>NC_041370.1:10863870-11463870 GCF_900634415.1 Cottoperca gobio | reverse complement strand
TGGTAGGTAAACTTGTTACTCTTTTCTTAATTGGTATAGAGATTCCATTCTTTTCCTCCTCTCAGCAACCCCTCCAGGGGAATGCTGATTAATTGTCCTCCGAGACCTCAAAATAGCCCCCCCTCCCGCCTCCCTGCACATTTACACATACATCTTCTGTTAGAGGACATCCACTTCACCTCACTGCAGACCCCAGTCGTCCACAGACAATTCACAGTTCAGTAGAGGATCATTTTTCAACCCGTCTCCTGCCTCTCCTCATGCTTTCCCATCACTGGCTCAGCCTGACAATGTACCCATAGAGCTGGTCTGAGAAGGCCTGAAGAGAGAATTTATCTTCTACCCTCTTCCTCCCAGCTTGTCCCATGTCCACGCGGAGCTGCGGCTCCCTCACAAGCCTCTCCATGGCCTTCGAGAAGGCATCTGCCCGTGGCTCGCACAGGAAGCCCGTCTCCCCGTCTGCCACACTCTCCAGGGGGCCCCCAGAATTCACCGCGATAACAGGGCAGCAGCAGTACATGGCCTCCACAGGAACGATCCCAAAATGCTCTCTGCTTGGGGTGTACAGCACGGCTGCGCTGCCCCGCAGCAGCGCCACCTTCAGTGAATCAGAGGGCGAACGTAGGAAAGTGACGCAGTCCTCCAAGTGGAGCTGCGCTGCTAGCTCTTTCAGTTCAGTATAATGTTGAACATTCTCAGTAACTCGGTCATCGTAGCCCCCCGCCACCACCAGGTGAATACCTGCTCTCTGTCCTGGGGGAAGGCTGCTCCTCAGGGCTTCAAAAGCTTCCAGAGCCAGCCCCAGATTCTTCTTTCTCTCGTATCGGTTCAGAGAGAGAAACAGGCAGGTGGTCCCCTCGGGGAGCAGCCCTTCCAGGCCTTGTGCTTCACTGGACTGCTGGTCAAAGGTACGCGTGTTGAGGGAGGGATAGAGGACATCTGTCTGGACTCCTCTTAGACCACGAAAGGTCTCGCTGAAGATGCCTGCAGTGAACTGGCTGTTTACCAGAATCTAAAGGGGAAGTACAGAGAGATTATTTCATAAGGACCTCACATATAGCACAGGCGTTTTAAATCCATATGAGTTGGATGACAGCCTGCAGTCTTTGATTATTAAAGTCTAGACCTAAATCGAAATGTCATTTTATTTTCTATCAGGGCCCTGAGCTTTTACAACAGCGGAGATCAGGCTGTATCACATTTGAAATATTCACTTTAGTTTATTCAAGCTGTTGAAAGTAATATACCTTGCCTTGTATTTTGATGTATTCTATTACAGTATAGTTTTAGCAGTTATTAAGAGTCAAACTCTGTCTGAAAGGGAAACTACACTTCTCTTAACCTGTTAAACACAATCTGGGTGAAATAAATGTAATTATGAGCAAACAAACTCTTGTTCTCCAAACTTCAACCACTGGGCTATAAAAACAACAATTTCCTTCAAGGCAGTCTTTACCTTTGATAGCATAGCGCTGAATATTCCAGTGATTTAGCAATATTGTTTATTATATGCATGATCTAGACCGAACGTTGGGGTCGACTTTGCTCCATTTAGAATTAATGTGTTGGATTTTTGACTTTTTTGCACTTTGTAGTTCTCTCCTCACCTTTCCTCCGCTCTGTCTCTGACTGTAAGTGTGTGTGCATGTGTGTATTGGGAGCGGAGCCCCGCCCTTCACAAAACAGAGCAGAGAATGTGAATGCTCAAAGCAATGCAGTAAACACGGAAACGTGCACATAAAGTGTTTAGTTTATTTAATAAAAGCGCACCTGTTCAATGTGAAAAATGAGTTGTGATTTGGCGCTATATATATATATATATATATATATATATATATATATATATAAATTAAATAAAAACACCTTGAATTTCGGGGGGGTGTGGGATTCCGTTGGGGGGCAGCGTCTCAGACTTGTTCCTTTGTTGGCTGCTCGTTTTCCGTTGGAACACTTAAGAGTGCAAATTGTTTTGCATTTCTGAGGCTGCTGTGTTTAACACCAATTAAAGTTTGAATGTCTGACCCGTTTCTGATTGGCTGCAGTCTATGACATCAATTTAATTTTGAATCTCAAACTTCTTACCGTTGCATTTGTTTAATCTCGTGAATAAAATGTCTATTTACATGGCTTTTTTTGCTCCCTGGGTACATGGTGTATTCAGGCAATTTAAGGTAAAAACAACAATAGCAAAAAAAATGTTTTATATAATATTCATTATTATTTAGAAATGTTATTATGTAACTTCAATCTCAGAGAATTTAAGTTTTTATAATAACATAATATAGCAGCCTAATGATAAGAAAAATAATTTAAATAAATAAGCGGGTGTACTTCCCCCAGATGTGCAGCAATAAATACTAAGAATAATAATCATAATAATACAAATAGAATAATAATCAACATTAAAATTCACAGGAGTCAATTAGCCTACATTTTATTTGATGGGGCGGTAAGGGACCTGGATAATGGATAGGGGGGCACTGGCCCGAAAAAGGTTGAGAACCACTGCTCTAGTGACTGCACAGAAAATCCCTTTCCTGTCTGCAGTGGGCAAAACTAGGAATTAAAATAAAATTGAGAAACATAATCATATTATCCCATTAGTTTTAAAAAAGGATTCTTATTAGACATGCATCGTTTTAGCCCCTGGCTCTCCTTTAGACTCACATTGGACTATCTGGCCATTCTCAAATCTGTGCATAAAACCAGAGCATTTACTACCAGGGTCCTTCAAATACTCAGGTCACATCATGAGCATGTTTTGAAAATCACTTACAACTATTTTATTTTATTATTATTTTTAAAATGTATCTAATACCATGCTATATGAATGAGCTTTTACATCTAGATAAGATAAAACTATAATTGTGACACAACACTGATGATCACAACCTGTAGATAGCTACATCTCTCAGCCGTTACTCACCATATCAGCCATGCCAGTAGTGCATTCCTCAAGCCAGTCAATGGGAGCACGGTAAAGCTTCTTCAGGGCCGACTTCCTCTGGGTGAGAAGCTGGTCTGGAAAGTGACAGTAAAACAAAACCTTCTTCCTGACACGGGACAGTCGCAGCACCGGGATACACACTGACACCTGGAATGAATTGAAAGGTGTATGAACAAAAATGAACCGGCAAAACACATCCTTTATGTAACATTTGCATAACATTTCGAATGATCCTTTCTTCCGCTCTGTGTGTGTCAGCTAAATTAACTGTAATGTGTGTGTGTGTGTGTGTGTGTGTGTGTGTGTGTGTGTGTAACGTCTTCTGCCTCCATTTATCCATTCGCTACAATATGTTGGATTCATGTTAATGTGTATTTAAAGACATTTAAATATGTGGAAAATAAATTGGTTTGAAAAAAATTAGCAACAATAATAATTGTCTAATCAACCAAAACTGTTGCGACCCCCCCTGCAGTACGTCCACGGACCCCCTGTTGAACACCTCTGCTATAAACAATCAAAATTATGTTTCATGACATTCTACAGAAGGGTGACAAATTAAAGGAAAACACAAGTTTCATATTTCAAATCTATCACCTGTTTGTAGGTAGACTTGGCATCCTATATAACCTACATCTCAATCACTTTATCTGCGAGACAAAGGTGATTTGCATATTTGTCTGAAAAGTAGAAAATAAGCAAAGGAGTGTCCATTCATGGCATGGTAAAGGGTAAAGGGTGTGTCACAAAAAGGGAGACATAAAGAGACAGTCCACTGCTTACAATGAAAGCAGACAGAGACCGTTTCCTGTATGACACAACTCACTTGATCACAGAAGATAACATCGTACTCCAGCCCACTGAGGAAGACCAGGTAGAGGGCCACGTAAATCATCCTCAGGTAGGCACACAGGGCATGCAGGTAACCAAACACATTGGTTGGTAGCCAGTCACCCACACATATCTATTGGAAGAGTATAGAAACAATGAAATATTGTGTGTGTGTGTGTGTGTGTGTGTGTGTGTGTGTGTCTCTCTCTCTCTCTATATAATTGACTATTTGGTGTCTTTATTGTGTATCTTTGAGGGACAGTACGTAGTAATGTGTGAGTTAACATACCACAGGCAGTTCTGGGTCCAGCGTCTCAGAGAAGCAGTGCGTTGGGTCGTAATGGGCCGTCCATATCTGAACGTTACATCCCTGAGACTTCAGAGCAACAGCAGCATCGACCACCAGTCGCTCTGCTCCACCAATACCAAGGTCCGGATGGAGGAACACCACCCGCGCCATCCTGCACACAAGAACGAATAAAGTTCAAATTCAATCTCGAGTTTGCAGACAGGGTTAAAGTTAAACATATTGTACACCACTATGTCACAGATGTAGAATGACAGATAAACGGATGAGCACAGATAGCCAGTAGACATAAGTACAAAGTGAATACTCACAACAGCATAAACATTTAAGGGAGTGACTGCCTAAACCTGAGGTACATCGCAGATCTCTCTCAAACACAAGTAAGCAGACTTTAATAAATCTAGTCTATCATGTCAATAAGAGAAACGTTTTAGTGCTGCATTGTTGACAAACGTGAAGAACTTTCCCATGTGGTTCTGTAACAGCCTAATTTAATATATTACTTTTAACCCTTGAAGCACTTCGTGTTATCACTACTACATCTAGTGTAAACCATTGTAGCTGTCATTATTTCCCCATGTGTTCTGAAAACCTCTAGCTGGCACTGAATTTGCGAATAGGAAGACAAACTGGTAGCAAGAACAGAAAAGACACTTTAGCTAGGTAACTGTTTGCTTTGGAAAAAGTTCCTCAGTGTCTTTAGCTAACTGTTGACGTTAAAGTGATAGGATTATGGATGCCAGCCTTTGTAGCTAATGGAATTATGTTTTAGAAAGCTAATTTGGTGGGCAGTTGTGTTTAGTGAACACAACAACATCTCCGTAATCTCATTATAATTCAGTTATGTTTACCTTTGAATCTCTCGACTACCTTCTCCGAGTTTAGAAACCTGTGATTATGCTCGTCCAGACGCCAGTAGCAGTATGAACTGTCATGAAACTCTACCGTTTGGACGCCATCTTGGCTCAAATCATCTCTTGTGGTCAGGCTAATCGCGCTACATGTTTGAGCCACAATGGCGCCAGTTTCCTCAAGTCTGTAAACGGACGCGCTTCCTGTGAGACACGTCTCCTTCAGAAACAAGGCTGACCAAGTATTCGCCTTTCAATTAAAGTACAAGAACACATATAAATTCAATGTAATAAAAACTCAGTTAAAAAATAAATCCGTTTAATGAAAGTAGCACAAAAAACAAGCTTCTTGAGTAATATTGTATTCATTATGTTTGTGATGAACGCGATCAGCCGGTCAGGCTTCTGCTCGGTCTCCTGCGCTGGTCTTGTGTTTTGCAGTCGTGTCCTTTTTAGACAAACGTCAGCTTTGTGAGATCTCTTCACAAGTTTTGACCAATTCACACGCCGACTGTCTGCTGTTCATTTGACGTGGACATCAGTTTTAAGAGGGGCTCAGGGTTTCAACTCGTATCGGGACAAATACATCACAATGGTAAGATTCTCCTCTCCATCTGAAACAGTTACTGGTGAAGGTAACCCGCTCTGTTTTAACCATTTACCGTCAGACCTGAGCTGATGTTCGCTATCTGTTAGTTAGCTTGCTAACGTTAGCTCATCATTTGTGGACGTGGCTCCTTATCGACAACTCAAATTGTCCCAAAACACATAGTTAAAGCTGACCCAGCACTAGATGAGTGAATGATATATGTTTCTGAGCACATTTAGTTTACACTCTGCATGTTATCACTAGAAGTTGAAATCAATGAACGGTGTGGACCACTAACGTTAGTCAAGGCCTTTGCCATCAGTCTCTGACATAAACACACTGTAGAGTTCACAATCAAATGTAACTTAGATATTCAACATACATAGTGTAATCTCTTCATCTGAAAGTTGTAGGTTCAATTTAGCTGTGAGTGAGTGAGAGAGAGACTGTTATTAATCATAATGTCAGAACAAGGGTATAATAGAGTTGTATCCTGTTTATGTGTAATCATTCTTATGTCTTCCCCTCAGCCTGGACCAGCAGCAAGCGCAACCAATGTGGGGACATCTAGCCGGTCCCCCAGCAAGACAGTGGCTCCCCGTGCAGCAGGCTCCACAGTCAGACAGAGGTACACACACACACACACACACCACAATCTACTAAACTTTGACTCTTTATCCAGTAGACAGATGGGTACACTTTGCCACAGGTGCATACAGATATGCAACAGTGGATGCAGTAACCCAATTCATGAAGATTTTTACGTTTAGAACTTGAGGGCTCACTGAATTGTTCGAGTATGAAAATGATGGGAATCATTTGTTAAAGTCGTCCCAGTCACCAGATTGTAATCCATCTAAACACCTTTTGGACATTTTAGTCAGACTTGTCAGGCAGTTCTCTCGACCACCATCAAAACTATTGCTGTCCTCGACTAAAACAATTCTTGGTCGACCAACACGCGTATGATGTTGTCGACTAATCAATTGACAGATTTAATCAACAGCTCTGTAAAACTGTCATGCAAAAGCACCACTTGGAATCTTATGTTTACCAACAATGTAATAGTGAATTCTTTGGATTGGAAATAAGTCTGCATTAAAAAAAAAGTGACTAATCGACTAAGTGGGGTCAGCCCTAATCAAAACACTACTAAGGTATTTCTTTTTGGAAGAATTTAGTTCATCCCTCCAGTAGAGTTCAGAGACTTGAGAATCCATGCTAAGAAGCATTGAAGCTTTTGTGGCGACGCGTGGTCTTGTAGAAGACATTATATATTTGTTTTTCTATATTTGTCACACATCTATATGTTGACCACCAGTGTAAAAGAAAAGTAGCCATTGAAGACCACTTAACATTAAACACGAGAGATAAGTTATGCGGTCATCTCGTCCTGCACACATTCTCTATAATTATTTTCCAAAATACCCGCAGCATTGACCCCGCCTGCTCATGTCATCATACTGTGAAGATTGATTGATGATTTTCACATAGCCCTTCCACTTATTTTTTGTGTTCCTTGTGTAGATTAGAGCAGCAGATAGATGTTGGGCTGTGGGCTTAATCAGTGTGTAATCAGAGGCTGGCTGTTACCTCTCTTATTATTACCCATTACTATCACCCTCTTCATTACCTCATTAACCTCAGTTTAATCTCATCACACGAGGGAAGCAGCCATGAATCACTCCGCTCTTTCATCAGCAGCTACGGTAGTTGGTTACATTCTGAATACAACGTCCTGGGTTTGATTCCATGCATTTCATAGCCCCCACCCAACCCACATTTCTACCCGGCCCTCTATCAAATAAAGGTTCAAAACAATTAAGTCAATTATGGCAAATATTTAGTTTTTGTTTTGACTGTGGTTGTCTTTGATCAAAATGTTTGGTTTAAAAGAAACTGCTAGATGAGTAAAACTTTCACAAAATTGTGTTTCTTTTCTAATCGTCTTATTTCCTTATAGAATACACGAAAATAGTTTATTTTTGGAAAACATTTTATAAAGAGGCCTTTTAACAGCATAAAATCAGATTGGCATGTCCTTGATAATGAGATATGTTGAATCACTTGACGGTGTTGATATATTTTTGACTTTGTGTGCGTGTTCCACAGGAAAGCCACCAGCAGCGGTACACGCAGCGGTGGCAGGACCACAGGATCGGCAGGCACCGGTGGCATGTGGCGCTTCTACACAGAAGACTCGCCAGGCCTCAAAGTGTAAACCTAAAAGCGGAACACAGGAACTTACACACTCGCAAACAAATTTAGCCTCTGACATTTTTAACGTCCACTCGCAAACACGTACTTAATTGTCAGGGTTTCCGACACTTGCTATCATTAGTGTTATGTGTGTTCATCAGGTAGAATGAGAGGAATGTATAATGGCAGGACATTGGGCAGACGTGCCTCTGTGGTAAAACAAATCGTGTGAGTGTGAGAGAGAGAGGAAAGCACACTTTTAGAAAACTCAACTTCCATAAACTTCTATTCTGCTGCATCCTCGCCCCTAATATTAGAGAAGACGTCCTGTCTCCTGGCAATGGTTGATCGATGGTGCTGTGGTGGTTATTGAGTGTCTCTCCAGCAGTCGAAGGAGGTCAGACTCGCCATACAGTGCTTTATATCGAGTGCGTGTTTGTTCCTGCGTTAGACGCCGGCCTCAAAGCTTCATTAAAGGATGCACTCTGAAAGGTCAACTCAATTACAGCCTTCTGACAGGGAGAGGAGGGGGCCGCTGAGGAGGTGGTTGGCATGGCAATGCTGCTACTTAGTGATGCTCCCCTCCACCCCACCCCCCCACTCAGTCCCTCCTTCAGAGATGAGAGCGCCTCCTTGTTTCCTAAGTTCATCAATAAAATCATGCACTCTACTAAGACTCTCGCTGTGGTTGGGGTTAGAGCAAATGATGGGATTGTGTGTTTGCGTGTTTATCTGAGTGTTGATCAGTTTCTTTGTTGTGACAGTGGCCCGGTGCCAGTGCTGGTGATGAGTCTGCTCTTCATTGCTTCGGTCTTCATGCTGCACATCTGGGGGAAGTACACCCGCTCTTAAACTCCGGCTGATGACCTCTGACCCTGCGCCTCGGCTTCTTAACACATTGGACCTGGACCAAACAACAAGTGAACAACAACCATACTCCCCTGGTTCCCCTCTGCACTATCACTACAACACACACACAGACACACAAACTTCATTTTTCTATGCTACCGTTTCAGTACATGATCTTCATCTGCACTGAAGTTGGTATCCACCTTGTTGCTTTTGCCCCTCCCTGTGTTTTTATGATCTGATGGGGTGAACGGGAAGAAGCCATGCTAGCACACTTCAGATGTAATGTCTGTGTGTATGTGGCACTCCTTCCAAGCAGCAGCTGCGTGAAAGTTCAGTGCAGTACTCATGGACATTGTTGTTTTCAGGCCCGAGCAAATATTTCCTCTTGTAGCCTGAATAGCATTTTTTTTTTTGTTAACAGCATTTGTACAAATGTAATTGTAATATTGTACAATAAAAAAAGTGAAATCTGTGTGTGTGTGTGTATGTGTGTGTGTGTGTGTGTGTGTGTGTGTGTGTGTGTGTGTGTGTGTGTGTGTGTGTGTGTGTGTGTAAAAAAATGTACCCTTATTGTGCTCTGAAATAATATTCCTGTTTTGTGTTTGGGACTTGTTTTTTGAGAAAAGATCTTTCTCACATAGTTTTGGTAGTAATCTCACTTTGAACCTTCTGTAACCTCTACCAGATTATTGAAAACTACATTTTGCCAAAAGGCATTATGAAATCTTTGTTTCAACAAAAATAGCTCTGACAGATTTATATAATGTAATTTCTTTTACATTTAAGTGAGATTGACAGTTTACCTAAAGCTTAATGCTTGGGTTCAAACTAATGCCAGCCACTTGCAATTTATTTGACTGTTTAGGCCATAACTCTCAGTAATCCTTTTTTATTAGTTCAACATTAAATCATAAAACTACATGTATAAAAATCCTATGGTTTAACAAGATTAACACAGCACACGCGTACTCAAAAGCTTCTTATCATGAGAAGCCCAGACTTGTGTGTCAATATACAATATGTGTTTTACCAGCTGCTTTAAACTGAAATTGGACGGAAGTGTTATCTTTTCAATATACATACCTCGAGAGGTTCAAAGGCACCAGCCTCCAGCATGGGCTGCCCCAGGCTTCATCCTCACTACCCGCACTGAGGCATTTTTCTGATGCTCTCAATAATTGGAGACGGGCAATATTAGTTTTTGAAAAGTGGCAAGTAAAGTCTTTGTAGTGTCAGTTATACCAGAAGGCATACAACACACATCAGGAATTGTATCGTTTATGTCTGATGACCTAAACGAGAGGAGGAACATTTATATATAGTCAGCATGTTATATACTAACTATATAATGATTTTTCCTCTTATTCCCATAGCTGTCCATTTTAATCTGGTTTAGTGCGTCTAGGAGAGTAAAGCACCTGCATATATTCAAATAGTTGTTTGAGTCATTCTCTTTAAAACACTACATCAAGAAGTTCTTATTGCACTTTATTTGAGCCTAAAAACTGGCTTCTAATTTGTGTTAATCTGAAAGTTTTGCATGATCAGAGGAATACTGTACACTAAATGTTCTTCATCTGAATTTTGCCCAGGTGTTTTTCTGTCTTTTCCTGAGGGGGGGCGCTGCAGTCTATTTTCTAGATATAACTCACGGAGAGTGGCCATGAAAACATGTTATATGTGTCATTTTTTTTGTTTTTTTTACTTAGTCATATCATTATAACACCGTGTAACATGTTCTTATAGCCACACATCATTGGTTTAGTACTGCTACAAAATGAGGATGTCCAGTTTATTCTTTTTAGTTGAAAATCACTATAACTGAGCTGGAGTGGAACACGAGTACATGGGGAGAAACAGCTTCAGATTTGTCCACATTAAGTTCAACAGTGTTGAACCTGAAGAAGAATTTATGACCAATGTTTATTATTATTATTATTTTATTAATATTATTATATTATAAGTTGTTGGCTGCTTGTCTGTAGTTGTAGAAGTAGTTCTGGCCCAACCTGCATCACCAGGTTACCTGTGTTGAATATGAAACCACCAGCTGCCGTGTGTGTGTGTGTGTGTGTGTGTGTGTGTGTGTGTGTGTGAGAGAGAGAGAGAGCTTGTACCTTGTGTTAAACGTAGCATTTGGATCCTGTTCATTTATTAATTCTGTTGCTATGGCTCTGGTTTCCCACAGGCTTACAGTGTTCGTGGTAAACTCAAGCTCTACTGCCACATCACTCTCCCTCTCGTCCCTGTCCTACACACACACACACACACACACACACACACACACACACACACACACACACACACACACTCACACACACACACACACACTCACACACTCACAAACTCCACGGCCCAATTCATGGTGGCACAACACGGCAGCGAGCCAGAATAATTCAACGTAACAATTAAATATGAAGGAGCCGTGGCGAAGCTGTCCCAGGCCCGGGCACCACATGGAGCGCTCCACACTGCTGCAACCTGTAGTTCCAAACTCCTCTTGACACCGTCTATACAAGTCAACTCAGTGTTTCATCAAGGGGTAGAAATGAGGTAGAATTATTTTGTATTTCCTTAACGCTGTCCTCAATCTTTCTGTTTTGGACAGAAAAACACATCAATAAAGCACTACAATGTTTTTGGCTGGTGTTGATCTTAGTCAGATGACAGCTGTATGTTATCCTACAGAACGCAGTTTGACAAAATATTGATCTTTAGAAGTTGATATTATTATTATTACAGATCATTTAGCAAATGCTCTTATCCAGAGCAACTTACAGTGAAATAACTACAGGGACAGTCCCTCCTCCTGGAGTAACTGCCTTGCTCAGGGGTACAATGGTGGCAGCCCTGGTCACAACCATCTGATGTTGTATTTGCAAGACGGTACTAGACCACCTAACTAAAATAGGCATGTTTCTTTTAATTATTCAGCAATCACTCAATAAAAAAATTCACACAAGGTGACACAGAGGAAACAAAAAGAGATTTCATCAACGTGCATGTTAAGTTACCAGAAGACCGAAGCCTTTATCTCTATTCTACATAAATCCTCCTGAACATCCACATGTGAGGTGACGTTCGTCTCGTGGAAAGAAAGAGAGGAGTGAGCGATGGGAAGAGAGAGAAAGAAAAGAACAGAACATTTCTTCAGAGCGCTTCCTCTCTGTGACTTTTCACGAGAAAACCATATCCTGTGAAGAAACCACAAGCTTTACAAGGGATGGTCCCTTACATAGACAGAGGTGAGCATGCACATGTGTGCACACATGCACACACTTGACAGGAGATATGTAAATAGGTCACATGCATTTTCTGTTCTACATAGCACATGATGTACTGTTGTTTAGCATGAAATCAAAAAGAAACTGTTTAAATACGTCTCTCTCTCTCTCTCCGTCTCTATGGCTATGTCACTCTCTCACTCATCCTTCACACACATGTTTATGCCCTGAGATGTTCTACCCTGCAGGTAAACACAGCTATCAATATATCAGGGGCAGCAGAGGGCGTATGATTTGAAACTATTCTTTCCTTACAAAGACCGCGCAGAATATTGCTTCTTTAGATGAGTGTGGGCACCCAGTCATGCACGCACATATGTCAAGTATGTGTGTGTGTATTTGAACAGATCACATGGTTGGTAAAGCGTGGAATGAATCGACAGGCAGGTGGAATCGATGCACGTTCACCGATCAAGTGAATCCCGAGGGATGTCCCAAAAACGGAGGGCTGGTTAAGGGGATACAGGGACAACTATGACAGGATCTACACTGTGAAATGGAATGAAAGCTGAAGGCAGTGGTGGTATTAGTATTTAGTTTGTTTAAAGAATATTTTTAAGTTAAAAAATGCACCTTACTTACTTTAGTGTAAAAAAGTTAAAGTATTTATTCTAGGGAATGGTCCCTTTCAAAGTGTTTCATTATCGACAATGTGTAAGAAGAATTTAAATAACGTGGTGGTCTATGTGATGCCAACACTCATCATTTATGCAAAGCTTATTCATAGTGGAGTGCATATTTAAAAGTGAGTATAGACATCAGATATATGTAGTGAAATCAAAAGATCTCTACATTTACTTTTAACATACTTTTTCTACCTTTTATTTCGAAATGGCTCTAACCAATTTCTGTATTTACGTATCATATTCATTATTGCTTTTATTGTGAATTTGACTCTATAAATAAACTTAGATTATTATGAATATTATTATTATTATAATAGTACCTCAAAATGCTACCAAAGTACAGTAACAAATTAAATGTATAGTTTTAGGATCAGAACATTGTACAGCATATCATACATGTTTAAATCGTTTATTCTCTGTGATGCACGTATGTGTATGTGAATGTGTGTTCATGTTGGCCCGGTCACTGTGATCATAAGACCAGAGATCAGGCAGTGATTAGTCAGGAGCAAAGCAGCCAATTGGTGCAACACTCACTTAACACCTAATGTCCAGTGATCAGTAACAGGTCTGCTGAGAGGTGAGAGCTTGTTCACTGTAAAATAATCTGACTCCAGATTCAGCATTCAGACCACATGGTCGCTGTCATATGAACCGATGTGGGACAGGAGGGTCACAGAGAGAATTTATGAACGTGTGTGTGTGTGTGTGTGTGTGTGTGCCAGCTGGAGGCTCCCTGATCTTACCGGACTCTCCTTCAGAGAGAAATAAGAGAGTCACAGCCAAGGCTGAGTCAGCATCTATCAGTGGCTCATCTCTCGCTCTCTAATCCCTAATGTGACACACACCTCGTGCTTTATGCATGAATGATAAACAGCTCGAAACCCATTTACCCTGCAAAGAGGTGAACCTGTTATAAAATGTAGAAGTCATAATAAGTGGACATACTGCTCATCAATGTCAAAAGAAATTCTCAATTCCCAGATCAAGTATATAGACCTGGTATGTTTACACTCTGGACATTCACATCACAACCATCTGCTCCAAACTAAACAACAAAAAAATCAATAAATACATAAATACATTACAACCATGACTTCCCCATCAAGTCAAAGCGGCTATGGTCGATATTTTTTATAATAACAATGTATTAAATAACTATGTGAAAACAATGTGATAATGTAAAGTTATGTGATTTAATGTAAAATGACCCTTACAGAGATGTATCACCTGAATCTGCAGCTCTCTTCAGCTGTATAGCGAGTTTCAGCTCATTGTTTCAATATTCGGACCCACAACTTAACCGTTTTGGTTTACCACTCGCATAGTGTTGTTTTCGGCCCTCGAAAAATCCACATTACAATACCTGCTCAGCACGGAACAGCAGACAGACACAGTTAGCGATTAGCTGGTGAATAAAGAGGAGCATTTAGCAGCTAAAGAGACAGATACTTATATATTGGAGGTTTAAATTGAAATTCCAACAAACGTATGTCTAATGGACAGCTGTATGCTCTGACACCCTGCTGTTGTCACACCTTCAGTCACAATGTACACATGTGTCACATATTTTGTGACTGTGCTGACACTCAATTCCATGCCAGCTCTGGATATTGCATTCACAGAGCAAATGGCTGGCTGAAATCCAATATTATAGCTGACACAGGTTTATGATAGATGCATTAATTATTTGATAGAAGTTAATCTTTCAATTTGAGTGGATAAAACAAGTAAGAAGATAAAGCTCTTTTAAAAAAAAGGACATTTTGATCAGTTTTAGATCTACTGATTTGTTTGAAAAACAACATGCATTATAAAAAGCATTATTTGGAAGCTTACGTTTAAATGTATTTTTGTATACAGATCAATTAGAACAACTTATTAAGGAATCACAATGAAGTTAAATATTTCTCAACCAATGCGTGAGATCCAGTGCAATACGTTCAGATAAGACACAAAAGAAGCAAAAAAAGAGCAACAAATATATCAGAGCACAAAGGACATAAAGAGAGGAAAAGGAAAATAAAGAAACGTATCAACAAAAAACTGACAAATGAGAACCCAAGTTGTTTAAAAATAGTCAATAGACAAGTTAAAAAGAAATGGAAATTGAGATCTTAAAGAAGGATATGGCTCTAACGGTTGAGGTTAAAAGCACAGAGGAAAGAAAACAAATATACAGAGAGTTGAAAAAAAAAAAAGAAATAGAGAAGAAGAGACACAAGGTGCTGGAGAGAGATATGAATAACTACAGGAAGATGGAAACAAGTGGAGACAGTCGATGGTGGGAGAAAATCAAAAGACATTGAACAGGTCTATGGCGATATATGCAAAGTATTTAAAAGAATGGAACAATGCGGAGGCTCAACTAAAGACAAAGATGAGAGCTGGATAAAACCTTAAAGGAGTGGGAGAGGAAGCCAAACAAAATGATCAGACAGCAAACACGAAGGATCCGTTAAAAATACCAACAAAACACAACAAGTGGCTCACACAGCAGAAAATACTGTAAATGTCAAACCTGGGGGAGTTTTTTTGTGTGTGTATAAGTGCCGCAGTATGTGTGTGTGTGTGTGTGTGTGTGTGTGTGTGTGTGTGTATGTGTGTGTGTGTGGGGGGGGGGGGGGAGGGGTTTGTACTAATTTAAGGAGGAGGGAGGAGGTGACATCGTTGTCTCAGGTGTCAGCCTAGTGCTTTCTAATATTAAAGACACTTGGCGTGTGTGTGTGTGCCTGCGAAGGTGTGTGTGTACCCATGTGCTGTAAGTGTGTTTATGTGCAGTGTATTTTTAGGTGACTGTATTTTCCACTCCTTGTGCAGTGCTCCAGAGGGGGGGGGGGGGGGGGTCTGGGGAATCTGGGGATCACCTGGCTCTTGTATAATAGTGTTACTCATTAAAATATGTTGATGTTGTCTGAAAGATATTCTGAGAATGCTTTCATCTTGTTTTAGCACATAATTCTTTGTAAATACTTGCAATATTTGTTAAATTCCTTTTGCATTGCAGCCTAAAACAAGCTGGGATTACTTGAGTCACACGTTATAAACCCACATCAGTATCAGAAATAATCCCAATCATGACGTACACAGTCGTTGTTTTTAGGTTTTTCTTAAAGCCATATTCATCAATATTTGGCTCATTCATCTGTGCTTCTAAATCAAATACTTCCTACAGTACATGAAAAAACAACAATATTATGAGATCAATATTCTGAATGTGAAGGAGCTTACATTTGAAATCATATTGTCAGATGTATGACTTTGGCACATGTTATTTGTGTACATACTACAGATGCATGGATTGGGTGCAGTAGTGGATTTACCCCCTACCGCATCTCTATTACAAGATGTTTAATTAATTGCAGAGTATCTCTCTCTCTCATTCTCTCTCTTGGCACCACATCAACCGACTTGTACACTTCAGGCGTGGTGGTTTTTGTGGTTTAAGATTTCATAAGCTTTCCACAGGATGAGTAGCAGAGTTGCAACACTGATTAAAAAAAGAAAGTCGTCACATACAATGAGAGCAGCCTTCAGTCACAGGTCTGCTGGACAGACACGAAACATGATGCTTTTCATATAAACTACTACATAACATCACTCAATCAATGATTTACATCAACTTCCTCTACCGCTCAGCGGCTTGGTTGTAAAGGTTGTATCAGAAACAGTCAGTGAGTTTCGTCTTGATTTAAACTGGCAATCACTGATTTGTTGGCCACTTGGGGAAAGCGGAAACAAGCGGTAAACAAAACACACAACACGGAGCAACATTAGCAATCATTCTGAGTTGTGTTAGGACTCACCTTTAAGCTCTGTCTCCACCAACTACTGAGGGAAATATCTGTCTCTTTAGCCACTAATGCTCCACTATGTTCACCTAGTTAGCTAGTAGCTAACATTGCCATTTGGTGCTGGGCAGGTAGCATAAAGTGTGTTTATCAGAGCTTTTTTCTGCGGAAAACAGCTTAATAACTGTATCTGGAAATAATTGCTGATGAGAACAGTGACAGTGAACCTAAACAGAAATTTGGCAAAAACAAAAACAATGAGCGGCCCCTTTTATATGACACAAATATTGATTAATGCAACTCTAAAGATAAATAAGCCGAAGGCCAAGTTGGGTAATTTTCCTTCAGCAACAATTATTCTAATTGTTTCAATGAAACTCATATTTCTCCTCCCTTAAATTTAATTATGAACTTCTTTGTTTAAAGAACAATAAAATATTTGTGATCGTACTCCAAAAGCATGCTGTATAACCTCATTATCATAACAATAGCTTCTTTCATACGGCCTGATTTGCATATAGTGTGGTTTTCCTTCTGTACTAAGGCATGTTCATTCCATCTTAACAGGTCTGTCAGGGCAAGTTATTGCGTTTGTGTGTGTGATTTCAGCAGGTGGGGGTGCGTTACACAACCTTAAGTGATCAGGGAGTGGAAGCGCTTAAGGAGTGGAGAGGTGAATCGGTTTCTCATACATTCCCCCAGCGTGAAATGCAAAACACAGCCAACACAGCTGTTTGTGGACGAATTTAGGATTTTACAGGTGCTGTGCTTGAATCCTTTTAAATATCATAGAGGTCATTCTAAAAGGGCTTCTTGTGGATGCAAAGAATGTTTGTGCAACCCCTTTTCAAACTATGCTTTCATTTGCAATTCTTCTTCAGTCGATGTCGGTGCTTTTCTAACCTCTCGCCAAGTGTCTTCCTGTGACCCAGTAGGCAGCAGCCGCAGTCTTGGCACACTTCCCCGACTTACACATCCTCCAGAATAGTTACATAAGCTTTTCAATCATTTACATTTTGGTCCAGTTCTCTCTTTTTTTTTTTTTGCTCTCGACCTGGGCTCATCTGCCATGTGCACATACCGTACTATACTCCTGGGATGACTGCTGATCTATCACTCTCTCTCACCTGCCTACCTGCTGCAGGTCTGAGCAGGGAATCCCTTCATAATGCTCTCGTGTAAAGCAACATTTTTTGGGGGGGCTTATGTGTGTTTGTTCATGCGTATGGATGTGTGTGTGTGTGTGTGTGTGTGTGTGTGTGTGTGTGTGTGTGTGTGTGTGTGTGTGTGTGTGAATATACACATGTCAAAGCCCCAAGTGATAGAAAGGATAATAACATAATGACAGGCCAGTTCTCCAGTCATAATTCTCCAGTAGCCTTGAGGTGAGGTGTGGGTTTGTAGGAGGTTGGTTTGTCGTGAAAGAAACTGATAAGAGCTTATTCTTATGTTACCTAATGTCTTGTAAACCTTTCCCTTCCCTCTTTCTTTCTATACTTCTCTCCCTTCCTCCCTTTCTTACAGTGGTGGAAGACATATTCAGGTCTTTTACTTAATAAAAGTACTAGTACAATACTGTGATATATTCCATTATAAGTAAAAGTCCAGCATTCAAAAGTAAATTATAGAAGTATTATCAGCAAAATGTATCAAAGGGAAATGGCCTCTTACTGATATATTGATACTGCATCAATGCATAATTATCATTTTAATGCTGCAGCTACGTTTTTACTATTTGTCACAGTAGTTAAATCCGGTGTTTTCCAACCTGGGTGTTGGGCCCCCTTCAAAATGTCATAAATTTGAGGGGTCGTGTCAATTTATGAGAGAAAAACTCAAGCTGTCAGAAAAATGTAGTTGGGTAAAAAGTACAACATTTCCCTCTGAAACGTACAGTAGAAGTATTTAGTTACATAAACTAGAAACACTCCTGTAAAGTACCTGAGTAAATATACTTGGTTACTTTCTTCCTCCTCCTCGTCCTTTCAGCTCACCCGCTCTGAGCTCCTGCTTCCCCCTGATGTTCACTAGTTGCTCGCATGAATACATTGATGAGAAGAAGAACAAGTAAAACAAACCCAGAGACACAATCTGCTGGGGGTGAAAAATGCAGACTTGCAGATTTTTCTCGCAGAGATTTGTCAGGGTGAATGACTGATGAGTGGGGACAGACAATAAACACGAGTAAACATGACAGAGGGAGCGTGTGTTAGCTTTGAGCATTGGACTTTAGCTGTTTCTCTATGTATTATTAAGAAGCTGAAGAATACAAGGAAACACAGGAGATCGTCTCGTTTAGCAGGCAACTTGTTTTTCGTTCATGAGGGTGTTTCATATTGATGACTCTTTTGTGAGTCAGTGATTTGTATCCAAACAGAAATTACTTTGATTCAACTTGATGTTTTGGGAAGTTAACAATGACCTTTTGGATACTTCATTTAAAATATTTTCACAGATAGATTAGACTGGATAAGCCACAGATTTACAAAGTTACACGCAAATATGCGCACGTGCAAGTGTGTGTTTGTGCGTGGTTCTGAGGAGCGGTGGATCCAGGTTGTCGTTGGATGTCACATTTAATATCGTCACGTGGCCAGTGGAGCTCTATTATTCATGAGATCAATGCTGAGATTCAACCAGGCCTGATTCAGTACAACGTTTCCCCCTGAGGCTCTTCCCCTCCATCCTTCCTCCTCCATATTTCTCAGAAGATTATTTTCCCTTCACAGTACTCTTTTCTGCTGAGATTGAGCTGTGAACATGAAAACTGAGAGTGTTCACCTCAAGGGGATGGCAGCCAGTGAGAGGCAGCGAGGCACACACCGGTGTCAGACACCCAACAATGACCAGGGAAGTGTAAACCTGTGCTATGTGTCCCACAATTCCTAAGCTATATCTCTATGTCACTCATTCACTATTCCCTACGTGATAAACACTCAGCAGAGATCTCGATCGTGAGTAGTAACCTACACAAATACCACTCTTTGAGAATTTTTTTACTAATCAAATTTATTATTAACTAAAAGTTTCTAATTTTAAATAGTTTTACAGCTAAAAACAAGTAACAAGTACAAGAAACAGTAACAAATTAATTAGTTGGGTTTTTTTAATAGTAAAACTCTGTCTTGAAAGAACAATGTCACATATTACAGTCAACTTTTTCCACAACACTCAACATGCAACAGTTCCACCCACACAAACATGCATACTTCTATTCTTCCATGTGGAAAACAGTGCTGGTGGTCCAGGAGCTGGAGCGACAGAGAAGGAGGGACTATCCAAGCATGCTGCTTGATGCCTCCAAGGTCCATCAAATATGCAAAACGACCAAAATCCCTTTACATTTGAACCACACACACACACACACACACACACACACACACACACACACACACACACACACACACACACACACACACACACTCAAATCATGAACCAAGACTTACCATTACTCATCACCTATACAAATGTGAACTTGACCCACACTGTGTGAAAGTGTTTACACATATAGTGCTGGTTATAGGCCTTTCTCACAGCAGACATTTTGACTTGTCACATTAAGAAAAGCGCAGGTGTAGGAAAGCATGAACAATGCCAGGACCCTCAAACTGAAGTAGCTAATGGAATTATGCCATGGGTGTGTAGGGCCTTTAAAACAATCAGTGATATAAAAACTTTTCCTAAATAAAATACAGTCAAAAATCAGATAAGTTTCATGATTTTCTAGATAAAGAATCCAAACTACGTCCACATTTATTATTCACATTCAAAGAAAACATTATAAAAGAAATGTGGCCAATATCAGATCCCAATGTGAACTGGTCACTGTCCTGAGCTGACCCACATAACAAAGTTGTCGTACGGAAGTAAATATGGAGGCCACTGAAGTCAGTGTTTACGGTTGCATTTATAAGTTAATGTGCAGTGGAAGCTGCAGGGAATTTGTGAGCAGGTCAAGAGATTATACAATTACAAGGTCGAAGAGAAGGAGAGAGGTCACTCCACTGACTACCTCTATAGCAGCTGTCTTCCATGTTTGAATTATCCAAGTGACTCCTGTCAGCACATAATTGTGACAAATGCCGATCTAGAGTGACATAAAAGTTGCATGAATTCAGCAATTTTCAGACTGAGGTCGCGTTGCAAAAATTCCGACCTGTATCTGATTTACAACATATTTGAAAGTGGCCCAAATCAGGATTGAAAAGATAAAATTCCATGTGACAGTTCACACTGTTATGAAAAAACACAATCTCGTCATATTCGCAAAAACAAATAAAACTGATTTGGACCACTTTTGGCTTCAGTGTGAACGCAGCCCATGCTTTGAGGTTAAATATTCAACCCCAGTCACACATAATCTCAGCTACATCTTCTACGTTTGACTCTGACTTGCTGGGCCATGCCATGTGCAGGCCTACCATATATGCTTTTAGCACTGCAAATAACAATGGGCGGACGATGATATAAGCAGATCAATCAAGCGGACATGTTAACATTATGTACAGACTACATCGCTTCATCATTTTGCACACTGAAATGCAAATGCAAGCACACTTATTCAGTGTAAATACACTTTTAATAACATTGTGGTTTTTCCGGTGTGTCCCACCAAACAGGTCAGGTCATAAATATCACCAAATGCAGTACCCATAATGGCTGAGAACTACAAGTCAAAGGCCCCAGAAACTACAGCTTCCACAGAGAGACGTCGATGTGTCTGCGTGTCAGTTGCCGTGGCTGTGACGTCTCTGCAGGGGCACGTATGTGCTGGTCTGAGTTGCTTGTGCGTGGAGGCCTGGACAGTGATGTCAGCACACAGGCTGCGGTCAGTGAAGTCGGGTTGAGGTTTGGGACCGTGTGGAGCTGCAGCAGCTGGAACTGACTCCCGAGGGAGAGCTGGGAAAGTGGCCACAAACCTCCTCCCAAAAGGACACAGTGAGAGACAAAGATAGGGGACGACCCTGACTACAGTATGTTATTAGTGGATGCATTGTGATGCTGTTCTCTCTTTCAGTGTGCCACATTGTTGTGCGTAGTCACTAACATCATCTTGTGTCTGTGTGAGTGTGTGTGTGTGTGTGTGTGTGTGTGTGTGTGTGTGTGTGTGTGTGTGTGTGTGTGTGTGTGTGTGTGTGTGTGTGTGTGTGTGTGTGTGTGTGTGAGCACAGGAAGCAGTGGTGACGCTCTCACACCGCCCACCAAAAATATTACAATGGAAAGCCCAAGCTTCTAAGCAACTGTGGAAAACTACCATAGAGTTGTCCTATGGTTGTACTAGCCAGCTGGTGGGTTTACTAACTAAGACTGGCTGAATAAAAGCTGAGTCAGGACACATTTGTGTGTGTATCTGTGAGTGTTTGGTGACAGTGAAGAGATGATGGCAAAGCAAAGTGGTGTACACACACTCACATGCTTCTCTCTTGACACGTGTGAGGATAAACATCGATTTCCTTGACTGACGTTAACACCCTGTTGAGTAAACACACACCTTAACTCACACCACGGCAGCAAAATACGACAGCCCCTGCACACTCAGATGCCTATAGGCACCTCAGCCGCGTCTACAGCCGTCTGGTTAACTGCGGCAGGCCCAACAAACAGCGCCCGTTCAGGGTTCAGAGCGGCGACAGCTACAGCTCTCCCACACATACAGCCACTAAGACAGCACTACCTGTATTATGGTTTAACATCCTATGTTTGTCAACACAGTTCACTGTCACGCCCCAAAGGGAAAGAAACAGAGACACAGGTCACACCAAAAATCTCACTCCGTCTTGTTCTTGCACTCACAATCAAGGCCAAGTCATATGTCTCGAATGTTTGATCAACAATAAAGAAAGCTATGAAAAAGACTTTTGATGCATCTGTTCTCGTCTAATTCCTGTAAAGAACAGTCCATGCAGCAGACGACACATGGCAGATTACTTTATAATTATATTGACCTAAGTAGAAGAAAATGTACTCATAAAAAGAACTATCTGAGCAAGAGTAAATCAAAGTGTGTCGTAACAAATTACTCATGTAGTGAGTAAATTCATAAGATGTTATTTATTACATCAGGACCTCAACCGGTAATAACATATAGTTAAACATATAGTTAAAGTAAACCTATAGTAAAGTTATTGTACTTACTAATCACAGTTGTAAGAATACTTTTTCTTTTCAATTTTAACAACATAAATGTTGTTCCAGTTCTGGCTTTCTCTACTAATCCATCTAGGTAAAGAAAGAGCATTTATATTCAAGAAATCTATTTCATTGTCCTCAGACATCGACATACGAACACCAAACCCAGAAACAGCACCAGCGTGTGAGTAAGTACATTACTGTGTGCAGCAAGCAAAAGCTTACAGAGGCAAGAAACATTTAACTTTGAGGGGGGGCAGTTTTTAAATATTCTCACATGAAGTGCACAATGGGATTTTGTAGTGGTGTGAAGGAGACTAAATTTATGTCCCTCAGGCTGGCGGCTGATAAAAACATTGAACTCAGGATGTTCAAATTAGATGTGAAAATGTGTCTCTGGGCAGAGTGTGATTTACTGCGTGTGTTCTGGAAGAAATTTTAACCTCCTTTCATGAACAAATGTGATCAAATGCGTAATTGACTTCATTACTTAAGTGCGTACGTGTGTTTGTTGGTGAGGTTTGTGCACTAAGAGACCGAAACAGAGACGTTGTGAAACAGTGTCATGACGTGCCAAGCCATGACAGAATTCCTCCACAATTTAGAGGGAAATATTGTCCTTGTTACTCCACTGCACTTCTTTGTCTCTAGCTTTAATGACTAGTTACTTAACAGATTAAGATTTTACATGCAAACACATGAATAGTCATCTGATAAAATATGGTACACTGTTATGGATTAAACCACCGAAGAGTATAAAAGTTGCGACAACAGTAAAATGCTCCATACACATTAATGCATCGGTAATAATATAATGTATAATAGTGTAACACTCACTGTGACTGTAAGAGTTATAGAGTTCTTTAAGTACATTTTGTTGATGGTGCTGACATACTTTAGTGACATGTTCAATGCAGGACTCGGAATAATTCTTCCACCACTGGTGTGCATGTTGCTGCATATGAACGTCGTAATCCTTAATCACATTTAACCTCCTCCATTTATGCCGCCTGTTTTACCTGTTTTACGCCTGTCTTCTTGTCTTGTCTAATAGCTAAATCAAGGGATGAAAGAAAAAGTGATAAGAATCCTTTCATCTTCAGAACAGACAGATCTGTGAGAGACAAAGAAAGAAAAGACTGAAGGCAGAAAGAGTAAATGTCCTGAAGGTGCGCGTGTGAAAGGGGGACACACACACACTGGAGCGTGAGGTGGGGTCTCTGTAGGAACATGCTAGAGGATAAGGCGTGTTCCCTTTGGCAGCGCAGTGCAGTGCAAATCCTCCGGTGCCATCTGATGCCTGTGTTTGTGACGGTGCAACAGTGTGCGGCGGACGCTGACAAAAGATCTGGCAGCTATAAATAGGCTGTGTGTTAAAGAGGCACGTTATAAATATAGTGCCCTGGTGTGGTGTCACTTACACGTCCATCCCTCTTGGTCTCAGCCCAAGCCTCTACTGGACTCCTCTTAACAGTTTCATTATGCCAGAGTGCGTCATGAGTGCTGGAAAATAAAGACTTGAAAACACAGGAAGAAAGGGAGAAAGAAATAAAAGAAAGACGGGGGCTGGCAGCAGTGTACTTATGAGACAGATTACACTCTGTGTGTGTGTGTGTGTGTGTGTGTGTGTGTGTGTGTGTGTGTGTGTGTGTGTGATGTAATGTAACTGAGGGCAGGCTTCCCTAAGTCCTCTCAGAGGTTTGAGAAGCTTCCAAAGTTCTAATGAACAGAGGAGAAGTACACAGAGGGAGGTGATCCTCTCCCTCTGTGTACTTCTCCACTGTTCATCTTCTCACCTGTCCTCTTCTCATTCTTTCTATTTGCCCTTCTCTTCTATTATCATTATTTCTGTCATCTCTTCTTGCCTCATCCCCTCATTTTTTCTCCGCTCATTTCCTTTCCTCTCTCCTCCCGTCCATGTCTTGCCTCTCCTCTCTTTCTCTTTTTTTTTTGTGCCATAAACCTGTTGAGAAAAGTGCTTTGCTTGGTGTGTTGTGGTCTGTGTATAGGCACACTTTAATTACTGTGTCCACTGTGCTTTATGTGTGTGTGTGTGTGTGTGTGTGTGTGTGTGTGTGTGTGTGTGTGTGTGTGTGTGTGTGTGTGTGTGTGTGTGTGTGTGTGTGTAGGTGTGTGTGTCTGTGTGTGTGTGTGCTTGCACATCTGGCAAAGATTTTCAAGAGCTTTTTCCTCTTAGTTCCTTTTTAGCTTGAACAAGCGACTTCTTTACAAGACAAAAGTCAGATACTCTGTCTCTCTCACACACACACACACACACACACACACACGCACACACACAAAAACACACACACTAAGTGACGCAACAGCCACTGGTCATGTTCCCAAGGTTCTGTTCTCATAGCAGTCTGACTGGAGGCCTTTGTCTGTGCTCACTTTAAAAATAAAACTGGAGCAGGGTTACCACACACACACACACACACGCACACACGCACACATGCACACACACACACACACACACACACACACACACACACACACACACACACACACACACACACTCGGTCTTTGTGCATGAACTAAGCCTGACCCGAGGTGGAAAAGGAGCCCACTGCCAACTCATGATGCTGTTTAAGTAATGTGTGTGTGTGTGTGTGTGTGTGTGTGTGTGTGTGTGTGTGTGTGTGTGTGTGTGTGTGTGTGTGTGTGCACGTACCTGTAGTGCCATACTGTATTCATGTGTGTATTATTCCACTCACCCTCCTTCTTACAATGTAATTATGGGCTTGTGTAACACCCATGTGTATATGAGCATACACACACACACATGTATGTGTATGTGCCTCGAACATGATCACACCACCTGTCATTTTAGGGCTGTCCACAGAAACATTATCCTCGTCAAACTCTTCTTAATTCCTCATAACTTGAGGAGACTTTCTGCTCTTACAGTGTTACTTACTGACCCTCCTCAACACTCCCATTACGGTACCGCAGCTACTTCCCAGATCAGCGCCTAGAAGGAGTTCAGGATAAGAATCAGTATCCAGTTTCACGATAGCTTCAACTACTGACATGTCATCCCTGTCAGCTGAACCCTTAAATAGCAGGTTTTCACCCGCCAGCACTGGTATGCCTTTTGCAAAATTTCATCCAAACTATGCAAATTACCCTGAAAGCACCACGAGTACTTACATTTCCCTCACAGACACCCACAGATGGGTGCAAACCCTTCACTGTGCCATGTTTTACCAATTGAGAAACATTCAACTCAAGATATACTTCATTAGCTTTGTCTACTAACTCTGAGATCCCTTCCCTTCTCCATTAGCTTCTCCTCCAAAAACACCTCAGCCACAAATGAATCACTGCTATCCTGAATACTTCAAGGGTGCATGTTGCCAACAGGCACAGATGATACCCAGTCAGAGACTTTTCAGCGGATTAGCAAAGGTTTGCCACAACAAGGCCCCAGAGTACCGCATCAATGATAATAGAGGTGGCAAATGGAGAAGTCCTGTAAATATCCATTTTGCATTTATTTATTAATTTTATCTCATTTTAGTATAGCGCATTTCGCAAGAGGTGCTTTTTTCAGTTTTTAATGAAAAATAAAATGGCATATTTTAATTTAAAATGCAAAACTATATAACATTTTGAAAACTCACACAAGTTGTGCAGTATAATTCAAGTCTCATATATCCAGTTGTATGCTTACCAAACACATGCATTTTCACTAAAAACCTAATGTTTTAAACAGTCTTGCGCAGACACGCTACTTGTCCGAAGAATAGTAAATAGTAAGGTTTTCGTGAAAATGCTTGTGACGCATACCGCACGAATTGTTTGAGAGTTTGTAAACAGAGGTTTTTATATAGTTTGGCTGTTGCTTAATGTAGCCCCATTTACCTCAATTCATCAATACATTTCTTTCATAGTGGGGACACGCAAGAACAACAACGTTTCTTTCAAGAATTCAAGGTAACACGAAGCTAGTAAGTAATATGCAAATGATCATTTTGTTGGTGAAGTATTTCTTTAATTCAATTTGAGCAATATTTGATCAAATCATTTGACATATACCACACTTTCATTATATATATATATATATATGTATTAGTTGTTTATATCCCTTTTCTATTCCATCTCTTTATTAATGAAATAAATCAATGAAATATCAACAAATACATTTCTTTATAAGCATTTGCAAGGCTTTAACTGAAAAATACTACTCTGGTTTCATGTGTGAGTGTGACCCCTGGCATGTCAGCAGTCAGGTCACATCACAAGGCAAACCCTCCTCAGGACACTCAGACACTTGCCAAGCAGCCAGAGAACAGCGAGGACTTTCAGGGGGGACACCTGCTGAATCAGGCGCTTCTACGCCACAGAGTGTGATGGAAACTGATCCACTAATATCAGCCATGCGGCTATTAGTGTCCTGTACAAACACACTGCTGTCGGTTAATACTGTAACCTGGCACACACACACGCGCTGCTCTATAAATGCACACTCACGCGGTGAGCTGTCACACATACCTGATCTGGTTTCAGCTGCACAACCCATCCCAGTAACATATTATACAAACTAGCCCACACATGCAGATACACACACAAATACACACATACACACACTAGTTGGCCCTGGCTCTCAGTAGTGTCCCGTTCAGTAGACACTTGAAAGGACACCCTAGAGAGGGGTCCTTTTCACAGTAATAGTGCCCGGCAGCACTTAGCGCGGACCCAGTGGCTCACTCCCACTATAGTGAAGGGGATGAGGGTTCTCAATTCCACGGCAGCCCACTCTTCTCTCCCCGTCGAGTGGGGGGAAGAAGAGTCTTTCATGGACACAGCACTCCACCGGCTGCACACTTACGCACACTCCAAAGCACTCACTCACCCGTCGTCCACTGTGGAGTGCGAGATCTCAAATATGAGTGAACAAGTGGGAATTGGCGATGAGTGTGAAATATTTCTGATAATATTCAGATGGCTCACACTCAAAACGCTGAAACTCAACTGCCACAACAGGATGAGCACATCAAAATGCCCAGCATACACATACAGATCGGTGATAAATGAAGGAAAAAACTAAATACAGTTTCTTAGTGAGCTGTTGGACCACCACAAAATGACTTAGTCTCCAAAACTCTGGATGGATGATCAACTTTGGCCGTTTACTTTGAGTTTGGTAAGACGGAGTATAAAGCGATTGTCACCATGATAACTTTCCAGGGTTATAAAATTGTTCCTCCTGTCATTATGAACCACTGTTGTGCAGGTGATAACCGTTCAAACTCGTGGATCTACTACTCAAAATGAATCCTATTTTAATGTCTCACTGGTACTTGAAACAACAGATTTCTCAACTGCACATGCTCTTGTGTTTTTTTTTGTGGGTCAAACAAACACAGGACTTTCACCCAGGAGACCAATGTTTGAGTCCCAAGTGAAACCAAAAGTCATCGTTCACTTATGTAAATGTATGTCCGTAACTTAAATAACAAAACAAGCAAACCTTATAATAAGCCAAACCATGATATTTTACTAAACCTAACCCCGTGTTTAAAACGGAGTTCCAGTGTGTGTGTATTAATAACTAAACTGCATTTCCCCCATAAATTGGGGGATTGCAGTTTAGTTATTAATAATTGAGAATGCAGTTTATTTATATGGGAACGTAATTTTGTAAGACACAGGGTTGGTAATGTTTGGGTGTCCACATACTATTGAGCTGCCACCCCTATTGTAAAAAAGAAACCCTCTGCAACTCCTCTCTTTACCGGCTGACTCTGTGTTGTCTAAACACAGTGGAGTGTGGACCCTCACTATACCCTCACAGTGGAAAAATTAACCTAAGAGCCTATGGGTCTGACACGGACAGGCATGAGAGCAGTGTAAGGGTAAGGGGAGCTGTGTTTAAAGCCCATCTCTCATCTCCACAGCACGTGTTTGAGTTCAGTGAGACACCATCCTACACCTGTTATCTTTTATCAAATCAAATTAAATTCATTTATATAGCCCAATATCACAAATTATACATTTGTCTTCGTGTGCTTTACAGACTGTACAGGTTACGACACCCTCTGTCCTTAGACCCTTGCACCACACAAGGAAAAACTTCCTAAAGAAACCCCACAATTAAAAGGAGGAAAAATGGAAGAAACCTCAGGGACAGCAACTGAGGAGGGATCCCTCTCCCAGGATGGACAGACGTGCAATAGATGTCGTATGTACAGGATAAACAACATAGTACAAATACAACATCCATTTAACAGAAATTATGTTGTGATCAAAAAAGAGAAAGTTTGGATGAATCCAGGATAATGTCAAAAAGGCTTCCCAGTGTCCAGCAGGACCAAAGCAGCAGGCGTAGCCACGATTCCTGATCCTGACGTAAACTTTATCAGTGGCAACCTGCCACATGAGACACAGAAACTCCGGGGATGATGCCCCGGATGATGAGTTAGTAACATACATTTACATAAATGCATACAGACAGATAGAGAGGGAGAAGAGGGGAGGAGAGAGGAAGAGAAGGAGGAGAGCAGGGAGGTGTCCCCAGTCAGTATAAGCCTATAGCAGCATAACTAGGGGCTGATCCAAGGCAAGCCTGAGCCAGCCCTAACTATAAGCTTTATCAAAAAGGAAAGTCTTTAGCCTGCTCTTAAAGGTGGAGAGGTTATCTCTCCCTTCGTCTTCCTAACCTTTCATTTCTCCTTTCCATATTGCACATATTCTGTTGCCTCTGTGGTATTCCCGAGTGCGTTTGCCAGCTCAGCATCACCGTTGGAATCCATCACTCGTGGTCCGGCACAGCCAGGATTACAGCAGCATTCTCTGCTGCTCAGTCACAATGTAAATTCAGTTGATCCAAGTGGATATCTGGGCTTTTTGGACTATGTGCTTCTTGGCTGAGGATCTAGAAAAGGATGAGCATAATACTAAGCCTTTAGGAATCAGGAAGATAGTTCCCGGGATGCCTGGAATTCCTTCCGGAAACCTTGCTGTCTGTATTAGAGTATTAGAGTGTGTGTGTGTGTGTGTGTGTTTGAAACAGAGCGAGTGGAAGTGAGAGTTACAGCAACTGTCTCCCCCTCTCTCTCTTCCTTTTGAGGCCAGAGCCGGCTGTATCTACTCACGAGACTAGAATTATGGGACAGTTATTCGGAGAAGCCTATTATGGTATGAGGACACAACACATTTCACTCCCACACACCCAAACACACTCATAGACAGAGACAGTTACACCATTGCAGGTGATAGGAATCAGGCTGTTCCAGTGTTATCAGCCAGAATGTGATGATGCTTTGGATTCCTCAGATACCTAAGTGGTCAGGTTTATTCTTCACTATAGACGAGCATTGCAGACAATTACCTAATAGCAGTCCAAAGTGCAATAAAACATCATCTATGCAGCCATGACGTCATGCAGGGGGACAAAGAAAGAGGTTTACAGATGAAAGGAATGCAGAGGGAAAGTGAAGAAAGGTAGTGACACACTTTCTTTGTCCCTGTTACCATCAGTATAAAACCCATTTACAGTGTGTTGACATCAGAGACAGACAACTGTTACACTGAATTGTAAGGCTATACTACAAATGATGTCTTAAAGAACGACTCCAGATCCTCTGTGGTCATTGTTTCTATCAATTTTGAAAACATTTTACACCCCAAAGGAATTGTTGAGTCGTGAGAAAGCAATGTCACTACAGCAAGACAAGAAAAACTGTCAGATAATCAGAACTATTTGGTTAAAGAGATAGTTCAGAGATGTTGGTGTCTGAAGTTATGTCAAACAACAATATAAGGTCAGCTGGTGGGTGAGGGGAGGCCCACAGTCTCAGACTTTGAAAGCCCTGATTTAAACCACTATATTTGGAGGTGAAAATAATAAATTGCACAGGAAAACTGTGTGTGTACAACTAAGGTAAGTATTGAAATTCAAAGTTGAAACAGTAAGTCATAAGTAAGTAAGTAAGTATATACTGAAATTAATGTTTACAGCAGACACTTTGGGCAATGACTTAATCGTTTGCTTTTGTTTCTTTTCCAAATAAGTGAGTATCTAAGCAATTAAAAAAATTCTCCAGCAATTTAGTATCGTTCATCCAATAAATTGGAAGACTTTCGGAGGATAGAGTAACAAAAGATATATCAAAAGTGGTGCAGCAGAAGCAGAAATATCCAGACTTTTAGTCTCCAGCATGGGTCAAACATTTTCTTAGACTTTACAAAGCTCCTCCAGAGACATTATACAACTGTTTTTACAGTTAGCGGTACTAACAATGACTAGAACATCCCTTTATCCTGGTTAGTGCAATGTTATTATAACTCATAGAACTAATAGCCGGAATTATGTAAATAAACCAGAATGATCCTTTCACCTGTGGCTTGGATCATCTGTTTATCAGTGTGTATCCGTTCTTCTCTCCATCATAATTTCTGTCACAACAGTTGAGACAATGGACATGGATCAAGTTCTGGAACTGATGTTAACATGATGTCAGAAACGACACAGAGGCACACCTTGCGGGACATTAGAGTTGATTTGAGGGAAAGAACATGACACGCATTTCTTACACCTCTCTCACACACACACACACACACACACACACACACACACACACACACACTCACACACACCACAAACATAGACTCCTGTCAGATCAACCAAGCTTTGCAGTTGTGGGCAACCCTCATTTCCGCTGGAAGCAAGGGACGGCCCCTCCTAAACACACACACACACACACACACACACACACACACACACACACACACACACACACACACGCACACACACACACACACACACAGACACACACAACCATATTTCTACAGTGCCAGCATCAGAACAAAGACATAATAGATGCATGTTGGCAAATGGGCAGTCCAATTTTGATTTGTTTTAAATCATAATGTACCACACATTCATGCTTGTTTCCCACTGTTGGAAACTCACAGCAGAAGAGAATAATGTCCCGTCCCCCTTTTGTGTTACGGTATAGTTTTTGCCATTTTCTTGGTTTGCTGGCTTTCTAGTGCCAACACATTCTACTTTAGGCTGCATGTTTTTTTCTTTCTTTCATCCTTCACACGCAGAATTCACTGGAAATAATCCTTCCATCACCAGTTCCCACAACTCACCTACAGTGGCACATGAGGGACAATAGATGCATTCAAGTATGAATAGCTGGCAGCTTACCAAAAACTTTTGAACAGGGTGAAAGGATACTCCTAAATTACTGTGCTATAAATTCACATCCACATCAAGATCATTCAAGGTCATTTTTAGCCCCTGGGCCTTGTTAATTTATGTTTCTGTATCTGACAAAGCGCACACACACATCTGTCCAAGTGCAACCTCCAACTATCTCTCTATTGTACTGAGTAAGTTCACACTGTGAAGCTACATCTTTCCTCTTACCATCCTCTCAAACACAGACATCATTACTTCAGAAAATAACTTATTGAATTCAAGTCCACAGAGAAATTAATGCAGGGTCTAACATATGACTGACAGGACCGCGACGATATCGAGGTCATTCTCCGTTACTTTTTAATAAATGGGCAGTCACTTGTGAGGAATGCTTTCATCTCTAAATGACTTACTGATCATCCATTGTGTATTCGTATGTGTGTGTGTGTGTGTGTGTGTGTGTGTGTGTGTGTGTGTGTGTGTGTGAGTGTGTGTGTGTGTGTGTGTGTGTGTGTGTGTGAGTGTGTGTGTGTGTGTGTGTGTGTGTGAGTGTGTGTGTGTGTGTGTGTGTGCGTGTGCGTGTGCGTGTGATATCTGTCACTTGGAGGCTCCCAGCACTATTATAACGAGCATACGGTTGGCATCACACACAGCTCATATTAACCCGTTGGCTCTTTCTGTGTCTGCAAGATTGTGTGTTTGTATCTTCGCCTCTATCTTTTCAAATGTACACACACATTTGTATGTACTCGTGCGATGGCTAATGTAAGTTTTTTACTCATGTTTTAATGTCTGAGTGAGTCAGGGAGAGAATGAGGGAAAAGTCTTTGGCTCAGAGCTACTACTTGAGTGCCGCTTTGCTCTCCTCATCTCGCCTCATCATCCATCTTTATCAAGCCCTGCACCCTTTGGTCACTGTCCTAAACTTTTGCGGTCAGTGCCCTGAGAGAAGTCATCCATGCACCGAGAAAACTCCCTCGCACTCCCACAGCAGCTCAATAAGCACTATTCATGGTTTGACACTATAAGCAGTATAGGCGTTAACAGAACAGAACATTGTGCTTGCACACATTTATGCCAATGTAAGGGTGAGCCAGAGGTGGGCGAGAAACCCCAAGAAATCCCAATTTGCGGAAGAAACAATTCACGGTGACACAATGGGATGTTTCAAGTGCAAAGCTTCAGTCTCTAAAGAATTGCAGTCAAACGTCCCGACGATCCCACACTCTGTTCTCCGCTTGAATCCTTCTCTCCTGTTAGAACAAGATCCATGAGATCCATGAGTGGCTTCCACAGACATCTAACCTGGCAAGCATATGAATGTCTGTGTGTGTGTGTGTGTGTGTGTGTGTGTGTGTGTGTGTGTGTGTGTGTGTGTGTGTGTGTGTGTGTGTGTTCCTCGGGCCGTCCCACAGGGGATACGTGCGTCTCGTCTGTGAGTCACAGGCAGGGTCTGTGTCTGTGTAAGAGTCCATCAGAACACATCAGCGTCAACATTCCCTAGTTTACCTCAGGCAGGGGCACACACACACACACACACACACACACACACACACACACACACACACACACACACACACCGTTAAACCTCCCCAGGGCTATGTGCTATCCCCCCACGTCCCCTCAAGCTGAAACCTCAGTTTCTCTCCTCCCTTCACTTTCCATGTCAGACAGGCCGTTCACCCACAATGGACAACTGCTAGCATATGCTGCTCGCCTGGGAAACACAGAGAGATTTCTCGGACTGGATGGGACACTTCATAACACACACACACATTTTTCACCACATACAAACTACAGTGTGCATAAGGATCCAAAAGGACCTAAAAAGTGACCCGATTTCTTTATTGTGCTGCCTGCTGCAAGAAGACGCTGCAGATAATAGTTTACAGTAAACAATGTCTTGTGACAAGCCGGCCTCTCCAGTTCTAGAAATTGAACAAGAAATGAGTTGATGTTTATGCATCAGAGTCCCTCTAAGAAAAAAATAAGTTTAGAAAATTCGGAAACTTTTAATTTTTAAACCAAATTGTCACACAGATTATTGATTTCTAATTCTAATGTCGATTTTCTCAACAACCGTTCATCTAATCAACTTCCCACCATCAACTGCCGAATGTGAGCTCTTGAGATCTATGGTACATATACAGTATATTAGTACTGCGTTATGTACACACTGTGTAGTGTATTGAGAGGGGAAGGACAACTTAACAGCGAGCTGGGTACAGTTGTTTGGATGAGCAATATTGAGAAAGCAATATCGGAGGCCAAGCAATCGGCCTGTTCCAAACATGCATGTTTTGTCAGATAAAGTCAGATAAATTAATAGATAGCAATACAACTCCGACTTCTTCAAAGTATTGTGACTCTCTGGAGTCCTCTGCAAAGGCAAGATTCAGAGGAAAAGTCCAAATTTGCGGCCGTGACCCGTACACGCTAAAGCCGTCGGATTATATTGAGGATTTAGATTCATTACCGCCGATTGAATATTCAGATATTGTGAACGACCTTGTGCTACAAACGTCGTGGGCAACCAACGCACAAATGAAGACATACAAGAGCTTGGATGCTTATAATGTCTTTGTTTCTGGCTGGGTTGGTAGTCTTCTTACCAAACCACTGAAAGATAACAGGGTGCTCGTCCATGCCCGTATAAATCACTCTCAAAGAGCTCGAGATACACCGCTCAAGCCGTGGTTTGTGAGTGAGAAGAGCGGCGATGTTATCCTCGCACACTGATTGTATGGCTGGAGTAAGCGAAGCATATTCTCACATTGGTGCTTTGCTGTTCGCAAGAATAAGCCAAACAAAAACATGCACAGAAGAAAAGAGCAAATGGCTGCCATCACATGTAAAGAAAGTGCCTTATTTACCAGTTAGCGATATGGAGAAGTAAGGTCTTACAGTGTTCGGGAATATCATAAGCACAAATGTTTAACGTAAACAAAAACATAGCTTTAGCATGAGCTCTTACCAGATATAAAGTGGACGCCACACACACGGGTGAATTGTGCTTTTTCTTCTGTTAAATCCTCACGAGTTATGTTGCTAAACCGCAGCTGACGGCGTTCGGTAGACAGTAATTCATCCCTCTTTTGTGGATCGTTGTTTTTGATGATTGTAGGAAATCTAAAGAACCGTTTCTCTGGGTCACGAGTAGCGTTATTACCACAATTATACACTGCGCACAAGGTTGGCATTTTCTTTCAATCTTAGAGGTTTAAATACAAAGAAAATTACGAAGCGTTGCAGCAACTCACACGCGAACGGGCGCAGTCTTGGTTGTGTATATCATCCAACATGGCTGATTTACGGGTTGGGACGTAAGCGTGACGTCACATGCACACGATCTATAGGCAAAAATACAATTGCAACTTTTTGCTTATCGGCACAACATAAGGACAACACTTTAAAAGTATTTTTTCCAGGAAATACAAAAAATAAGGTTTGACATTAAGTGAAAGGAAAGTGTTTCATGTAAATTTGTCAAATTAAATTTCTTTGTAAGAGGAGAAACAGTAGAAACAATAAAAGACAATCGTGACGAAGTAAAACAGGGAAACAGACAAAGAAACAAAAACAGGGAAATAGACAACAGGAGACAGAGGGGCAGACAGACAAACACAGACAGACAGGTAGACAGAGACAGGGATGTGTGGAAACAGAAAGAAAGAGACAGAGAGACAGAAACTGTGGAGCGTACAGACAGAGAAGTGGGCAGCAGGGCTTTATTCTGAGTGCTTCAGCGAGGCTCTTTGCACTGAGAGTCATTATCGTTCTATGACACAGATGAATGGTACATTAGCATCATGGAGGACCCCACATGGTAGACAAAACCAACTCCTTTTGATGAGCTTTCTTTCACTAAAAGTGGACAGTGACATATTTTTTCTGCCTGTAGCATGCGTTGTATCTTTGTCTGTTTATGTTGAATATTCACGTGAGTATGTGACTTCAACATCGACAGCACAGTTTGTCACATGAAAAAAGTGTAGGTCATTGTACTCAATCATGCTGCCTCATACAGTCCTTAATATGGTACGCAGGGTGTGTCTGTGTGTGTGTGTGTGCAGAAGAGATAAAAGAGAATATAACAGCTCACTACACAGTGAGTGTTAGTTAAGAGCAACTGTATGGACTTGTGGCCTTGTTTGGAGTGTGCCTCATTTTGGTGTGTTGATTGATGAAGAGGCTTTTGGAAAATACACATATCAACACACACACATACTCACTACAAATAGTATCAATGGTTTTCTAGCACATGGAAAATGAGTGCATGTTTGGTGGGTGAAAGCAGCATCCCAAGGTCTTCCATCCGTTGATTGTTCTGCGTTTCTGTTAATAATTTCCAGAGTGTATATGTCTGTGACTATTCCTGGCATGTGATTAGGAGTTTTGTGTAGACGTGCGTAGGGGAAAGTCTCTTTCCCTGGCTAAGCTCTAGGTTCACTCTCTGCAACTCTGCTGACTGAGTGTAAGTCGCTTCTTGGCTTCTTCCTCATCTTTGTTGAATCACTGGGCGTGTCTGTCCACAAAAATAGCAAGGGGATCCTTTGTGCGTATGAGGTGTCTTCCTGATGCTGTGGCATAGTGGCGCTTAAGCACCTTAGAGCTGGGAAACACTGGGATTGCCCGGCTTATCCATCCGCTAATAATTGGATCAGCGTTTGTCCGAGCAGGACCGGGCCAGGCTGCAACTAACTAATGTCCTAATTGGATAAGTGAGTGTGGCTATGTGCGTGTTTGTGTGTGTGAGGGCTTCCCCAGCTTACCATGTCCCTGTTGTGTATATTAAAGCTGCTGGAGTAAGACGTGCATGTAACGTCACTCTTTAAGGCAGCTGTCAGGTCGTTGTTGTGACCCCCATGACTGACTTTTTTCCCGCTGCCATTGCAACACCAAACAGGAGATTCCATCGGCAACACTGAGCAAGAAGAAGAAAGACACAGAGAGGAAAATGTTAATTTACCTGACAAGATCCAACCGAACAAGCTGTTAATGAGTATGGGGATGAAGAACCCCCAAAACAACAAAGTGAGTCAGTGAAGTTCTACTTGGGATCACAAAGAACAAATACACTGACTAAATGTCACGATCGTTTTATTAAAATTGTGAACAATAATGTATTTTTTTGGCATTGGGGTGGATCAGTCATCTCATAGGGAGAAGTTCCTGGGTTCTCCAGGTGCTTTGGAAATCATGAAGGGTAAATTCAACATCAGTGGGATTTTCCTATAAAACAATGTATTGAGTCTTACAAAAATAATCCCTCTTAATCATCATTCATGAGCCAGCAGAAGTGTGTGGCGGTGTCTGTATCTGCAGAGACCCCGTTCTCTGCCTGGATTTTTTATGCTGTGTTCTGGACGTTTCTGGGCGTCAACCTCTATAAAAGAAGTAGCGACCAGGTGCCAGATTGTAAGCACACATCCAAGAGGAAACAAAAAAAATGTCAGACACAGCGCCGAAGAAATACAAGGCAGAACGGCAAGCAGACACAACTCTTTCCAAAATGAGTGAATCTGGTGCTGGCTTTTCTCTTCATAAGCAGCAGCATAATCCTCTTTGAGTCGGGGAGTAGGAGATACCTTTGGATGTTGTTACAAACCAACAAATCCTACTAATTTTGCCTTTAACTGGTGACTCAAAATTGTTTGTAGATGTGAATGGTTTAAAATATATCAGTGTGGATCAGGGGTTAGCAGTTTCGTCTCATAGCGTGAAGGTCCAGGGTTCTCTGAGTGCTCCGTTTTTTCTCACAGTCCAAAAACATGCAGGTTTAAATGACCTGTAGGTGGAAGTGTGCATGCCCTGTGATATATTGCTCAAATGCTTCTCACTCAGTACATGCTGGGATTGACTATGACTCTGATAGGCTCCAACTCCCTGAAACCCTGAACAGGCTAACGCAAATGTGTGTTACTTTTGCTGAACAAAATCTTGTGTAACTGTTGCAAAAGTAGAGTCACAGAGTCAGTAAACTGACTCAATATTGTCTGTTATACAGCAATATCTATCTAAAGTTTGCAAACAGTAGCTAACATTAGTCATCTACTAGTCATACCAGACCAAGAAGGCTGTATCAGCAAAGTGTTTTGAATTGATCAAGGGTTTGTTTTATTGCTAATGAACTGGATTTGCACTTGTAAGAAGAGGATTGTATTTAGTTATTTTTCCATGAGTTAGATAATCTTGTTTACGGGTTAAGGGAATGGATGTATTTCGTAATTTAGCTCAACTGCCATTCTTAACCTGTTCTTTTATTCATTGTGCGTCACTAAAACCAAGCCTGGAGGTTGTAGAAGCTTATCAACCTTTTAATCTGTCAATTAATGTGAGATGACATTAAAATAACCATAAGAACCATTCTAGACCTGTCTGCCATTACTATTAATGATCCTGGATTTAGCTTTGTGCATTTGAGAAAATAATTTAGTAATTCAATACATGAACCCACAGCTTTAGTAACTGCAAGTCTACCTGCCACTGGATGAATGTATGCACTGGCTGTGCAATTTAGGACACAAACTATTTTCCACAAATAGCAAATACAGAGACTCTTCTATGTCTGTTTTTATGGTATCAGAATTGGCAATGTTCTTGAAGGAACATCGTGTTCTTCTGGTCCAGCGCATGAGGCGTTGTGGTTTACATGTGTTTGAATGAGCTCTCTGTGTGTCTGTCCTTCTCTACAATGCACAAACCAACAACAAAACACTTATGTGCTTAATATGATAAGACTATTGTCCTGCTTATTTAGTGTTGTGCGCAATGTACGCAATAAAAAGTCCTCCCCTATGTCACCTGACCAATGCAACAAACTCTAAATCTAGTTTGTTCCTATGTTTGCATGTGTGGGCGAGTGAGTGGGGGCAGGGATGCTGAATGTGCCGATCCATAAGCCCCATCGACAGAAAAACTACTGTTCCTCAACCGGAAAGAGCATTGGAGGAGAAACACTCAAACTGGATGTCCTCAAAGCAGTTCAAACACACACATACACACACAAACACACTCAGCAGGCAGGCAAAGATGTCAATACTGAATTTTGGCAAAAGAAACATTGGAAAGTATAGTGAGTAGGAGACAAAGTTAGAGAAGTTGTTCTAAAAAATAATCATAAAACTTATTTGCGCATTATTTTTATTCATTTGCGTTAATTATCAAACACAACAACATGCATTTAAGCAACAGTAATGATATCAGGCTTTGAAAAATTATGAAGGATAACAGACATGTAACTAGTAGCTGATTGAGTCTCGCTTCAAACATTAAACTCAATATTAAGTGGCCGGTTTCTAGATTGCATCACAATTTGGCTCTGCAGCCTTTGTAGCACAACACTTCTAATAGGGCATCAGGTGAATTGTGTTTAACAGGTAAATTCTCCATCGCAGTGCCTCAGGTATCAGTGCCCCAGTAGTAAAGTGTGATATGTTTAGTTTGATTAGAGACCGTGAGGGGTGGGGGGTTTGAAGGGATGTTCAGAAGGTCATTTTGTGAGTGGGTGTGAGTGTGGGAGGTGGGAGACTTGGGTGGGAAGCACTTTTTTCACCATTGGAAGGTTACCCTGTATCAGTAATATGTTTGTATTGATTGAATGGTGTCATTAAAAAGTTGATTACAAGAGGAGTAATATCTGACTTGGTTCGCAGTTTAAGGTGTTTTGTTCACATACGTCTCTTTTATAATGGTGGTATGTCATTGTTCAAATAATTCTTCGAGCCTCAGTACCACAAATGACCACTGGGAGAAATGAGCAGCAAGGCATACAGCTCTGATGATGTCACGCTCACAAAAAAACCCAACACTTATAGGCTTTAGGAAAGTTTTTCATGAACACACAATGTATGAAAATGTGTTCTTTGGAGGTAGAGTTGGGCGATCGAACGAATATATCGGCTATCGACCTTTGGCTGAGTACTTTCCCAGTTGTATGCTTTGGTGATCTTTTGTCCGATTTTTGTCATTTTATTTTTCCACTATAATAGTCTGCCTCCAAGGTGCCACACACACACACACACACACACACACACACACACACACACACACACACACACACACACACACACACACAAATATCGGCTGTTGTTGGGCTGACGGTGTCATCATGGTCCATGGGGAAAATGCTTATTGAAAAGAAGATAATTTTATTGAAGTACCCCAGTTGGCAAATTGGCAGCGAGGCTGACTGACAGCACTCTAACAGGAAAATAAAATAAAACATAAAAATAGAAAAAAATAAACATAGTGGTTGAGTCACAGAACAGTGTACAGTAGCGAATACCAGTTAGATCATTGAGAGCTTTACTGTGGGAGCATGCACATGTGTACTCGTGCTCGTGTGTGTTTGTGTTTTTAAGCGTTATATGTGGCTTGTTAATAAAGATTTTTATGGCATGCTAATTAAAAATTCAGTTCTTCATCTGAACCGTCCAAGAAGCAACATAACACGAGAGGGAATTCAAACATGAGGCCTCGACTTTCCGCACGTTGCTTTTCATCAAAGTCACATAACAAAAGGATCAAGTGAATGTAACCATGACCCCAATGCCCTCTGACACGACCTGTCATTTTAAACTCCAACCCTACAAGCCCCACTCATTCACACATCAATCAAAGACCTCCTCCCACAGGGACTACTACCACTGCCACACACCCACAAGCACGCACAAACACACCATTCATGTGCGTATTTAAAGTACATGGGTAATTAGGTAGAGGACTGCACCTGTCCTCTGTTATTCTCATGTAAAAAAATACAACGTCAGGGTTTGCATGTATGCATTATCCAAAGCATGGTTCATTTTAGAGTATGTGAGTGTAAATGCCTTCCAGCAAAATACTAATAATTCTGACGGCATTTATAAAGCCACTTCAGTGTGCAGGTGAAGCAACCTACTAACCAACATGGATAATAATAATAAACAAAAGGACAGATGTGTACTTAAAAAAGGAAAGCTAGGATTTTACTTATTTAGACTTTTATAAATAATTATGTGAATATTATTATGAACATTGCTTTCACATTAAACAAATTGGGGAATTAATCTGTTTATTGTGATTAAGAAAATGGGTGAAAATCAGATAAAATAAATAGGAAAATCCATGCAATAATCATAGAATAATTATATTATTAAATATAATAGAGCACGGTCAGGGGCATCTAAGAGCGCGATTAATCTGCGTTAATATTTTTGTCGCGCTATTTTTTCTGTGATTAATTAATCGGAATTAACGCGGTAATTCGACAGCCCTAATCATTATATAATAGTTGGGAAGTCTTTTTTCCGACTTCGGTGTGTTCATGAGCGTTGAGTCGTAATGTGGAAATAACATGGAAAGAAGATGTGTTGCTGTTTCACATGTATTTTCACAGTTGGGAACTAATTTTTCAGATTATAACAACACAAAATGAATGCAGCACATGTGAGAATCTCGCAATGTTAACAAAAGTGAGAAATCATTTTTGTATCTACCCTGTGAAACAGATCCGCTCCAAAATTAAATGGGTTCTAATTTGGTCAATAGTACACCCTTCCACCGAGTTTCATTAAAATAGCTTTAAAGTAGTTTTTCCGTAATACTGCTGACAGACAGACAGAGTCAAAAACATAACCTCCTTGGCGGAGTTCATTTCAATACAATTTAGAGGGCCAACCATTTTTTATTTTGAAAAATATCTAAGTTTTGTCAGTAAAAAAAATGGGAAGATTTGAAAACAACCATTTACCTTGCAACAGGGAAAAGCACATACTCAAAAGATGTCAGTGGTCAATACTTCAGTCTTTATTTCATGGTTGAGCGATGTAAGATTTGTCATGTAGGTGAACATATCCGGTTAGCTGTGGGGCTGCTGCAGTCCTATTTTGAAATATAAATGTGTTCTTTTTGGTGTGGGCTCATATGACATCATTTAATTAAAAAAACGAAAACTGTTTCTCTCACCCTTGGAAACAGGATGTGTTTTCATCAATTATCTCTTATCCCTGCTGAGACCCCTCAAAATCTGGCCCACATGCTTTGTACTCCCACAAAAAAACACACGCATTCACAACTACCTCAAAGACGCACAGCCTTTGCCATTGAGAGGAAGCAGGGCGATCGAGGAGGAAGTTAGTGGTGTGACACTGTATGTGTTCATCATCATGGCTGACAGAAATAGCTGTCAGAGAGTAAACAACACATCCCATTCATAAAATTAAAAAATTAAAAAACAGCCAGCAAACGCCTACTTCCCAACAGTGCAACAAGAGCAAGAGATAAAGACAGACAACTGCACAGAGATACAGATACAGTACTGTACAGGGACAGACACAAAGAGAAACGGAAATATAGACAGAGATAAAAAAGAAAGCGACAAAAGAGTAGCGTGAGACGTGGGGCCGCAGTTAGAGTGAGAAAAAAAGCCTGATGATGACATCACATCCTCGTCACTGCTGGTTCCACTTCTTTGGTTTGGAAAACACCAGAAACCTACGTCACGTGGTGAGGCACCACTTTCCAACTCTCACTCTTTCTCAGTAAGTCAGTCACACACAGAATGGCACACACACACACACACACACACACACACACACACACACACACACACACACACACATATACGTACTATCACAGATGTACATCCTGTATAGAGTAACCCTTTGTAACACAAGTCTCTTTGCATCCATGCGTGTTAATTGGAGCCACCAGCTGTTTCCCAGCCCACACATTGTGCCATTACACCAAACCACTTTCCACTCGCACACACACACAATCAAATGCACACACAACATGGTTACCACGCAATGCCAGATAAGGAAATTGTTAAGCCTTGTTAAGTTACATGAGTATATACTGTATGTGTGTGTGTGTGCGTGTGTGTGTGTGTGTGTGTGTGTGTGTGTGTGTGTGTGTGTGTGTGTGTGTGAGTTCATGCATGGCCGGTCAGAAAGAGGAAGTGATGCTGCAATGGAAGGTATATTTTTAGAAAAGAGTGTTGATCTCAGTTCTCTTTCCAGGAGTAGCACAAAATACGGAAATGAACACACGCACACAATAGCAACCAGTGAAAATGCACACATCCACAGTCTTCCAGCGGTGCACAGTGGATCTGATGTAATGTATGTAGAAGTTTTACATTTAAAAAAACTAAAATCATCACTTGCAGGATATAATCTTCTAACAATGTGCCGACCTGCAACCAACAGAACGTCCACAGGTCATAAAATACAGTAACTTGCTTTTATATGTACGCAGACACGCCTACACAGTTTCACATTACCAACCAATCAGTAAGTCTCTACTCCTATTTTATTAAATAACCCACGAGACAACCAGGTGATAATAAAGCTGTGTCATTGCAATACTGATGTCATATGATTGTCATGGCACTGAAGACAGAGTGGGTGTTTTCACTTCCATTTACATCACATGGGTAACAGGATGAAACCATCAAATGAGATCCAAGTGGGCATCGTTGTCACTACCTTAATCACTGGACCACAAACCCGCTCTCTTTGTGACCAGCAAAGTTGGAAGAAACAATATAGTTTCTTCACTGTTTTTTTTCACTTAGAACTTGTGCTACATCGGTATTCTGTTGCAAAAAAAATAATCAAACTGCTTTTACATCTTTTCAAAGGAAAGCTTAGCGCTGATAGTGAAGTTACAAGCACATACTTTCTAAAATAGTGCATGTACTGCATTCAAGGAAGCTGTGACATCCAAATTTGACATTTAGATGCTGAAAAGCATTGTATTCAAGAGTCACGTGCGAATGTCGTCAGAAAATCAAAACCAGAGGAATCAGGAAACAATAGGGAAACATAGACTTCATGTAAAACACAATGTTATTGTTATTGTAGTCTCATTGTTATTGTAGTTGTTTTTGTTGTTTTTGGCATCTCATGTTGGAAGTTGGAATTCCTTAGAAGCACTTGAATGCGTCAACAATCAAGGAGTTTCGGAGCTGCATTACTATATGAGGATGACGCAACACTGACAAAACAACAAAGACAATCCAAGATGGATCACGAGTCCCAACAACAACAACAAGTCTGATCAAGGTTATTTTCATAGTGTAATGAAATGAGTGGAAATGATAGATAGATAGATAGATAGATAGATAGATAGATAGATAGATAGATAGATAGATAGATAGATAGATAGATAGATAGATAGATAGATAGATAGATAGATAGATAGATAGATAGATAGATAGATAGATACTTTATTGATCCCGAGGGAAGTTTAGGCATCCAGTAGCTTAAAAGACACATGACATTACACATCTGTCCCACAAATAAGAACAAATAATCAAATATAAGAGACTAAATATAAGAAACTAAATAGAAGAGTACACTGCAACATTGACCATGGAAATGGCTGGAATCAGGACAAAGGCATAATGCAAAGTGTTGGATGCAGTATTTTGGAGCTTGACCACACAGGTCTATGAAGTCAGTCAGAATATTTCAGCCTGTGAAATTTGACCATTTGTTGTCTGTTGCAATTTCCCAAACTCAATGAGGGTGCAACATTAAATTAATAGAGTGCCCGTTTAACGGATTAACACAATAAAATAATACTAAATATACCAGTAGAAGTAAGGAGTAGACACAACTGAAAGGTTCTCTGATGTTCTGGCTACATCATAGCATGGGAGAAAGAGACAGACGGAGGATGTTTTTGATGCAGAACTGCATTTTTTCAGAACCAACTCCAACCTTTCACAACAAACACACATAAAAAACATGCACACACTTACAAGGGCCAATCCCCTCGCCCCCCTGCGGTGTACCTCTGGGGGGGTTAATGGACGCACTCACTCACCCTGATACTTTCCTCCCCCCTTAAGCTCATCTTCCAATGCCCCTGACCTCCCACTCCCCTCTTTTCCCCCACTCCACTAGTGTTTTCCACCCCAGTGGAAACAAGGAGGGGTGGATGGCAAGGCCGCTCACCGGCGTCTACAGTAGTCACAGGAAAATGGGTCAGATACAGGAATGGACGAGGGGGGCTTCTATCTTGAACACTGAGCCGTGTACATGCTGGGGGCAGGGTGTGTGTGTGTGTGTGTGTGTGTGTGTGTGTGTGTGTGTGTGTGTGTGTGTGTGTGTGTATAGAGGTGACTGGGGTGAGCTGGTGGTGAGAGCCCCCAGGGTGGCATCTTCTTCAGGCACATGCTGCCAGTGCTTCTCTCACACAGAGACACTTGATGACAAAAACAGTCTAGCATCAATTCTATCTTAAATAAATGTAGGAATCAGAATAAAGGAATGCAGAATCAGCATCTTTCAGTTTTGGATTTATATTTACACATTTATAAAATTTTAAATAAGTATGGCTGAAGTTATACATAAAAAAGGAGCAAAAACAGTGTGAGTGATCTTACAAATATCTGTAATTCATGACCTCTCATGTCTTGCATCAGTCTGAGGTAAACAACACACCAATATTATCTCATAAACAAGTAACTCTATTTTTACGTTCAGTTTTAAATGTGTTGTATACGTCGTTGTGCCTGTGGGCGTCTTTGTTGTGTGTGTGTTTGTGTGCAAGCGTTTGCATGAGTGCATGTGTGAATGGTGTTGATGCGTAGGAGACAGTTACGTGTTTTGGCTTACAACATGGCTGTTGATGGCTTGAGTTGTCATGACGATTTTTAGTAGGATTTCACCATGGTGACCATGACTGGACACACACACAAGCACAATTTTAATCCAGCACAATTTAATATTTCTTAAATAAGTGAATTACTTTTGTCCCTTCCTTTTTATGTTTCACACAAATGCAGTTCTGCCTGACCCAGTTTTTTAGAGACAAAACAAGTTTTTTGTCAAAATACTACGGACAATTTGAAACCCAGAGTATCACCACTTTTAATATAAACATTAGGATGGTCTTAACTGGTCCACTCGGTTCCTAGTAATGCAAACCTTCCTTTGGTCCATGTTAGATCATGTCCAAAAACCTCTACTCTGATATGCTATTAATCTGATAGCTTAATTCCAATTTATCACAATTTGAGTCATATTTTTGTAATTGTGCCATTCGTAATAATAATGCAAATATGGTTAGTAAGGTGGGAAAGTGGCAACATCTCTAAAAAGCATTTAAAAGATCACAGGGTTTAAACCAAGTTCGGAAAAAGCCAGGTTTATTTGGAAGAAGGCTAAAGTTAAAAATATTACCCAAACTGTTGTTGTAAACATCGATCACAGTTTACAGAGCGACCTCCTGGTTCAATTTTGACCTACCATACTTGCCATAGTTGTGTACGCACAATTTCCCTTTGCTGTGATTGATTATTATGGACATTTCCAGTGCACTCCCTTTGTCATTTTGAAGGGGAAGTTCACCGATTTTAAGCACCAAAATCTGTTTCCAGGTCTTGGGGAGTATTACTGCATAAGAGGGGGAAAACAGTTGTAAATAGCATTTTGTGGCTCCAGATGGAGCTGTGTGAAGTCTGATCATCGTTTTACTTCGACTTTAACCACTACGTAAAACTGCCTCAAGTGACATCACTTGAGGCAGTTTTATGGAGTGAAGAGTCAGTTAAAAAATTTAAATTAAAAAGTGTGGAATAAGAAACAAGTGATCTTGATCCAGGTCATGTCTGCTGGAGTCTAGCAGCTCGACGCTAAAGTATCCACTAGTATAACACACCTGAATCTCTGACCGAACTGTTGGAGCTTGATTTGGATTGTGGGTAATGCAGGTGCTATTGTGTATTTTACATTACTGTAATTACGACCTGTAATATGTCCGCCTGGAGAAAGCCACTTTCAAGGTTTTCAAGGCAATTCTTCTCCACATTCCCCCTGCTAATTATATATTTCATCTTATTTATATTTTTATATGAGTAAAAAACAAACAAACAATCTCTGCTGCATCGATTTTGATCCTTTTTAAAACTGTTCATCATGGATCTGATAAAGTTATAGGACTGCAATACAAAAACATCATCTTTTATTTTGTAACATGTCTGATTGGCTCCTATCAGGCTTCACTGTAGCAATTTCACCAAGCACCAAGTATTCTCAGAACTTTATGAGGTGAGTAAAATTGTTTCCATAACTGATGTAAATGATAAGCCAAAGCTACAAAAATGAGACCAAGATTTTTATAAACCTTATCTTATCTTTTGAAACACAACTTCATTAAATATTATTGTAGCTTTAACCTTCTATCTTGTGTTCTGATCTTTCGTCTCTGAAGCTACAGACAGCATTGGGTTTAACTTTAAAGCGCAATGTTTTCATTCTGTCACACATGTGCCTACATGAGTTCTGGGATGTGAAGCAGCGTAACTCGCCCCCATGTCACACATTTTTACGCAGCGGTCACATGAAAGACGTAAGTGTCCTACTGTAGGATAAAAGGTCACAGATCAGTAGACCATCTCTACCATGACTCTCTGTGACACAGAGAGCGACAGTAGCCCACATCGTATCTCCCACCTACACACGCACTCAGACGTCAACCAATCGCACACAACAAAGCTCTGACATCACGGCTGACATGACAGCTAAGCAGGAACAGCTGTCTAGTAGTTACAGGCCACACCACAGGAAAGTGACAACAGAAAGTGTGTGTGTGTGTGTGTGTGTGTGTGTGTGTGTCAGTGTGTCTGCGTATGTCTGTGACAGCACTGCGTCTATATAAGATAGACAACTCTGGTGTGGTCAGCGTGGGAGAAATGAGTAACAAGGTCAAACTGAAGTTGCATTCCAGTGAAAGGAGAAGAAGAAGAGAGAAGTCAAAGTAAGTGAAAGCATAGATGTCGGAAGCCAGATAAAGTAGGAAAAAGCAGACAGACAGAGGCAGTTTGTGTTTAAGTGAAATGGTAACACATCCTCATGTAAATCAAATGTTGGACTGAGTAGCCCAAAGCACAGATCTCATGAACTGTACGATGAGGTTAAGTCCACACAAATGGACAATGTGTTTCCATGCTTTGCTGTGCTACGTGTTCATGTTGCGTACAGATAGTCGTGTGTGAATGATCTGCTCCGCTGGGGAAACGAGGGAATCCTGCCCAGACATTCCATGGCACAGATTCCCAAAGAGTTTCCACTACAAGTAAGACACACACTCATACACACACATGCTGCCTCTCAGGGTGAATTCCTGTCTAATGTTCAATGGGAAACAAAGAAGGAACTTAAGAGTGGCCCAGCACAGGCACTGTGACAGCTAATAACCCATTGGTATATTACTGTCATGAAGAGTGGCACATAAGCGCTCAATCAGGCAGCTTGTTGCAGTGAACTAGTACATATTACTGCAGCCTGCACGCAGCATGCAAATCCCTCACGGGACACAGCTCCAAATGGGACTTCCCATAATGCAAAGTAAGGGCAGCCCCTCCAATACAGAAGAACAAATGTATACTGCACACTGAAATACCCTAAGCTAAAATATATACGCTATATGAATATATTAACACCTAGTTTGGAGTTTCAAAGTCATCACACTTCACCAAAAGGTGAGAGAGATAATTGAAAATAGTCCACTAAACATTTGCACACCGGTAGGGCGATATCATATGACTCCAAGCAAATATTGTACAGTAGATAATGTAAACACACTGAAAAACTGTGGAAAAAGAATAAAAAATACCTATATTAATTAACTATAAGGCTATTATACGGCCGTACACAGAGGGTAACAGTTTTACAACAATGAAACATTTTAAGCTTCATAAAGATTTATTAATGGGATATTGGATTGTATTGGTTAAACAATAAGTGATAAATAAAATCCTTAATTATCAAAAATAAATTATCTATTTATTCAAACAGAACAAACTGTCCTGAGTTTGTCTTGATTCAGTTTCTCTTCCTGAAGTTTCTTCCTTTTCTTTCTCTGCCTGTTTTTAGGGTTTTTTGTTTTTGTTTTTGATTTTCCTTATCCGAAGCGAGGGATGAAAAGTACAGACGGTGTCATATGCTGTACAGATTGTAAAGACCCCTGAGGCAAACTTGTGATATTGGCCTATATACATATAATTGACTTAAATCTAGTGTACACAAACCAGCCACCACAATCAAGCTATAACATCCATGCTCGCGGCTCTGTGAGGCTGTACAGCAGTGCTTTGAGGTTAATGCTAACATCAGCATGCTTACAATGACAATGCTAATGCTAATGCTAATGACTTAAATATATTTTAACCAACTTCACCATCTTAGTATGCAAACATTTGCTAATAAGCAGTAAACACATACAGTACAGGTTGATGGGAATGTCCTTAATAATAGTAAGTCATGAACCAAAGTACTGCACAACTAGACATTTCGATCTGATGGGTGGCACTAGATGAAAGGTCAGGGGATCACAATTCATCCGGAGGGGTCATGAACGGGTGCACCAAATGTCACAGCAATCCGTATTTGTCAGGACATTCAAATCAAAACCACAAATATCACCCTCATGGTTACATATTCAATCTGGACAGAAGTGGTGGACCGAGCGATAAAACGTATAATTGACAGCATATAGCTACTTAACAAGAACATTTGAAGTTTGATCTACTTGTTTTTGCTCATGATGTACTGTACGCATGCTTCAACAGTCACAAAACAAAAAACAAGAAACAAAATGAACTGTGATCTGTCACAAGTAAAACCCTGGACCCAGTGAAAACAGCGGAGCTCTGGTTTAAATAAGTATCACAATTTTTCCCCTCTCCTTTTGCCACTGTCTTTCTGGCAGAGCCACAGTTTAACAGTTCCTCTTCTCAATTCAACCATCAGAGCCCCCACTCCCCATTCATCCATCCATCCGCCTTTCCACCACTGTCCCCACTGAGCAAAGTGGGGCAGTGGAGCATTTCCATAGTCGTGGCCAGGAGAGCTTCCAAGGCGTCAGAAACACACACTCACATAGAATCACACAATTGAGCTTTCCAGGCACACACAGAAACTTAAAGCGCCAGGAATTTATAAAAGTCCCAGGCATACCTTATGTAAAAAACCGATCTGTTCATGGAGAAAGAGAATATCTTGACTATGGAAAAGCCTACATATGCGCACACGCACACGCACACGCACACGCACACAGCACACACACACACACACACACACACACACACACAAATAATAAAGGCCATGGTCATGGTCATTGTTGAAGTAATGGCTACTGCTTACACCACTGTGGTTACCTCATGTATTCTGTTTCTATTCCTGTCTGCTTTGAATACGATGAGTTTTCCTGTGTGTATGTGTGTGTGTGTGTGTGTGTGTGTGTGTGTGTGTGTGTGTGTGTGTGTGTGTGTGTGTGTGTGTGTGTGTGAGTGAGTGTGTGTGTGTGTGTGAGTGAGTGTGTGTGTGTGTGTTCTTCCAAAAGCTCCTACTTACATGTCTTGTCTAGCCATTAATGCTGATAAGTGGCCAATTATAGCAGGTGTCTTTCAGGAGAAGATCCAAAATAACACGCACACAGAGACATATATAGACCTCTGCTTTGCATTATGATGTCGTTTCGGATGTTCACTGTTAGACTAACATTTGAATAGGATTGCTGCTAATGATGAACGGTGAGATGAAAAGGTATCTTTCTCTAATGTCTGTGAAATCGTGCGCGGCCAGGTGCAATGTGAGATCATGTGTTCGGTAACAAGAAAAGAAAATTAAGCAACCAAAGGATTTGTCATTATTTAGCATTTTGTCAAAATATGAAATGTATGTGCGCTTGTGTACACGTGTTTGAAGAAATGTGTGTGGATGCAGTGACATGAAGCCCAGCTCTCCCCCTCCCCTGCTTGGTGTGGAAAGCAAACCGGAGCAGTGTTAAGTAGCTGTGTTTCCACAGTGGAAGCCTGTTCCTGGATAGAAACTGCAGTGGAAGTTCCCCCTCATGGAGTCAAGGAACACAAGGAGGGAAAGAAGAGAGGGAAAGAGGAAATACAGAGCAGAGGAAGGACTGAGTGGTGAGTTTAAAGAGAGGGCAACAGAGAAAGGAGAACGTACCCAGAGACAGCAAGAGAGGAACAAAGAGTAAGGGGAGAGGAGAGTGGAACAGAGACAGTGATGGTGAAGGCGTTGTGGTGGAGGCGGAGGGGGCTGTGGCAGGAGGTCAGTCTGAAGTCATGACCTGCCAGTGACATGAGTCTGGTCTGGCAACTGTCTGGGAGATTTCAAGAGCAACCTCTAGGCCTTATGCTCTAATGTTCATACAAAGTATGAAGACAGAATGAGTAGGATTGTCCTGCAATGTATAGACTCACACAAAACTAATCACTTAATTATTGCTTATGATCCACTAGAAGTGTGTGACAATGTGTGTATCTGCAGAGATCCTGCAGCCCTCTGCCTGATTTTTCTTAACTTGCTGTGTCTGGTACGTTTCTGGGCGTCAACCTCTATAAAACATTTTTTAGCAATCAGGTGTCGGATGTTAAGCATGTATCCAAGAGGAAGCTACAAAAATGGCGTAGTGAGTTTGGCTTTTTACCCACTTGCGAGCACCCTAACCCTTCTGTTGTTGTTAAGCCGGGGAGAAGTGGACAACTTTAATTAAAGGTACCCTGTGGAGTTTCTTCGCCACTAGTGGCACTGTGGAGTAATATTTCATTAAAAATGTTTCCACTTTGTTTGCATCGCCGGTTTTAGAAGCCCGCTCATGAGGATGTCAACCACAAGAAACAGAGGAGGACTATATGAACTGGATGAAGAAAAGAAAAAAAAGGGGGATAATTGAAAATATTTTAGATGTTGTTCCACATTTGAAGCATACTGACTCCTTAAAATTCGACTGTAATATTAAATGGAGACATGAAAAGAAAAATAAAGATGCAGCAGCAAAAAAACACAGGAATAAAGAAATACACTTACATAACAAAAAATAAGAAAAATAACTAAATGCATTCATTACATTATCTAGGCCTTAAGGATACACGTAATGTGTAACAGGGTGTATCATGTGGAATTTTCTCATAAACAAACACATCTTTGATTAAGGAACAATCTATGATAATCTGTGATGGCCAGTTACCAAAAAATACAAGATGACACAGAGTGCTTTATTTTATATGACTGCATGGGTTGAATCACATTATCCAGCTAACGACACGGCCACTTTACAGCAAACAAAATATGAGCATTATAAAGTGTGGGGTTTGTCATTGTCTGGGTCAACATGTTCTTTAAATAAAAAGAAACTCTTTCAAAAAAGATTCATGCCGCCCCAGAAATACAGAAAGACATATACACAAACTATGAGTTTTTAGAGGTTCTGTAGGCTACTATATTAGAGTCAAGCACACTACCCTGCAGTCACGGTACAATCTAAAACAATAACGTCACTCTGCATTTTTACTAATGACCCCTCAGCTACTTATTGGATGAGGATTTCAAAGCAGCACAGCAGCCAGCCAGGCTGAGGCTCAAATGAAGTTATTTATCTCACAAGCACACAACTTTCCAAACATTACACAACATTACTGAGCAAACATTTACACAACAAAACCCTCTCTCTAACAGAGTTAGTTAGGTGAATCATATCCGGTGACTAAGCAGATTATTCAACAGAGAGAAGGGAGGAGTGCTGTCCCCCTCGTCCGCCCAGTAACAGAGCTAAAGCTGTTCTGATGGTCACTCCTACTGTCACAATCACAGATATTTCACATATATCAACACACTGGTGACTTATAAGGTCCAGCACACTGTTACATTACTATAATGAAGTTGAGCTTACTCATCATGGAGAGCACTGTAAGGCTCTGAAAGAAGCTTTCTAAAGTTGGAAAAAATGACCCTGCTGATGCCATCAGATCATCACGCTGCTGAGTTGCATTAGGGGATCGTAAGAGTCTGCCTTTTTGTAGCTTCATACGACTAGAAGCTAAAAGTCAGTACACCTTGACCTCTGCTGCTTTGATTTTGAACATTCTTTATTCTTCCCAACTTTATGGAAGTGCAAATGGAGTAATGCTGTAACACAAATATGAGCTTGTTTTAAACGACCAGTGCACATCTTGCTTGCATGTGCTTACAGCCATTTTGTTTCCAGTGATAACAGAATTGATAATGGTAAAAAAAAAAGCTGATCCTGTGGACATCCCATAGTAGAACTCTTCATATTTCGTATCATAGTTGATATCATGGTTGCTTGATATCCGTCATGCTCCCAAGTAACTCTAAGCAGTAGATTCCAGAATTAACATTGCACCATAACTGGAGATCAGTGCAGGCAGATTGCAGTAGAGAGTTACGTACGTATCACAGAAGAATCAGGATCGTAGTAGTCTCAGACTCTCAGAGAAACCTCAAGCCTGATTGGAGCTCTATTATGTGGTCATCTGAGTGTGTGTGGGCGAAGACACTGGAAGTCTTCAAATGATCCTAAAAGATGTTTGTTTTTAAAATATAATTTCTCTAGCTTGTATAATTTCACAAGCAGGTGGGTGTTTGGATGTGGGTGTAGTTACAATGAAACTGATTTTTTAATTTAAAATATTCCTGGAAATTATTCATAGATACCAGAACCTTATCTGAACATGTTACATCAGCAACAAATTATGTCCATATTTATGGGCATTGCACTCCCACACTAGTCAGCACTTCCAGTCATGGGGAGCGGCACGCGTAAATACTGGATCTTCAGGTATGCAGCTGGCCGAACATCAGGAGGGAATTTCTGATGCTCCTCTCTCACCAGAGGATAACTTTATTATGTGAATATGAGGGAGTGTCTGTCAATGCACACCAATGGCTTCTGGGAAGATCACAATGGCACCCATGGGTGGTTTAGGTGTTTTGCTAGAGCCCACGCAGAAGCCATGATATGTTAGATTCCCGTGCTCAGGTAATTGTTGAGCTCCGGGTTTCATTCGTGAGAAGAAGATGAAATTTAAATGTCAGAGTTGAGATGCGGTGAATCATAAGAGGTGAACTTTTTAAAAAGAAAAGGTCAAGGCTGATTGTAAAACAACCTAAAGAACAAAAGTAATCCTATTGTGTAATCCGTAGCGAGAAGTTATTCACAAACAAGCTGCTATGTTGTAGTAGTTTATCACGTTGCAGCATAGTGACCTTTAGTTTCTTAAAATAAAGAAAGTGAAGGAAGACGACGAACACGATGCATAAAGTTATTCAGGATCACCCCTGATGTTTAGTGTATAATATACATCACTGTATACAGAATACTATGTACTGTATCAATGGGTATTACATTTAAATCATTATAAATTCATTCATATAATAAATAAATGCATTGGATATCATGAAACAGCAGACTATGTTTTGCATTTTATTTTACTTTTTAATCTTTTTTGTATTATTGTTACATTTTTGGCATTAATTGTATCCGTCCTATTTATTTTAGTTTGTCTGATGTTAATGCTAACACTTAAATATTATATTTGTTTTAGTTGTGCAAACAAATAAACGATCATTGGTCATAAAACAAGAAGAGAAACCACACTTTTATTTTCTTTATAACATTGCAAGCCATGAAAATCTTTATAATTCAGCAGTATTTGCATGTGCTTGTGTATTGATCTCACATGCATTACACTCAGGCTACTACAGACAAAGTTTAAACTGCGAACACAAATACAAATAGTCTGGTGCTACTAAAAACAATTTCAAAGTTAGAGAAGGTACATTTGATATGTGTACAATAATTAAATATTTTTGAAAGAATACTGTATATCTAAACAAATTTAAGCATGGTTATATTATATTACTTCAACTTGAAAGCCTTAAAGACCAACAGCTCTCAAAATACAGTTTGACCCAAATAGGAAGTGAAGCTGTTGTTTTGTTTCTGGTTTTGACGCACGTTTCACATTGTCAAATGATGAAATGTACTAAATCAAGTTATGTGATAGTTATGTAACTATGGACAACTTTAAATAACCTTGAAATAGACGTGTTTTTCTTTTGACTTCAGACCATCCAAAAGTTATTTTGGGGATGTTTTTAACAATGATCATCCTGTGTGTGTGCCTTATTTAGTGTAATGTAGGTTTTACTGGAACTTTATAGCATGAGGAGTTCACAGGGTTTTAATATACATGAACCAAAATATGCAGAAGTGAAAGCTCCCTAAAGATTAAACCCTTTAGGTCAGCTGCACATCTGACAATGATTTTTGGATTGTATCAATTAGAAGTTTATTCTAAGAAAAATGTTTGAATATTTGCAAGAACACTGAGAGCTATAACAAAATAATCTGAAAGCAGTTGGTACCTGAGAATCCCCAAAGGTGGCCCATCCCTAAATCTTTATAAAGGTTAAAAAGTTAAGTAAAACTGTGACACTACACTAAAAATAATTTTTACGGTCAATAGGTTTGAAAATTAGATGATGACACTTAATGAGTTACCTTGTTTAAAAAAAAAAAATTGGAACTTCAAAATGACATGTACATGCAAGCACACACGCACAACTACAAATGCGTACGCTCGCAAACAGCCACAGGCAAAGTCAAGATCAGACAGGTTCCTTCTTACAAGCTGACATTTTCCGCTGCCTCTCTTCCAGCTAAACTGCACATACCTGAAGTTCATAAAGCCTAAACTTATTATGTCTAATCAACACACAGACTTCTGAGCATTTCATTCATACACTGCGAGTAATAGTGTGAATGGAAGATGGCTGCTGGCGTTGTCAGTATTTGCTAACCCTTAGATGTATAATTGAAAATAAATCAGCCAATTTCTACATGTTGTAAATGCAGATATTTAGTTTCACTCTCTTTCACACCCTGTTTAGTTGGTTACACACTTTCACACGTGGAGTGTACAACCAGTACAACCACAGTGTGATCTGCTGGCCGCCGAGCAGCTAAACTGGAGAAGGTTATGGTTCAGGGCCTTGCTCAACGGCACCTCAGTGGTGGCAATGGAAGAGGGCCCTGTGCAGATCAAAGCTTTATTTTCTCAAAAATGAAACCTAAAATAAATGTATCTAATTATCACTTATTAGCAAAACAAGCAGCAAATTAATTAATTGTTGCAGCTCTAATTAAATCGCATAGTCTAACTTAAATACAAGCTACGTATCTACGTTAAATAACACACTTCTGTTGTAAAAAGCATGTAAAATAAGTATGTTGTTATTATTAGTAGTAGTAGCAGTGTATGTATCAGTATTAAATATTCACTTGTAATGAAGGAGTACAATATGAAACATAAATGCTTCCATTTTATTGTATAGCACCAGGAATAGCACACATGATGTGACATGAAAAACTATTACTACAAAAGGAAATAATAGTAACTGTAATTGCTAGTAGTAGCAATAGTGGTGGTTGTATAGGCAGTAGCACATTATTAAATGAAAGTAGTATCCTCTTGCACAGCTATTTTTCATGTCCTAATATACTGTATATGATTTGGTATGCGTGTTTCTGTCAGTGAGCAAATAGATAGAGAGGGTCATGTCTGTAGTCTCAACAGATAAGAGCTGAATCCACTGTCCACGACAAGATGACTTAGAAACACATCCGATACTTCAAAAAAGTATCGAAAGTGTCAGCAGGGGGGAATAGCCCAAACAAGGAAACTTTCCACCTCTGCCTACGACTGTGACTCATACAGAAATGCAACCACTTGTTTATCTGTAAGTGTGTGTGGGTGTGTGTGTATGTGCGTGTGTGTGTGTCTGTCTACCCGTGCATAAGGCCATGTGGTCAGTGTGTGACCCAGAATTACATTTCTCTGAGCCACAGCAAAGCGTCAAACACAGAGCACATATTTAGACCCAATACGCAGATAATAAATCACAAAATACACACACACACACATTCTGCTCAAGTGTTGAATATCTGAAGGGCAATGATGACACTGACTCAGCTACCAAAATGTCATCACTTCTTTTTATATAAGAAAGCCCAAACTGCAATTACAAGCTGTCAGGCAGCTACCTGGGCTGAAGATGTGGGAGTGGAATGTGCGGAGGTGAAACTAATGGAGGTGTGTGGGGCATTCAACGAGATTGCACGTGTCTGCCCAAAGCAGGGCCAAGATGTGAAAGGGCAACTGTTTCTCACACAAACACACTGATATCAATTCACAAACACAGAGACACACTTCTGCATGCAGCCGGATTTTCCAAAACTTTAAAGAAATAGCATCCGCGGTATCATTCCAGGCCCTCGACAGCATGTTATATATTAAGTTTATTGATAGACTGCATGCACCTATTTGGGTGATCCTCCATCACTTGCTGCATTTCTCACCACGTCTTTTCAAGTGGACACCTGCCGGATCTCAGCGACGAGGAGATTCTGGCCGTTTGTTGTGCGGTATCTCGATCCAAACACTCTGAGAGGGGGAATCCTGCGATGTGTCAACTCAAATGACAAAACCACATCACACACGCTAACACACAGACACACACACATATGTACACTAATACATGTTCCTGTTTATGACATGTCTCAGATAGTGCCCTTTAAACAACTGCCTACACTAAGGTGACTCACGGCTCACTGTTCACATATTTGCATACTCTATCTTATAAAATGACACCCACACACACTTCACTATTAATTCAATTGTAAAGCTAATAACAACAATAGTGACACAGTTAGTTGTTTCCAATAACCTTACATAACAGGTGAGCTGATATGCTTCTGATTTGCAAGTGCACGGGTATTGATTGGATTTGTTTTCTTTTTAAAATGCAAGTTGACTTAAGTGACCGCAGACAAAGGATCCTGATTGAACAACAAATCGATTTGTCTGTTTGTATAAAGTTCAAAAACAGGAACACCCGGCAGGCATGTGCCCAAAATGTTTCTTCTGATGCCATTGCTCAATACCGAGATTGCTTAATATCCAAATTCCATTGGGTTGAACGTCTTCAGGAAGTTTTCTTATTTGCATTTTAGGTAGGTAGATTCAGAACACGGAAACCATAAGCTTCATAAGTAAAATATTTGTTTACTGCTGGACAAGAAGTCTCCAACTTGCAATTTGTATGTTGGCTTACAAACTTGCTGTGATGTCACAACATCATGCGTGTATGTACATGTCTTCAACAAATATTTAAGATGACCGCAGAGAAAGATTTTCCATTTGACAGATGAATATGAAACCGCCTTCTCGTGTCAAACTCTGCACATACAGTAAATCATTCTGCAACATGCAAGTGAAGTAACAAGAGCGAGTTTAGGGGGGACTCATTCATAGATCTTCTCTGTCAGTAACGCAAGGATGTAAATAAGCAACCTTACGTTTGATCCATCAACAGCCCGAACCCCACAATGCAACTAACTTTAATTACTAATCTACTGTTGCTGCAGCGTATCATTAAACGACTACTGTTTCCCATATGGTTGAATACCGTCTGCAACTGACAACTGTTCCACCCTAACACATAACGCAGACTAGCTAATAATGGAGATATCTGCTTTGTCAGCCAGTATAACCAGACTTGAAGGGTGTAGACAAACTTTCTACATACAATAATAGTTATTATAAAGGAGTCAATCCAGTTTAAGTGATTAGCAGCTTTATATAACGAAGAATGATACAAAAGTTTCTATTCCACCTCTAAACTTAATGTTAAATCATATAAAGATATTATGCACTTATTCATACCCTAAATATTATATTTATGTTTATAATATCATATTTCTAAACTAATAGAGTAGCATCACATAACGTCACTGCACCCGTTGACCTCTGCCAGAACAAGCCTTCATGTGTATTCGAAGAAGTGCACAGGAACAATGCAGATGCTTTAATTGAAATATTTCTTTGTAACACATCTCAAAACATGTGCTTCCTCAACTATCTCTGTTAAGCTCTGTCGTTGAGGAAAGGGTACGGATGCATGGTACACATACATAAACCCATTCACAAACTGCACAGATAAATGCACTCCTAAACAAAGAAAACAAACACAGGGCCGGGTTTGACTCACACCATCCAAAATTTAAACAGAGCAGTGAATCATGCGGTTGAATTACATTGCAGAACTATAATAACAGAGGTGATAAATCTGCCATCAAGCAACTGAGGGAAACTACAGAACATTACATACAAGCTGTCGCGCATTAACCTTCTCTCTGTCGAGACACAAACACAAAAACAAAAAAAAGTGTAAAAACACATCATGATAACATCACATAATGGCCCACAATCCCTGAGTGATATACAGTACACCTCCTGTGCCGTGGCTCATGGAACTACTTCTCTCCTGTCTTTGGGCACTGGTGTGATAAGGCAGTGATGGGTTGTATTACTTCACTTGGGTAGTCCCAGGGGGAATCCCCCTGGTGTTGCTGTGTGTGTGTGTGTGCTGTGTGTGTGCCCTCTCAGAAAGGGAAGAATGCCACTATTGAGCACATTGCCATTGCGCCAGCAATCCTCTCCCCCGCACCCCCGCCCCTTCCCGTCCTTGCTTGCACTCTGACGTACAGTTGGAGCAGATTTGGTGACACGAAGATAAAAGCCTTCCTCTGTTTCTCTGCTTTTCTCCCGTGTCACCAGAGCGCTGAGTGCTGTTGCCTTGGCCGTAGACATAGAGAGCTCATTCAAACTGACACAATCACTTTTCACTTCTGCTTTGTGATAAGCCAGAGTTCAGAGTGTCTCTGTGCAATATGCGCACCATATCGTCAGCAGCTCTGTACAGGAGGCCTCAAGATGCTACACAAAGTGTATATACTACAGCTGTGCGCTAACAAGTGTGGCAAGCTTTTTATGCAAAGCACCAAACTTCCTCTCTCATAAATCTGACAGCTCTGACAAGCCTGCAGAGGTTTTAACAGTGCTTTAAAGAGGCAGCAGACACTCAACCTGCCACTACAATTATTTATTGCCAGATAATTAGTTTTAGAAGCAGTAAGGAAAAAAAAAAAAAATTCATTTGATTTGTAGAATTCTATTCGTCTGGCAGGAAATAGAGATACCAAAAATGAACTCACCATCCGAGATGTGTTTGCTGTCTGGCACAAATTGGCAGCTTGGTGTGGAATTCGATCAGGACGAACTTTACCCTGCAAATAAAAAAGCAAGAACAATGTTGAGCAAATTTCAGAGAGAGGATTGGTAGTGACCTCGCCTTCAGCAAGTTTTGATTGTTCCCTTTTCTTGTATGTAAAACTGCATTATGGAAGAATAAATGCAGCAGATTACACAGAATATTGCATGAATGACCGAGGACGAAGGGCTTGATAAATAGTTTTATAATGTTTAAGTTGTGGAACAGTTATGTTAGTTAATACAATTGCACACCTGTGTTCTTGTTCTACCTGCCTTTTGCCAAAGTATATGAAGGAATATGGCCTTTCTGATTCTGCTCTGACCACAGTACAAGGCAGGAATGGGGAATCTTTAAAGACGTAAGTAAAGAGAGATGAATACTCAGGGGCACTAACTTCATAATGAGTCAGGAGGGTCATGGAGAAATTTTCGGTTCATAACTATGGTTAAAATTAGGATTAGGGTTAGTTTAAATTTGAGGTTGAATTTGCATTGGTTATGGTTAATGGTAGGCTGATTCTCCAAAGGAAATAAATGTAAATCAAAGTATGTCCTCTGTTTGGGACAACAACAAGTGCTTGTGTGTATGACTGTCTGTGTGAATGAGTCACCTGACACGCGACGCTGGTGGACGCAGTTGATTACACACACGTCCAATTCTATTAAAAGGACATGGTCATAATCTCTAATCACTTCCATGTCTGGTGGAATAAGAGAGCAGGTTAATCTGGATTACGCGTCACCATGGTGAGGTCACAGCCGAGGCATCTGATACCCTGACCAGTCAGGAAGAGAACGGGAGAGCCACCAGGTGAAACACAAAAACAGGTAGAAGACATGAGACAGACAGAGAAGCTGATGAGTTATAAAGACAATTAGAAACTCCTAATTTTTAAAGATAAAGTATTCATTTACAAGAGAGAAGAAATATAACAGCCAAAATAATCTTTAATTTGTTTATTGTATGTTTTGTCTCTTTTTGGCAAATGAATTGCACTCAAAGTACGAGTGTAGGGAGGTGGAGAGAGTGTGTAACCATAACTTTAATAAAAAAAACATTACACCAATGGATAGTGAAAAGGCAACAATATGAACTAATAAACAAAAGAATCCACAAGGTCTAACATCTGCCAACATGACAGTACCATATGTGTATTATTAACATATTTAATATCACCATTATCTTTAATACCGGCATGTTGTGACACCCCGAGACCAAAGCATGCTTATAGATACTGACAGGGAACACGAACAACAAAGGTATTGACATGCAGCCCCTTTGATAAAGAATAAATGATCCATTTATAAGGCCTTATCCCAGATGACCCGGACATTGCTTAGAATCTGATAAGAAGGAGAACAGCACAGAGCATAAAGAAGAACTAGAGATCTATGCCTATAGGATATGTGTTAAGTTAATAAACCATGAAGTTAGACTTGAATCAACAATCAAATGTATTGAAAACAGGCACATGATGGCAAACTGATAAGAACCACAACACATGAACAAGTGACGAAGAGACCAGGATTATTAGATAGATACTTTATTGATCCTGAGGGAAATGTAGGCATCCAGTAGCTTAAAAGACATAGAACATATAACATCACACATTTAAAAAGTGATAAAGGCTGTACATTATAAATACAAAAGTAAAAATACAGGCTGTTACAAAAGTACACTGCAACATTGACCACTGTTTTTGTTTTATGGTTTGAAAGTTTGAAGTGTTTGAATTGGTTGAATCCCCCGGCCATCACCGAGAGGAGTTGTACAGTCGTATGGCCAGGGGGACAAAAGAGTTCTGGTTAATGCACCTGCACTGTCACGCATTTAAACCAAGCCAGTGTTCACCGTCATTAGTTGGAAGAAACAATACAACAAACTATCCCCAACTGTTTCAACAAGTGTGAAAATGTGAATTAGAGAGGGGAGTTTCAAATTGAAACAAATTACAAATCCATGCACTGTGAATTCAGGAGGGTTTCTTTTTTTTATCTGAGCCCTGGTGGCCCTGCAGCTGATCCTGGCACTGAGCAGTGTTCTCCTGCATTAACCACCACGCACTCTTTATAAACACACTTTGCATGCCTGGAATGTTGAATCCTCTGCATATTTCACTGCACTTGAATGTGATAAATTGGGATGTTTTGTTAATTGTACGTTTTTTTTGTACGATTTTCTCTACATGCATAAGACAATGTATGTTTTTTTTTATCTGTAGGTCAGAGTTGCAAGACGTAGCGAACACATGGAGAGGGATTTCCCGGGTCAGACGGGTTCACGATAGCCTACAATGAGTATGCTCAGGGCTGTTTTTGATTTAAGACGAACACTTTTCGTCCTAAATACAACAACTTCTCCTATACGGTCTGTGCTCCTGTTGCAGCGGTGTAATCCTGACTGCAATGTTTTTCCCTCTCTGTGAGTTCAGCTGGTGTGGAAGAAGCAGCGATGCTGTGCGAAGCTTGAAAGCCATTATCACATTCACATACCTGTTGTATGTGTCTGCTTGACAAACCGAAGGTTATCTAGCATCTTCGGTTCTACGGTCTTTTTATTCCCCGCTTTTCCTCCCTTGTCCCCGGGAAAAGAGAGAAGCTGTGAGCAGCAGGGAGATTTACTCTCGACAGTTGTTTCTCTCTGGGTATGACGGCTCTATCAGCTGACTGTAAAACTACCCCCAACTGAATAACAACAGGTTAACACTGAGTGTGCTGATTTTGGCTCATTTCAAACTGTATCCTATGTCGCCCAGGTCGCTTTTGCGGGGACACACTGTTTGGCTAAAAATACCTGTCTTCGACTATATTTGGCTTGGCTGGATCACAATCACAACGCTGAAATAGTCGGGCCCGCCCCGGCACAATGAATGGTCTCTCTTCTATCTCCAGGTGCTAAATTTAGTAACAAGGCTTGCGTCAATCACGAGCCTCAGTGCGTCAAGGCTTCCCCCGCCCCCTGGAGCACGTCATTGGCCAGAATTAGGACGTTGACCGAAAAATACGCGCCTCGTGATTGGCCGTTGTGAATTATTGTTCTTCGCAGCTCCGGAGGCACTTTTTAATTTAGAGGTTGCCGGGTACGATAAGAGGATTCTTCCTCTTTTCATATCCTGTCGACCGGAAAAGTGTGCTTAATCAGGTTGGTGAAGGTAATTCCTCACTCTTGACCAAATATATTTGCAATTAAATGTACTACAAAATTAAGCGAGATGCAATAGCCTCCAACTGAGTCAAATTAAGATGTATTTTATTTCTGTTGTAGGACTTTTGCTAAAGCATAGGCTATATAGAATTGTTTAGTAGTCTAGGGGAAGCAAATGTTATTTAACAACAACTATACATATTTTTTCATTAACAGCCCTCAAAATGTAATTTCTTAGTTTAAAAAATAATTCTGCTAATAGAATGAGAAAATCCCATTTGCTCCCACTGCAATTTTGTCTGCGTCAGAATTTTTCTTTAAATTAATGTCAATGTTTTGACAGAAAAATAATGGACACCGTTTTCTAATTTTAGGAAGATTACTGAAATAAGTTGATTTGTATTGGGAAAAGGGTGGATTAGATCAATTCACTTCACAAATTAACATTTTAGGATCTGATAATGGACTAAATGACATGTTAGAATGGGGATTTTAAATAACTTGAGTTAAAGAAAGGTCATAAAAATGGCCAGAAAGAAACAATTCAGATATCCTGTCAGTTGATTTAATTGACGGTGTTGCTGATGGTCTATGTCATGACAAGTTAACATGACATAGACGTATTATTATTGATTTATTATGGATTTAAGGCACATAATCTATATTGAACATTTTCACAGGCAGGCTCATGTGTCCCAGGAAACATGAAGTGAAGTGCAGGCCACATTCTGTTCAAGACACATTAAGAAACATTAACATCATGCAGAATGTACTTTAAAAAATATTATAAGCCGGATCATTCAAAAGTAAAAGTACTCATTAGGAAAATGGTCCCTTTCAAAACTTTATAGTTTCACAATACTTTATTGTAGTTTGTTTAAAAATGCATTTTATTTAATTAAATATAGGCTATATTGTATGGAAAATCTGAATCTGCAAAGTAATAAATAACTATAGCTGTAAGTAGTGAACTAAAAAGTTCAATATTTGTCTGTAAAATATGCCCTATAAGTAGAAAAGTTGCATGAAATGGAAATACTCAAGTAAAGTAGCCAAAAACAATATAGTACTTAATGACTTTTCACCACTAATATTCTGACATTTCTCATAGAAAAAGTTGACGGTGACTAACTTGTATTTCGGCTTTTTATTTTTAGACTAAGTTTTTAGTGAAAGTAAAGTCTTACATGTCTCACTGATAAGATTTTTTTTTTATTATTAGTAATTTTTCCGGCAAATTGTATGGTACTTTCTTAATCTTTAAAATGCACATTCCATTATCATGGTAAGAATAGAGTTTAGACTGCAAAGCCTGACAAATGCACCAGGTAATGGTGCAATCTCGCACGCCGGATCCCCCTCGGCTTCCTCCCATTCAACCATCAAACCAACCGCCTCTCAGTCGCTCTCCCTCTCTCTCACTCTCTCTAGCTCTCTCTCTGTTTTTGGCATGGCCAGTAGAGCTTATGTGTCTGGTACTGTATGAGAGAGAGAGAGGGAGAGAGAGGGCGCTGAGTGACGTCACCTCTCCCATGGCGTCACATTGACGTAGCGCATACCAGTCGCTCTATGTGGAGGCAGAGCCCACATAAATGCACTATTTGACTTTCTCTCCTCAGACAGCGCACATAAACAAACCCGCGTTACAACTCCACACTTTGAAAAGCACACCATCAGCACTGACACACTCACGGGAACGGACGCAGACATACTCGTAATACCCGGGAGTTTTTAATTGTTTAATGTTCTGTTTCGGTTTTTTTCCTACTTTGTGTAGACCTACTTTAGAGTAAGAAGAAGAAACTTTTTTGTCGCCGATGCATCCTGATTCTCTACAATATTACGAAGAAGTTTGTTTTTTTCTCTCTAATACTTCGACTCTTGGTGACTACTCTGGATGGAATTAGGATACTTTATGCGAGGTTATTACCACATGTAAAGACGGAACCGCTACAGCAAACCAGTAAGTAAATTGTGAATGAATGAATGAGTCTCTGCTATTCTGCCGTATAGCGCGTTCGATTGCCAGACTTATAGGCTACATAACCAGAAAATATTCATGGATTACATGTGTATGCATGTTCATATTAACTAAAACCAACATGTCAAGTTGAATATTTACTCTAACATTATCATATGTCTGGTTTGTCCAACTTTGTGCGTCTAACCTGTTGATATGTCAAACTCCAATACGCTGCTCATAGTATCGTCTGTCTCTGTGTGGTGTGTCCAAAGAGCAAAATGAAGCTGAATCTGAATTTAATTTGCCCAAGGAAGGTATTATATCCTTTCTGGTTGTCATGGAAATGAGATGCCTCTCACTCACACAATGAATAGTGGAGTCAGACACACTAATGGTCTGAGTGGAGAATTGTAAACTACATTCAGGCAGGAGCTGAGAGAGGAGAGTTAAATAAAGCTCTTTAATTTCATGCCATGTGTTTGGTTTTTTTTGCCTCATCATGTTGGATTTTCTGGGTGGTTATGCTGTTAATGAGTGATTTACATGGTGTGTATATGGGTGGGTTTGTGTTTATATATGTGTCACTGATAGACCATGATTTCTATAGTAGCCTACAAATGAAGCCTACAGCAATATAATTCTGAACCCTGGCTTGCTTTTTAGGATTAAAGCGCCACAAAAAAAAGGTGATAGATGTTTCCAAACAGTCATATAGTCTGAGCTGTCGCCTGACTGGTGGCCAATTTCTCCAATGTCAGCAGTCTTCTGTCTCTGTGAGGACACGGCCTCTCCTCCGTGTCCCCTATTGATCGCAGCAAGAAAATAAAAAATCTTAGCCGTTCACCATAAATCCACATCATATTTCCAAAGCCTTCTGTGAAGTATTTCCTAGAAACATCTGACGGCAGCTGCAAGGCTTTGGGCTATCCGTTTAGTGTATGATAAGAAACCACTACTGATGTAGGGATCCTGACTTATGGTTTTACCTTTCTTTCTTTTCTTTTTTTTTTACACACTCAGGTTTACGCACGCACACGACCGCGCACGCAGGGACTTCTGACAGTCTCCCTCTCAGGGCTGATTTACAGTACTCACATATTTCTCTGGTCTCTCCTTTATGTCCTCTCTTTTCTCTGTCTCTGTTTGCTGGAAGCCTCGCGCTGTCCGGGGTTATTGGTGCGAGGGGCTACCGGGGGCTACCGGCGCTCCGGGGCGCGTGCTTTGGAGCTCTTATGTCGTTCTCTTGGTTACCGGTGCGCGCAGGGCCAGAGCCCCACCGACCGGCTCGGCCTGAGAAGAAAGCGAGAGGGGATCCGTTTGCTCATTTAGAAAAAAACTAAATGTTTTCACTTTGTAGAAAAATATGTTATATTTTCTTTTTTAAGTGAATATAACACTTTATTTCACTTTCTTAAGCCTCCTCAAAGGCTGTGATAAGAGCACTCGTAACTTCAGAAGCTTACATCAAAGACTATTTTATTCCTTCTGCTGCCATAACCAAATACTTTAATAGGCACTCAAATGGTTCCACACGGAATTGAATAATGACTTAACTGTTCCAAATCAACCCTAATCAATTAAGTGTTATACAGTCTGACTTGTTTGTTTACTCTGGTTTGATATTCTTCATTTCAACATATTTAAGGGCTCTGTGCAGCATTGTATTTGTATTAAAGCCAAACCCAAAGCAAAAGAGCATAGGCCCATTGTTTGTAGAAAAATGGAGGAGTTTGATCTGTTGACACAAATATAAGAGATGACAGCAGGCTGCAGGTACCTGCCTGTTGCCCTGAGAGTCGGTTATGGGGGCTGTGGCTTGTCAACAGACAGTATTGAGATGCATACCAGAAGATGGAGTGGTCTGTCGACTTATCCCAGAGCGTCTGTGTGTCTGAGAGAGAGAGAGAGAGAGAGAGAGAGAGAGAGAGAGAGAGAGAGAGAGAGAGAGAGAGAGAGAGAGAGAGAGAGAGAGAGAGAGAGAGAGAGAGAGAGAGAGAGAGGTTGTGTTTATACGAGAGAGTGTGACAGAAAGGGGGCGCTCTGGGCCTTAAAATCCGTCTGTCATAGTGCGCCCTGCTGCAGTGAGGGAGTTGGAGGCGCACGGCGCAAAGGAGTCCGTTGGTTTGGTTTCAGGTCCGACTCTCCGACATTTCTAGATTTCTTTCTGCCTCTGGATGAACCCTGAGCAGGCAAATACGGTGCTGATCAAAGGCAAGAAAAGCGATGGCTTGGATACACTGACACAGACTGCTTTTATAAAAGTTGTCACTTTTGTAGGTCTGTATTCTTAGAAGTTGTATACTGTTTATAGTGCATGTGTCTATTGTAGCGCAACATTTAAATAATAATAATACTGGAGCACAGTTTAATGTTAGAATGAAACTTGTCGCCCACGTACGTGTAAGTCTTGAAATGAGCTAAAAGTCCTCAGTTGTGGTTCATAATATTTTCTCAGTAGCATAGATTCAGTGTCATATTTAATGCCAATATTGGTCTATGTTTAATTTTAATTTGTAAGTCTTCAGTTGACTTTGTCTTACAATGGATTTACATGGATAATTGCAATGATCTTCCGTTTCGGCGACTGGCATCTGGTTCTGATCTGCGCACAGAAGTTTGCATGCCCTTTCATCTTTCTGTTTCCTTTCAACTGATTTTCTTACTTTATCTTACTTTGACAAATAGTTATCTCTTCTAAGTGTAAAATCTAATTGTTGGTTATTGTCTTTAAATTGTACCATTTCTCTGGGCTCAAATATTTTCAGGTGGTAGGAATGTTGTTCAACCTCCTATAGAATACATTTGCTAAATGAAGTTTGGGAAAGTATAGTGCTTATTGAAGAAAAAATAAAACATCGATTAATGCTTACCTATAAGTATGTTCGAGTTGTTATATTGCTGCATTAAGAGTGATCGCTGAGTGGAGATTACGGTACCTACGTTTTTATTCAGCCTGCCGCCTTATGACTGGCTGATCCAGACTTCTCTCCTCCAGACACAGGTTCGGAAGAGCGCGACCAGCCGAGGTCGGAGCACCGGCGACCGGACACTTCGTTTGCGACGCCCGCCGAGTCCTCCCAGCTCCAGGAACACTGTACCGGCCGCAGCCACGCCACCCATCTATCCCGGACACTCAGCACCATTCAGCGCGAAGCTCTTTCATCAGGTACAGACCCCAGCCCTTCCTTTTGGATTTCATCAATTATTTTCTTTCTTTCTTTCTTTCTTTCTTTCTTTCTTTCTTTCTTTCTTTCTTTCACGTAATCTCTTTTCTCTCGTGACTCAGGTCTGTTTTTGTGCACCTTTTGTGGTGTGATTGGTGTTTCATTATGTTTTGTTTTAGGGGGGGAAAAACAGCCTCCGAAAAGTCTATTGTCAATTTAGGGGTTACATCAGATGTTTTACTTAGATACTGTAGGCTATATTTTAGCGACTGTCTACGAAAATTCAATTGCAAATCATAAAGTTTTATGAACATGCTGGTGATCTGTTCTTTGTGCAAGAGAGTTTCAGCTCGTGTGCCCGTATGTATGTGAGTGTTTGTGTCTCGGCTGGCAAGTACGGACTAAATTGACCCCTTCATTTCAATCATAAGACAAACTAGCAGAAATAAGAGACTACTGGGACCAGACGCACATAAATCCAGAAGCTGTGGGCGAATCACAGACATCGATCCTCCTAATGACTCAACAAGGTCTTCAAAAGCCTTTATGACTAAAACAGGCCAAATTATTTATATATGTTTCTATTGTTTCACTTATATGTATTTATTATTTCATCCTGAACCTGTCAAATAAATATTCAATCTCCAAATTATTTATGTCGTGGATAAATTAAAAACCTTTCAAATAATAGGCTTAAATACAGATATTTAACGTATAACATATGGTGGTGTAATTGTCTTTGTGTTTTTGTGTATGTGTGCATATGTATAGAATCACTTTACTCATTGTGTGAGGCCACTTAATTCAAACAATTTATCTCATAATTCACAGAAGACTAAACAAATCCTGTGTTTTTGTATTTATGTCTGCAACTTCATGTTTTTATTTGTTAGATCTATGGCATTCTGACAATGAACAAGCGCGCTCAGTTATTGGAACAGCTGCAGTTTGTCCAGTTGAAATGCACACCTCGAGGTTAGAGACTGTTTCCCTTCGCATCACTATGCTGCACCACCTGTGTCTGACTCTGCTTGGGTTGTCTGTCCTCTTGCTTGCACACACACACCTGCTTGCATGCAAGTGCATTAAAGGCAATCTGATGGTGCTGTTGGAGTGTAGAAGGTTTCCAGTCTTTCTGCAGGAGCATAAAAATAAAGATGTTACACAGACACAATTCTATTTGTATTTGGGAGTGCGTGAGAGGCTGCACGCTTGTGAGCATGGGTGTGGGTTTGTGTGTTACTGAGTGAAGGCTAGGCACACCACCCAATGTGATGAAACATGCGTAGCCCCAAGTGGTTTGACAGGTTCTTCTTAGGATAAGGGTGCATGTTATTGCCTTGTGTCAATAATGAGCGTATACAGGTTCATGTTGACATCTTGAACAACATTTGTGATGAAAATGTGTGTGTGTGTGTGTGTGTGTGTGTGTGTGTGTGTGTGTGTGTGTGTGTGTGTGTGTGTGTGTGTGTGTGTGTGTCACTATTTGTGCATGATAAAATAACTCATCAAAGATGTCTTTCCTTAGCTGACACACACATAAACTTCACAGTCCATATAGTTTAAGATAAGATAAATTTGAAGTCAGCTGTCAAGTAGATTATATTTGTTTAACATCATTCAGCGTCTCTCTTTTTGTCTTTCATCTCGGAAAACATATTGTGTTTAAAAGTATATGTGTGCATTTAGCTGCTAAAATACTGCTTATTTAGTGATAAAATACTGTAAATGACAGGTGCATTCACATGTACACACATACACACACTAATGCCCAATACTGATCTGAGGCTTTGACCTACTGACACACCACAGAAAGCCACAAAGTTCACCTCTGTGCTCTCCTCCACTCACGATTGAATTTTGTTTTTTTATCTTCTTTCTTTGATGCCTCTAATCAGTTGCAAAAGTACTTTAGGTATAGCCTAGAAATGCCCCATGACGCCCATAATGCTGCATGTGGGTTTTTCCACGTGGATTGAAGAGCTGGTCACTAGTAGAAGAAGAAAAAAAAACTTGATGACGTAAAACACAGGCAGGCCTACAGCTTGACTCATTTCCTCTAAAGATATCTTGCTGCATAATATTCCCAATGAAACACACTGTAGATCTGTCTGATATACTTAATAGTTAATTCTGAGAAATAAATATTTATAGCTAAACTGTAATTTAACCAAAGAAATGTGTGGTTTTAGACTGAGATCCTTTTGAATTAATTATAGGGTTATTATAGTCTGATAGGTCAGTGCTATTTTGACCTTTTGTCTCTTTGTTATAAAAAAAATACTTACATATTTAATAAATAAAATAAAGAAATAATAATAATAAATACAGTTATAGATGAGTGTCCCTCATATAGTTTTTTCTTTTTTCTTTAATTAACGCTTTGTGTCATCCTTTTGTTTTTTGAGCCCCCACAGCCAAAACGCTTGCTGCCCCTCAGGTATAATTTAATTGTGTTGAAGCAGCTTAAATGAATGTGTCACTCAGTCTGCTTCCGCCTTGAGAGACAATCGTGTAGTGTAGTCTATTAGACTGCAAACTAAAAGTTGTAGGCTATTTTCAAAATGTATTATTATTAGCCTATTAGTAGAAGTTAGGAGATTGTGAAAGAATGGATTTATGATGGATGGTTTTTTTTAAATGTAAAACAACAGGAAATAGTCTGTAATTTCTAACCGAGCCTGAGTGTGTCCGTTTGGATGCTGGTATTTGTGAGTGCTTTAACAACAGCAGGTTCTGATATGTCCCGTATTTGACTAGACAAACATGACGCGCGGGGAACAGGGGCGATTACGACAGAGCGCGCGCATGCTGGGCGTCAATGGGAGTAGCGCTGTGTTGACAGTTCCCTGCTCAGGAGCGACGAGCAAACACTACAAAACCCTGGCTGCGCTGACACTCATGACTGATTAGCCCGCACACGCATGCACACACACACGTGCACGCAAAAGCAGGTGGAGTGTATTACGTAAAGGCTTTGATAAATAAATAAAAAAGACCATATAGTACACACACACAGATGATGAGGTGGTGGCTTGTTGCTGTGACAGAATTAAATCAAGGGGGAAAACTCAAGACATACCGACTGGCGTCTGTAGCAGTTAGAGGAAATATCTGTGTCTGCATTTGGCTGTGTGTGTGTGTGTGTGTGTGTGTGTGTGTGTGTGTGTGTGTGCATTTGTGTGTGGGTTGTGCAGCAAGCATCCAGCACCACCATGGGGTTCCATTATTATTTAATGTTATCTCATCTGTTTTGCCATCTGACTAACCAGACCCACCCCCCCACACACATGCACATATACACAAACCCTAAACACAACCACCCACCCACACACACACACACACACACACACACACACACACACACACACACACACACACACACACACACACACACACACACACACACACACACCCTGGTCACAGATACTTCAGTATTTCAGTCTGTAGAGGGGATTGGTTCTTTGCTTTGACTGCTTTGCCTCCGAATTGCGCACTGATGAGCTGCAGTTTCTCTAACTGAACTAAATGTGTGTGTGTGTGTGTGTGTGTGTGTGTGTGTGTGTCTGTGTGTGTCTGTGTGTGTGTGTGTGTGTGTGTGTGTGTGTGTGTGTGTGTGTGTGCACGTGCTCCAAGTGTTTGTGTTTATTCCTTGAGAAGTACATTCAGAAAACTTTTATAACATTGCAAATTCTCTGACGATTCAAGGGCTGAAAAGAACTGCCTGTTCCAATAGAGATGTGCAGAATGTGTTAGTCATGCACTGTTTAATTGTTGACCCTGTTTAGCACTACCCTTGTGTGCATGTGCCGCAAGCAATCTAACTTCATCCTGTAGATTTAATTAATGGTTGTTCCTGTACTGTGCTTCTGTGTGCAGTCTCCTTCTTCTTGAAGTCCTGTTTTCTGTTTAAATTAGTGCTTAACTAATATGTAATTTCCTCACTGAGTAATGACGGTTGCCATACAGATGTACTCTAGTAACCCCATTAAAATGCTTTTTGACTGAAAACTTTTTGGAATACATGTGGTCTGATTTGCCTCACAGCTCTAACCTACGTGTGTGCTCTTTCTCCCTGGCAGACATGCCCTGTGTGCAGGCTCAGTACGGGCCCGCCCCTCCAGGCTCGGCCTACTCTGGCCAGTCCTTCAGTTACCAGGGCGACAGCTACAGCTCTGACCTCATGACCCCTGACTACACCAAGCTGGATCTGGGTGGTGGTGAGATCTCTGCTGCCGCCACCACCTCCCTCCCCAGTTTCAACGTCTTTGTGGAGGGGAGCTACGAGCCCAAGTCCTCCTGCCTCTACCAGATGCCTACACACAGGCCCATCAAAAAGGAGGAGGAGAGCTACCCGACTGCTCCGCCACTGGAGGCCATGTCCTCCTCTGCCATGTACTTTAAACAGTCTCCCCCCTCCACCCCAACCACCCCGTGCCAGCCGCCCCAGCCTGGCACCTCCTTCCTCTGGGAGGACCACCCCCTGGCCCCACCATCGCACCCCCACTCTCTGGGCTCTGGCCTGGAGACAGGCCCCCTGAAGTCGCCCCGCTTTCCACACTTCTACCAGCACTCGCCGCCCCACAGTAGCGGCAGTGTCGGCGGTTACGAGAGTCTGGGTGGAGGACTAGTTCGCACCTCCTCCTCTTCCTCCTCCTCCTCATCCTCGGTCTCCCATCCTCATTGTCCACCCCTGGAGCAGCCAATGTACCAGCTGCACCGCGGGGCTGGGGGCAGCAGCCTTGCCTTTCGCTCCCTGGCTCTTGGGCACTGTGGCCCGCTACTAGGAGACAGCCTGCCATCGCCTCCCCAGCGTGGGCCCCAAGGAGAGGGCACCTGTGCGGTGTGTGGGGACAATGCAGCCTGCCAGCACTACGGCGTACGCACTTGTGAGGGCTGCAAAGGCTTCTTCAAGGTAAAACCCCTCAAAGCAAATAAGTCATATCAGAGCATTACTCCAAAAAGAAGAGACCTTGTTGCAGTTTCAAGCTTTCAGTTTTACTTTAAAAACATCATCAAAGCTTAAAACTGCAACTATGATTTATGGAGTAATTCTGCTGATGTTTCTTCTTTATATTCTTAAAGGTATTTCTATGTACCCACTCCTCTTGTTCCTGTCCTCTGTGCATTCATTCACACTAACAAACACACAAGCAGATGCACACACTCACATTCATGACTGACAATCTACCTTAAAATATAACCTAGTATCTGTGAAGTAGCTGCAAACTGACTGACGTATTTGACTCGAAACTTGTTTCTTGCATTTGCCTTGCTCCCACTCTGCACCCGTCCCTGCGCTCACTAAATCGTCTTTAGAGTCATCATGAAAGCACAACACACCCACAGGGGTCATCTCTCCCAGCAACCAAGTGGGCATCTTGTGTGTATGCATAGTCTGTGTGTGTTTGTGTGATTGCTTGTGTTACGTGAGAACACAGGATAATAAAAACACATACTGTCTGTCCTCCGTGCTTGATGCTCAACCACTCGCTACTAAAGTCCAGTGAAAAAGGAATCCTCCTTGAAATCAAAGTTTTCACAATTCACTGACACAATACTGAGGACGATATGAGTCAGTTTGAGGTTTTGTCCGTCAAATGATTCAATCTGACACTTCTCAACTCGCTGTCTCGCATCCCATGTAACCGCACACGTGCTCACACACCCAGCTCATAGTTTAACATCACCATGTGACAGATTTTGGTCAGGTTCATTTTCCTCTTGCACGTCACAGACAACACAACAAACTTCTCTAACACATGCATGTGCTCATTGAAATAACAGTAAACTCAGCGACACAGAAGTTATTACCTTGCAGAGTTTTTGAATGATAACATTTTCCGGCACACTTGTTAAGCATTTCTATTGGTTGCATGAGACAAGAGAGTGGAATTCAGTGACAGCAAGAAGGGGGTGCAAACACAGAGGTAATTGAATAATGCCTCTGGTAGGTGGAAATGAATTATCCTTCTTTTCAATTAGTTTCACAATTTGTTTTTATTTAGTAATTAATGAAAGCAGCGTCTGGTGGCAGGCAGCAGGCCCGCGGGCTGTCTGCTTGCTGCAGCGCTCAGCAGCCACACAGCCTGTCAAACCTCACTATGTTTCCTTTACACACACATGCAGATGCAACCAGCCATGCACACACAACATATGCACACAACCACATATTTATAATGTAGCATGTACATGTTTTTCCGTCTGTTACACCAAGCAGATACTGAAACATGCCTTTCACACACCTGCTCTTTTTCATATTCATATTATCAGGCACATTACCCTCCATTAACCTGATGGCTTCATTGTCCCCTAGAAATATTTTCCTGATTATGTTTAATTATCCCTGAATAGTTATTCCACATTAAACCATAGCAGAGGCTTGCTGTAAATTGTTGTTATTTCATTAGTGCAATTTGAGGCACATTTTCAATGTGAATTAATTTTTAGCTCTTAAACAAATATTTTTTTTCTTTTCCTGTGTTCATTATTTTTGGCAGAATAATGTAGTCCATTCACTGGTTTCCATTAATTTAGTAAACCTATTCATAATTACAATTGTCAAGAATAAAAAAATAATCTCAGCTGTTCATATAAGGGAAACATTATGCTGGAAGCAAAAAAAAAGCATATTCAAAAATGACTTGTTTTTAAGCACCTACTGTCCTAACCAGCGATTTATTTTAGCTGTGCTTTTATCAGTCAAAATGCACGGCTCAGCTCATTGCACACAATTGTTATTTTCCACCGCTTGCAGAGTATGCGAGTCATAAAAAGGTTGGGAGGTGGCAGTCTAGTGGTGAAAGAAAAGTGAAAATGAATATGGTAACATGCACATAACCTTATCACTTAAATCCCATATAGAAATCAGCTCAGAGATACATACACATAATTAGTTTACTACCCTTACCACTTACTCGACAGACAGAGAGAGATTGCTTCTGATTAAGAAGCCGAGGAGAGGTGGGGACAGAGGAGACAGAGGGAGGAAAAAGGGAGACAATGTCCCTAAAGGCTTTTAATTCAAGCCAAAGCTATTAGCAAATGTTACATGTCAAGAATCTTCCTCTGCATGCCATCCAGCCCCCCACAACACCCACAGCATGTGAGCTTCTGTAAGCATGTGTGCGCTTGTGACTGCATACAACTCATTCCTTAACTCTGACACGTTTGACTGAGCGTTGTTTCAATTAAAGTAAGTCCTCTCCCACACAAACAGTACTGCCACCCTTAACATTTCAGTTTCTGATAGAAAGCACATTTAAAATTTGTCATATCTTGTCGTCATTGTGGAATTCAGCAACTTACATCAGGGTATAAACTAGAACAACGTATACTCCATGCTCTCACCCTTATAGGCTGGCCTATGTAGGTACACAGTGTACAGAACACAAGGAGGAGCTACAGATTTGCTAACCATATTGAGATAATTTGATCTGTCTATCAGAGACTAGTTAGTTACAGAGTATTAGCTCTGATATGTAGTGTAGTGCCCCACGCTGCTTATTAGAAAGCAAAGTCACAAGAGCCCCACCACACACACACGCACACACACACACACACACAAACACACACACACACACACACACACACACACACACACACACACACACACACACACACACACACACACACACACACACACACACACACACACACACACACACACACACACCAGCAGTGGAGAGAGGCAGGAGACAGACCAGCTCATGAGAGCTTAATTTATCAGAACCTTAATTGACCATTTTCAAACTCAGGATTTTATTGGAACCAGCTATCTCATAAATTAGGGCCTGAGATCACAGAGGTGAAGAACTTCCCCCTAAACCAACGACAGGGTCAACTCAGCTTGCATCGCTTTCACCTGAACGCATAATGTGTAAAAGAAGAAAAAAGAGTAAGGGTTCCCCTTAAAATCCAACAACAAAGTCTCACTGCACACAAAAAGTTGACCAAACTCAAGCATGTTAATGTGTACACATAGACTGTAAACATGTATTTAAGCTTGGCCTTGATGCAGCGTTGTAAAGGTGTAAATAAATGTTGGCATGCTGAGGCTTTGTGCGTCATCCAGCCTCTCATGCAGCTTTATGTTTAGTTCAGACTCCCACTAAATGGATGCTATTTTCCCTCAACCACATTAATGACAATAACTAACTTATCCCCGCGCGCACGGGTCACTGACCATTGAAAGGATGAGAGGGGGACATTCAGAGCGATCTGCGGTGCCATGGCAACGGCTCTCATCCGGCGCTGGCGCCCATTACGCGCCAGTTCCGCACTCGCGCCGGAGCATATGGAATAATTGGTGTGTTATTGGTCTCCTGTGGGCACGGGCATGTGTGGCGCGAGGGGTTCCTAATTGGATTTATTTGTTTTGATGTGTTTTAGAGGCGTTAAAGAAGAGGAGAAGCTGCGATACTTTCCGTGCGTTACGTTTGTTTAATTTACCGTTTGTGCTGGTGCTGTCTCGCATGAGGGGACTACTAGAGTCACAGCATGACAAAGTATACATGTAAGCACAACCTAAATAACAGTAATTATAGTGTAATTGTAAACATTGTTTTAATATAATCGTTTCATTGTAGAGTTGAACCCCAGGCGAAGGCTTGCCCCAGAGTTTTTTGCCAACGACAATCCAGATTGGCACCATGCCCCAGGAGGACTCACCAACTATCACAGAGTTACTCAAGCACTGATATATCTGTGGTTTGTTTAGGCCTATATTAATAATAATTAGGCGGTCTAACTGCTTCCTCTACATTCTCACACTGCAATATAATGAATAAGAAACTATCGTCAGGGTCTAACTGTGCAATAGCCTACCTCAAATTCTGCTCAGGGACGTTTTCATTGAGTCATTAGAGCACTTATTGAGAGCAGTTGACTTTGTCTTTATACACAACTGCAATCCCAAGCGCACGCGATTGGCCAATTGGTTGGCGCGCGCACATGCATTCATTGGGCTACCATCTCTGTTTCGTCTATCATCCACGCGGGGAGCGCACCCGGCACCCACGTGGCCCGTTTCTGATTTAATTTTAATAAGGTCAGTAATAATCGCGCGAGCCAGCCGAGGAGAAAACAGCTCCCGCGGGGCCTATTGAGAGAGGCGCGATGCGCGAGGCCCCGGAGGTGCCACGAGCTGACCCGCGAGCTTCACAAACAATCTGATCACTCAGCTCTTACGGCCGCTGTCCCCCTGTCTCGCGGGACCCGCCTCGGCACGCCACGCACTCGGTCCCCATTGTCAGCTCCGGCGCTAATAAAATTGTCCCTCCTGCAGGCGAGGCTTGTTGGAAAATTAATTTTATCTAATTATACTGATGTCAACGCCGCCTTTCAGCTCGTAATTAAAATCTGACCTGCGAGCTTCTGCTTTCATTCTTTGATGGGGAAGGGGGAAAAACTGAAATTGAATTAAACAAATCAAATATTAGGTGGCTGATTGTGTTTAGAGGCTGATTATCGGAATGCCTGTTTCTTTTTTCCCTAGCGCACCGTACAGAAAAACGCCAAGTATGTGTGTCTGGCCAGTAAGAACTGTCCTGTGGACAAGAGGAGACGCAACCGCTGCCAGTACTGCCGCTTTCAGAAGTGTCTGAGTGTCGGCATGGTGAAGGAAGGTGAGAGAAACGAAGTGACGACACACACGATACACACCAAGATAGTGTAACACATATCTGACCTTCAGTCCATGATGATAAAGTTTGTTTCTGCAATCAGGGTTTAATATGCCGGTAATTACCTGGCCTGTGGCAGCATCACACACATCCATGGAGCAGTAACTTGTCCTCTCTCCAGTGGAGGAATAAAGAAGAAAATACATTACACCACTTAGTGCCTGTCACCTTTTAAACTCTGAATCCGGATGATTTTAAAAACATCCTGCTCAAACATCCTCACACTTTCTCTTCATTTGTGTCATCACATCTGATGTAGTTGACTGTTGCTGCATAGCAGAAATGTTTTGCTGGTGTGTAGCGTGGCACTCACACTGCCCTCATTTCCCTGAGGTTTCTCACCTGTTTCACAGGCACATGCTCACATATATGCACACAGGCACACTTCTCTATCCCATTAACATGTGTGCAGCCCGTAAAACAGCTCCACTGCCATCTGCTGGCTAGTGGCCTCCTGTGTAGGGATTGTGGGAAGGTTGGAGAGCTCTCGTGGAAAAAGCCTCAGTCATTATCATCCCGCTATAAAATACTGATAACAAGCCTATCAGTTAGGGAATAGAAGTTCTTTGTGCATGCTGCCTAACTATTACCAGATTCAACAGAACAACCTCCTTATTCATTATTGCCTGTTGTGTGCTCTCTTTCTCTGCTTCACAGTGGTACGTACTGATAGCTTGAAGGGGCGCCGAGGCCGCCTGCCTTCCAAACCAAAGAGCCCCCTGCAGACAGAAGTGTGTCCTCCTTCTCCACCCATCAGCTTGCTTTCCGCTCTGCTAAGGGCGTATTCCCACTGCACGCCCCGTGACCTCGACTACAGCCAGGTACCCCCAATACCTCTTTTTTTATTATTTGTCAGAGAAATGCATGCGTTCAGTGAGGAATTATGGCTTGTTTAGGAGTTTATTCAGTCGTTTTTCTCGGCCTCTCTCAACAGTTCAGTGCTGCCGACCCCCCCTCTTCCTCCTCTGATGCCGAGCACATCCAGCTCTTCTACAGACTGCTCACAATCTCGATGGAGACCACACGATGCTGGGCTGACCGGCTTCCCGGGTTCTCCGAGCTGCAGCGCGACGATCAGAACTTGCTCATAGACTCTGCCTTCCTGGAGCTGTTTGTCCTGAGATTGGCTCACAGGTAATAAAGTGGAAATGCAGAACAGAGAGCACACGCATGACAACTTTAGCACACTTAATTTCACTTGTACCAAGTTTCCATCCATACGTGCACATCTAATACTTCCTTCACAAGATTTACACACCTACAACTTTATCTGAAACTTCCTTTGACGTAGGAACAACAGGCTGTTAATATCCTTTACCGTTACATTACAGTGTCTAACTGTGCTGGTGTATCTCCAGGGTAGGAGGAGTGGAGCTGAGTAATCTCCATATGATCCAAATTATGAATGGAGTCTGTAGCTATGACAGCAACTACACCCACAGAGTTCCGCTCCGCTCGTCTGATATCTGACGCACAGAGAGCTCTGTGTGTGTCTGCAGGTTAAATCTGTGCTAACATTGTGAACTGTGAATTGACAGGATCAATTCCATCTAAAAGTTAGTCAGCTGAGAAACTGAAAAGGGCTGTTATGGAAGCAAATACATATTCAATTCAGCTGACTGAAAAAAAAAAGGGAATCGACTTCCTTTACCTCATGTGTCTGGTGATGTGTGTGTTTGTGAGAGTGTGTGTGTGAGAGAGCACGTGTGTGTCTCGCTCGTAGATACCTGTGGTGCCATTATGACTGCCCTTGCCCATCTTTGCCTTAGAATTTCCCCGGGTTACCGCAATGCTCTCGTAAGGCATGTGGCTGGTTAAATTTATGGGCCGGACGGGGGTTGGGCTACAAGCTCATCCTTTTGTCTACGCTGTCGTCTAGGGCAGAAAACCAACACAGTCACACACACAAGCACACTTACTCACACACACTCACGCACACCGATGATGTAGAATCCCAACTTTCTCTCCTCCCAGTGTAGGTCCAGGTGCAGGGTGGGTAGAGGATGGTTGGTGGCATCACAGTCCCAGCAGGAGGGGGATCAGGCTGGGACTGTGACTCACGTTGAACGGTGGACTCATATGGAGCCTCTACCAAACACACACATGCTCACACACACTGCTCATCTTCCCATCAGCCAAACTCCCACGGCACAGAGGAAAAAGCCACACAAACACAGCACTGTCTTACTCTGTCCGCCCTCCGTGAGAGCAAAGGATGCACTCCACGCTCGCATCTCATTGTTGACGCAGCCCTGCATTGACCCTGTGTTGAACTCAGATGCCTTGCAGACCCCCACTCAAGCGTATGTCTGTATGCTTGTGTGTGTGTGTGTGTGTGTGTGTGTGTGTGTGTGTGTGTGTGTGTGTGTGTGTGTGTGTGTGTGCGTGCGTGTAGAGTAAATTTGCTTCGCTCTTCTGGGCCGGCATTGCTGTAAGCACCCCGTTACTAAACAGTTTCTGTGGTTATTGGTTGATTACCGTGGTGACAGTGTAGTCAGGAGTGAGTGGAATGTGTGGCAGACGTCCAGCTGTGTCTGTGTGTGTGTGTGTGTGTATGAGTGTGTGTGTGTTTGCGCATCTGCCTGGTTGCTTGTCTGCCAGCTTGTCTGTTTTGCTCATGCGCTACTATCAGACATGGGTCAAATAGCATTTTGAATCTCTTAGCAGTATCTAAGTGTACGAGAGGGGCAATGCAGACACATTCCAGCCATTAATTTGTAGTTCAATTCAATCTTTTTCACCTCGCTACACTTATCTGTCAATTCATCATTTTGAATGAAAAGTGTCAAAATGTTCACAAGCAAAACCTTTTTTACAAATATTGATGGAAATGCGTTAATGCGTGAAAAAGACATCTAAGATTTTTACATTAAAAATTAAGATGCCGCCATTGAAATTTGCCAAATATAAGTTCACTAAAGTATTGTGACTACACCATAACTTTATATATACAGACTAATTAACATAATGAGGGCTGGTTCTGATCTTTTTTATGTTTGTTTTAAGAGTGAAAAGATTTTTTTGACTTTGTGTGTTTGACACAGCTGGTGACGTTCAAGTGCATCTGTGTGCGTGCGTTAACCCTGCTAAGAGTGGGTGGAGTACCTCCACTAAACTGCAGTAAGAATAATTAAACATAAATGGTATTTCGCCTCATAACTGCTAAACCAATGTTTGTGCAGGGTGTAATTTGAGGCATCCCCATTTGCCCTCTCTCTCTTTCTTCTCAGTGTCTGCTGTTTTCCAATCAGACACTTTCTGAACACTTTTTATTTTAGCTCTCTGATGAAAGCCATGGTCTTGTTTTATGCTCCAGTCATAGCTCACCCTCATTCACTGCTCGTTCCCTCTCTGCTCGATGGTAAAGGAGTGGGATGTTGTGTGTCGTGAGTAACTGATGGCTAAATACATCTGAGAAACCTTTTCATTTCCTCATTAAGGCTTTGTGTTTCCACTGCACACCACAGCTTGGGCACATTAAAGCCATGAGAGTTTACCTATCTGCAAATACACACACACATACACACACACACACACACATACACACACACACACACACACACACACACACACACACACACACACACACACACACACACACACACATACACATACACACACACAGAGCAGTCCTCTGCCCTAACCCCTCACCCCGCCCTGCCAGAAGGAAACACAGGAATGTTTTAAAATGCTATAATTTGGAAAACACAACCTTAATCAGCTGCATGCCTGTGTTTGATGTGTGTCCCGTTTGTGTGTGAGCGTGTATGCTGCCAGGTTTTCTCATTGTTTTTATTGTAATTGTTTCCTTGCCCCAGTATCACAAGCCATATTTACAATACATGAGGGAAAATGCAGCGTTTCATTGGAAGAGAGATCTAAACAAAGTCTTCATCTCCTTTTCCCTCTGTGTCTCAGGTCGATGCTGTCAGAGGATAAACTCGTGTTCTGTAACGGCTTGGTGCTGCACAGGTTCCAGTGCCTTCGTGGGTTCGGAGAGTGGCTGGACTCCATCCGGGACTTTGCCACCCACCTCCAGAGCCTAAACCTGGACGCCTCTGCCTTCGCCTGCCTGGCCACCCTCGTACTGCTCACAGGTAAACACAAACCATTAGATTTTAAACTTCAAAATCCCCATCAGGAGAAAAAAAAAAAGAAAGATACAGTATGTATGTTTTCAAAGTCAGCTGCCCCTCTCCACTATACACAAACAAATGCTGTCAATCATAAAAGCTGCTCATGCGTACAGACAAATCCACACTTTCTTTCCTTTGTCCAGAGCTTTGCCTGTGGGTGATTCAATGTGACAGTGATCAGGTGGATACATCCACTGACGTCACACATACGCTCAAAGACACACACGTGCATGCTTGTTCTTACACATCTCTGCCTGAAACAAGAACCCGATACCCGGGAGCACCTGCTCCACCTGCCACACACCTGGCTCTCTAATCAGTGTGCATGTGTGAAAAATGGAGCGAGAGTCTGCTTTCTCTTTGACGTTGGAGCCGCAACAGAGGAGGCAAGAATTTAGTGGTCAGTAAAATACATTAGAAATAGTCAATTACAAATGTAGCCCAAGGTGACAGAGGACGCCTGTGCAATTAAGTGTTCACATTTAATTTTTTTACACCTTCACGTAAGAGTCAGAAACTGTATGTAAGTGTGTAAGGGGTAAAACAACCCTCCCCCCTACGCTCAGCTTCCTTACCTCACCCTGCCCCCGCCACCTCCTCCTCTTCCTCTACCTTCTCTTCCTCTGTCTAAGCCCTCCAACCCCATCCTCACTCTCTGGGGGAGCACTTAACTCTGTGCCTGATCGACCAGCCCACCGTGGCGCACAACTCTGGTATTGCGTCTGCGCTGTTCTCAGTGGCGCTCTGCCACCTCGGCAAAGCACACAGCGCACTGCCACGACAGAGCCGCCATAGCCACCAGGCGATCGACCGCTTCAGAGTGGCCTGTGCAGAAAGGCAGTCATCGATCCCTCCCCGGGAGCTCGCGCACATAGAGAAAGAAGGGATAGGGAGAGCGGTAGACAGAAGGAAGCGAGAGTGTGAGAGGTCTGAAAGCTGCGGTGAAAGGAGGGCTGGAGTGACTCTGCGGCAGCAAATACAGAACAAACAAAAGAGTCAGATAAACAAACAATAAATAAACTTCAGATAATGGATACCTCAAAGTGAGACTGGTCTTAGTGACAGCCTCCCTGCAGACTGGCTTGTGTGTGTGTGTGCCTGTTTATGTGTGTCTGTGTGTGGGGCTGGACACCCTGTTCTCTGCAGAATGAGTTAGTGTCACATTAGACCTGGTACGGGTGCCACAGGAGTTGCTATGGGCAGTAGTGAGTGTGTGTGCGTGTGTGTTTCTTATTTCATTTGGCTGCTCACAGGGCTGAATAATCAGCTAATTGTTGAGCACTTTTGTATCTGTCAATGTCCTAAATTGGGAGCACAATTTGTGTGTCTGTGTGTGTGTGCAAACGTTTATATATATATATATATGTATATATGTTTGTGTGTGTGTGTGTGTGTGTGTGTGTGTGTGTGTGTGTGTGTGTGTGTGTACACAGTGTAAAGGGGGCTTATTAGGTTAGACTGTATTGATCTGTAGTGAGTGAGGCAAGTTAAGGCCTGTTAAGAACATTAGCCATACGGGCTAATGAGGTGGAATTCAATATAAAAGAAGATGTAGCTAATGCTCTGTAAGCTGAATGAGCTCTTATGTGTGTGTGTCTTTGTTGTTTTCTGTGGATGCCATTTTTGCCATTTAATGTATTATATTCCTAACATCATTGTCTGTCTTTCTATCCACAGAGCAAGTACCTGGTCTGAAGGACTCAAAGCGGGTTGAGGAGCTGCAGACTAAAGTGATTTGTTGTCTGAGAGACCACCTGGGCTGTGGCCCTTCTTCCTCCTCATCCAAGGTTTTGCCCCCTCTGAGTCGTATTCTGAGTTTAAGGGCAGAGCTCCGTTCCCAGAGAACCCAAGGCCTTCAACGAATCTTCTACCTGAAGCTGGAAGACCTGGTTCAGCCCCCTCCTTTGATTGACAGGTTCCTGGACACTCTGCCCTACTGAAGGCTGACCATATAGAGAAAAAACACACGTCACGCCCTGTTCAGGCCTTTCCCCCCCAGGAGCACGCACACACATCCAGAGAGAGACTCGCTCAACTCTGACTGATGCAGAGCAGAAAGCCAATCAAATGCTTTTCACTCAACAGGACAACCAATCAAGAACGCCTTTCACTCAAACGGACAACCAACTAAATGCTTTTCACCAGTATAAAAGACAATTACTCGAACGCTTTACCAGTTTTTATTTGATCCCCCTATTTTTCTCATGTGGGGGAGGATGACAAGGTTGAGATGGATGACAGAAAAATGACTTTTTAGTGTCCTCTCTCCGTCTGGGTGGCAGCTCATCCAACAAAAAAGAAAAAAGGTTTATGGGTACTGTATCTGTGTTTTGGCCTGACTCATCCAGTATGAGGACTGAAGGTGTGGTGTCACTGTGTTCGAATGTTTTCAAAACTGAAGATGAAACACAAGTCTCTGTGTATTCTAGTTCCTCCTGCTAAAAGAAGGAAGGGGGCGTTTTCATAAGGAAATAAACTGAAATGTCAGACAGCATAGATACGCAGAAACATAACAAAGCAGGATGCAGAAATGTCATAAACACATGGAAGTGGCTGTTGAGTTGGGCTCTTGATTCCAAGTGCAATTTCTTAAGTGCTATTTCACCACAAAAGTCAAGGCGGAGAAAGAACGGTTTAATTTCAAGCTCTAAATTATTTTAATACAAAAATGGTCCTGTACTGTCAGTAGCTAAAAGAAAGAAAGACAGTCTTCGCCTGGCTTTAGACAGCAGAGGAGATACTGTGCACTAACGGTTGATGACTGAGTCACCCAGACTTGAACTTGCTCTAGATTTTTTTTTTATTAACTCATTTTGAAGTCATAGGTCGAGTAGGAGTATGGAGGAATGAACATGGACAGAAATTGGCTTTTGAAGCACTTACACCCTGAGAAGGGCTAGAAGCACAGACACACACCCTACCTGCTCCCCTGGAGGACGACGGGGAGTCGGGGAGCAGAGGGTGCTCGACAGATAGTTATATGTCCAGGGGTGAAACATTCCGCAGTCATGCTCTTTTTCTATTTGTTTCTATTGTGGAGGCCGTGTGAGATTGTGGAGGACATGGTTGCATACTGTCTTTGTGTGTACGCTTAGAGAAGCCAGGATCATATGCATGGTGTGTTATAAGCTGTCAAGAGCTGCCATAGCCTGTCAAAACAGCTCGACCTGTGTTTGTGTCAGACTGTGGCTCTATGGGGATTTCCCTGGGCCTCCACCACCCACTCACACTCACGGCAGCAGTTTGAAATATGAAAAAAAAATCTAATTATATAGATATAAATATAAATATATATATAAATATATATATACAAAACTAATATTTTGAAGTGTTTTTAGCTTTTTCAAATATTGTGGTACGAGTTGTGCATTGTTTTTTGAAGAAGAGAAACAAAAAAGAAAAAAAGTTGCTGTTTTTCAATGTCCCTCTTTGGTTTGAGTTTCCTGTTCGATAATTCTTTTTCTTTCTCTTTGGTTCACTGGATTTTATGTTCAGCACTTTGAAATCATAAACTAGTTCTGATTATTCTGCCCGACTGTGTCCTGTGTTTTGATTGTTGTTGTTTTTTTAATTAAATGACTTTCACACAAAATGAAAACAATGACAAAAGAATTACAGTGTTACATGACTTTTTAAAAGTAAACAAAAGACCAAATTTGAGTGGATTTTATTCATAATACGCCTGTCTGTCTGGTCAGACCCTAAAGCCTCTTAAAAGGTAAAAGGCCTTGCTACTCTCCCGAGGGACCCTTGGGCTCTCACAGAGACTAGAGGGGGATTAGGAGAGTGAGAGGGGGGAGGATGAGGGAAGCGAGGACAGCTTCATGTTAGCATGAGGTCCAGATCAGCCTCCAGCCTCGTTAAACACCATCGATCGGCACGGTGACATTTCACAGCACATGCCGTCTATACTGTCACTGCCATCACTCACTCGTCCTCCTGCGCAACAGCGTGAGCACTAACACACACTCTCTCCTCTCTCTCTCTCTCTCTCTCTCTCTCTCTCTCTCTCTCTCTCTCTCTCTCTCTCTCTGTCTCTCGGACAGCCAGGTGATTGATAGTAACTGTGGTAGTGAAATTGTGCTCTATCTGTGTGTGTGTGTGTGTGTGTGTGTGTGTGTGTGTGTGTGTGTGTGTGTGTGTGTGCGGGAGAGAGAAAGGGAAAGAAAGAAGTACACCAGAGTAAAGTTCAGCATGAGTGTACAAGTGTTAGAGTGCGCCATGTTGAACATGCTCCACATAAAATCTATGATGGGAACATTTTAAATCCCAAGATGTGTCCCGTCCTAATGAAACAGAAACTTTAGGAACCAGAAACACAAAATACTTTTAGTTGTAAATAATAACCAGGAAGTGCACTTAAACATTGTTATTCTGGGTGTGCGTGAAAAGACCATCCACACTACTTTTGCAGTGGTGTGTGCATGTGTTAATCCTATTTCTACGACATCTCTGAGTGACAAGTAAAATAACACGACCACGAAGCCGATTGCTCTGCTTGAAGCTTAAAACACACACACTCAAACTTGCACATGCGCGCACACACACACACACACACACACACACACACACACACACACACATACACACACACACACACACACACACACACACACACACACACACACAGTGAGCTGTCAGTCTCCTGGCCAATCGATCAGTGCTGACAGATAGCAGATACCCCCAGAGTCTTAATTAGAGGTCCCATTAGAACATACACACACAAATACATATGCACAAGCACACACATATTCAAAGTTTATCCTAATTCATTCAGAAAGACCCCTTTAAGACTGATGATATCAAAACGTGTACATGTGAAGAGAGAGCTGAAGGTTTACAAAGACATGCAGTAGGTTATGATCTCAATAGGCTCTTTTTCACAGAAGATATTTCAACAAATCCCAGGTGTAAATAATAAAATGAATGATGGTCAAATTACATTCAGCTGCTTCAGTTTCAGGGTGAATGTTGATGTTATTGGTAACACCTGTGCTTTTCCTACTATGACATGCTGTGAAAAAAGGTCTGTATCCACTGAGACATAAGGATGTGCTGATCACACCTGCTTTAAAAACAGTAAGATGCAGGAGGTAAGAAGTGAACGGAGCTTCCTGCTGGCTTCCTCTCCTGCTGTCAAACTTCCTGGATTAGACTGAAACGAATGGCACCTGAGTCCTCATGAGCCTAACACACACACACACACACACACACACACACACACACACACACACACACACACACACACACACACACACAAACAAACAAAGGCAGAAACATGAACCCAAACATTTTTGATGATTTGCTATTAAGACTTTTACTGTTTTGTTCTTCCCCCTCAGTCTGCAACTCTGGGAGTCCCCTGGAAGTGGACAGACAAACAGACACACATCTTCAACATGTGTACAGCACCAGGGGAAATCCCCTGTAGCTGGGGATTGTGAATTTTACTGTGGCCCCTTGCATGGAGCATCCGCTGAAGGAAGAGTGCGTGGGGGGTTGGCCTAAATGTCAAAGGTAAAAGGTGCTGAAGAAGAGGAGTGGAAACATGCAATAGACCCACTCACACACGCTGATCTCAGAGTAGAGGGGGAACCCCTAGTTCTCTCCCAAACAAAACACACAAAAACATCACACTTAATATTTATTTCCATAAGATTGATGCTGTTTATACATACAACCAACTGTGAAAAGATAAACGGAAATGACAAAAAAATAAAAACCTCTGTAAATATGTCAAACTAAATCAAATCACTCATCTCTTTGCTATAACCTTCATCAGGTAATAATAACTTTTAATAATCAGACACATAATAATGTGTTATTTAGTGAAGTATAGGTGATGAAATGTATGATATATTTCCAATGCTTGAAATATGACAATGTTCACATTATTTTTGACAGTTGTTATGAGTAATTATGACATTTTGAAAGGTCACACATTTGAATGTATATTACCACACAGTGACCCCACAGTCATTTAAAAAAAATATTATCAAAGATTATGACCTCAAATGTTAAGGTTGTGAAGTCCAAAGTAGCAGCACTGCTTTGACTGTTTGACTAGCCACAAAAAAATTAAATAAAAATTCTCCAAATTCTTGTTTTATTTAATCAATTAACTGTTCAATGTTATTTTCTGTAACTTTTATCTTTCTTCATTATGATCAAAGTATTGTTGTCATTGTGATGGATAACACTAAAACTAATTTATTATAATATATTTAGTTTTTATATTATTTTCAGTTTAAAGAACTAAGCAAAAATAAGCCTTAAAACGTACACATGTAATACTGTGTGTGTGCAAAAACAGAATGTAAACCACTCATGTCATTAAACCCCAAATGACAAAACATGTAGGACTACTTCATCGTATGTAGATTGAATATTTAATGTATTGGAACAAACTCCACTTCAAATGATTGCATTAACTGAGTGTATACTGTATTAGTTTCACTTGTGTATTAGGATTCTGGACACTTTGTTATTTATGGTGTATGCTTTACCTTCTTGGTACAAAACAACACGATGAAATAGAATCAATTAGAGAAACATATGCATTGTTATTATTGTATTCATTTATTTCAGAAATGTCACTGACTTGTTGTTGGTGGTACAGTGAAGAGGAACACAATGTGCTTCGGCTACTGGTTGAGGTCGGAAACTTTTCGTAGACGCACTGGGAAGAGAGTTGTTTACAAACAATAAAGTGTCCGAATAAAATACCTGAAAGCGTTGCCGAAAATTAGCAAATCGTCAATCTTCTCAACAGTATGGAGGCTCATAACAGTTTTTAGCGAATATAAATTATATCCTCGAGTGATACTTGCAGTGGTAAGTGTCGCCGTATGTTATCTGTCAGCTGGTCGGCAGTAGACTAGTGTTTCAAGAGTGTCTGGCTAAATCAGGGAGTTTGCTAATATATAATAAGAGTTATATCAGCGCACAGGAAGCTGTTTGCTTCAGTACTTAGCTAGCAGCTAATACAATGCTACTTCGTCCATTTAGCTACAGCTGTTGTCAAGCTGAATGTCTGTAAGCATCAGTTTCCATTCAGGTGTTAAAAAGACATCTAAGTTAAGCAAATGTGTCCACTTCTACTCAAATGAACAGTTTCTTGACGACGACATTAACAAGATCAATCTATAATGGAAAACTAAAACCCTAAGGCTTGTCTGGAAAACTTAGTAGATATTGTATCAGCGTCTAATAGCCAGTAAAATAACCCTCACTAACTATACAGTATGGGCAACGTTATCATAAAGCACTATTATGAACATGTATATGGCAGTAGGTCTGCTACCAACTATTATTTTCAATATCGTTTAATCAGCTGATTATTTTCTAGATTAATCTTTTGATCTATAAAATATCAGAAAGTAGTGAAAACATGTCCCAGTTACTCAAAGTCCAAGGTGATGTCTTTAAATGTTTTGTTTTGTCAGTCCAAAAGATATTCAGTTTAATATGATATAAAACAGAAAAGCAGCACCATATTCATGTGACTGAAAACAGCATTTTCTGCCATTTTTGCCAGGAAAATTATGATTACGACTTACAAAAATTGATAAATCGATTATTTTTCTGTCGGACAACTAATCCTTGCTCTGCTCTGGCACAGTGTTATGTAGGGTTGCAACAAAAGATCATATATTATCATCATCATTCTTTTTATTTGCAATTAATCACTCAATTATTTTTCAATTAACCAATTAATTGTAAGTCACAGTTTCCCAGAGCCCAACAAGGTAATGTATTTAAATTGCTTGTTTTGTCCGACAATTAACCCTAACCGGCCAAAACCCCAAATATATTTAATTTAAAATGATAAGACTGGGAAAAGCAGCACATTTGAAAAGCTGCAAACTAGAAGCAGAGAATGAGAGGACGCATTTTTGCTTGATTAATGACTTAAGCGTTCAATAGATTATCCAAATTCGTCATTCCTTTGCTGTCGACTAATTGATTGATCAAAATATAATTTCTGTGTAGCTGTTATACAGTCAGTGTATCATGCAAGTAATACTTCAGTTACTCTTTTCACTGAAAGGATGTTGGCAAGAAAGAAAAGTATTAGTCTTATGGGGGTGCCAATTTTATATGTGTGGGCAGACTTGCATGTGTCACAGAGTTTATTCATTTGATTTATGTATTTATTAAAATCATACTCTGCTGGTATTTACAGTGTCTGTGGGGGCAGTGAGATAAAACTGAGCAGGTGCCGTGTCTAAGTTACAAAGAGGTGTTGGCTGTGGGCAGTCAGCAGGACACATGGCAGAGGAAGGCAACAAGCTGACACTGAGGCGCTTGGAGGCACCAATCCACAAGTTCATTAAAGTGGCTCTACCCACGGACCTGGAGAGGCTGCAGAAACACCACAATAACATACTGAAGGTGACGGCTGAAATCTGGCTGGACACATGATCGCACGCTCACATCCACACTTTTACTTCCGGCACAGATAGATAACAGATCGTTTTCCCCTTATTTTCACAGTACCAACAAAGCCAGCAATGGGACCGGCTTCATCTGGAGCATATCAATGCCAGCAGAACGGTTCAGGTATAACACAACACTCTGTAAACTTACAAACAAAGCGTATGTTTGTGTGTAGATTGATAATCTATTGTACATTTGTGAAACAGAAGATGTGAGCCTCAATATTATGTTTTTAACTAGCAATGTGCCAAATTCTACCTGTAACTACCAGCGTGTAAAGGCAGAGGCATTTAATATATTATTCAAGTCAGTGACTGGCAGACATGTGAATGTAAGCATTGCATGGATGATGATCTTCCATCCTCATTGCCTCTTAAAATTCCTCAACAAGCACGACCCCACATCTGGATAGTATGGTTTTTGTCTCATATTGTCTGGATACTTAGATCAAATTAAAATAAATCGATTCTCTAAGCTAGACTACTTCTTGAGCGTTGGTGAGGATGGCGGAGCGTGAGCAACCGCAGATGGATACAAGCCGACCTGCACCCTCTGGCTTAAAAGCTAGAATATGGAAGCATTTAGGCTTATATGAAGTTGAAGGGAATAGGGACCTGGACAAAGCACACGGTATGCAAATTGTGTCCAACTAAAAAAAAACACAACAAATATGAGAAACCATATTTCATGTTTCAACCACCTTTTAAAAGTGGCAAGTAGTCACATAATCGAATCGTGTGGCTTGTGGCGTGTGACAGCTCAACACTAGCTCCAGCCTGATTGCTGTACCCCCCCCCCCCCATATGACCCCTTGTTACTACGTGAACACATTTAATTTCCAAAGTCACGTGATAACAACTAAACCATCTCCATGACAACTGAGCCAATCCATCTGTTGAGGAGGGCAAAGAGACGAAAAGCAATATAATCGATCAATCAAATCTGTTAATATAGAATCAGCTTGCCCAGAAAAAAACTATACAAACGTATGAGATACATACAAAGACTGGATCAGACATCTATAAATAAATACACTTTCTGTATAGAAGTTCAGCCTTAAAAATCAGGGCAAGAAAAAAAGAGCTGTTACCAAACCCTCAAATGGACCATCTCCTGTCTGTGTTTAAGTACTTGCAGTCTTGTTCACATGGTGGGTGTGAAATGTCTCAGAGGATGTTGTTGCCTGGAAGCCACCATGTCTCTGAAGGTGAAATAACTCCAAACAGGCAAAAACCCATTCTCTCACCATTACCCTGCAAACTCCAGGGACACACACAGAGTGCTTTACCGTGTCTTCATGGTGTTAATCTAGAGAAGGGGTTAGTCTGCTCTGCTTTAGATGTGTGTGCATGTGTGCTTATATTCCATAACATAGAGAGATGGATGGAGGGAGAGGGAGAGAGAGGGAGAGAGAGGGAGAGAGAGGGAGAGAGAGGGAGAGGGAGGAGAGAGAGAGAGAGAGAGAGAGAGAGAGAGAGAGAGAGGGAGAGGGAGAGAGAGAGGGAGAGAGAGAGAGAGAGAGAGAGAGAGAGAGAGAGAGAGAGAGAGAGGGAGGGAGAGAGAGAGAGAGAGAATTCTGCATTTTGTATCTTGTTTTGACAAAATACAAATGTTGTGAGGTGGAGCGAGAGTCTTTATCCGTAACTGTACAAAGCACACAAAAAGAAAGAAATGGAAAGGATTTAATAGATGCTGAATTATAAACACGATATTATCAACTGTGTATTATTTCCATGATAAACATAATCACAATTATCTTAAATACCAGTATAGCAGCGACACGTTCTAATATATAGTAAGTGGCCTATCTGTTTTAAGTATGTGTTTCAGTCTGTTTAGACTGTCCTTTGTCCCTCCTCTCAGAAAGACTCCCCCCACAAGATGATTGACATTTACTTCCACTGGCTTAGCGTACCCACAGACTCAGTACCCCCACCTTGACCACAGCAACCACAGCAAACACGGTGAAACAGGGGAGCAGAGTCAATACCGTTTTATCATGAATATCTGCTATTGAGTATGTGTTTGGTTGCTCTGTCTGTGCGTTTGAGCTTCGCATGCTCACGGTTAATTTGCAGGCTTACAGGTGCCTGATCTGACTGCTTCTGTGTTAATCAGTGTGTTTTTCAGTTTTATGCACACAAGGACGAGTGTATGCATGTATGTTTATTCATGTCGTGTAATTAGCAGCATGTGTTATCGGCAGTGCGTTGACCCTCTGAGCCCAGGGCGGGCTGCGGCCTGGAGGGCTGATGGCTGGCATGTAATCCTCCTGTCACCCTCAGGGCACGGTGGGATGAGGGGGCTTGTGGTCCCCGGCCTCATATCTGAACCTTATTAAGCCCACACCCCAACGCACACGCACACACATTTCCCATCACTAGAACAGTTTATTGGGATGCTGAAGCTGTCAGCATGAGCACTTCTTTCCAGCTGGCAAAATAAACAACTATTATATTACTATTATTTTTTCTGAGGATTTAAAAATGTTGTTTTATTATTTACATTATTTTGTATAGTTTATAATCATTTTAATTCTATGTCCTTCTGTATAAATGGTCTTTTTGTACACTCAATCTTACAGAGAAACCCGCTTCTTTTCTGTCTTCCTGCAGCAGCTGAGAGCTAACATCAAAGAGATGGAGAAGCTGTGCACACGGGTCCGTGCCGAAGACGCTGCCGCTCTGGAAGCGCTTGTCAAGCCAGTCAGAGACAGGGCGTCAGCCGCCGCACAAGACTTCCTGCTATTGCACTCTAACCCTGTGCCTCAGCCTGCGCCAGCAACACCACCTGCTGCTCAGCCATCCAGCTGTGTGTCCAGCAGTTGCCACGCTGATGACGATGTGTGCGAGGAGCCAGTATCTGGCAGGCAAATTCAGCTCCACCTTCCAGAAATCCCTGCGGATCAGAGTGCGGCTGAGTCCTGGGACAACCTGGAAGAGGTATGAGGGCTGGACCCTAACATGCAGTCTAGATATCATATTCTTATTTTTGACTTTTCTTAAATTCTTAATTTTTCAAAGTAAATCTCATCTTGTTGCTTATTGCTTTGCTGTTGTTACAGACCCTATGTTTTGACATGTGATTCCAAGGTGTACAGCTTAATATTGGTATGCAAGACAAGGTGCAAGACTCTTATCTCACAATCTCCTCCTTTACTTTCTCCTGTAAAATAAGAAAAATAACGAGAGCTTGGATTTAACTTGTCTCTTGTGGTTTAGCATCTTACTCCATCTCTTACTTTGCTTTGTCCATGTGATTCTAAACAAAGTAAGGTTTTTAGGTTTAGTTTAAGTTTATTTGCACAATTTAACAACACACAGACAAAACAGATAAGGAATAATGTACAGTGCAGGAAGAGGCAGAAGACCCACTGGGCCTATTTAAAGCCTTCACCTACGTAATGTTAAGATTTCACAATGTTATAGAGAGCACACCATTAATATACAGAAAATAATGACTTCATAAAAGTGACAGCAAACTACTAGAATAAGATATTATAGGGCTGAAGTGTATGCATTATTTCAGCATCATTAAACATTTTACTTTTTGATGCTGACTAAAAATATCATCTCTGATATCTGGCAATATTAACGATTCCATAACTGACTTTTGTATTTGTTTGTTTGTTTTTGTTTTATACATAGTTGTCACTATTTTTGAATTATTCTAATGCATTACTGCCAATACTAATCTTTCAATAACAGCTAAAGAAAACGCATCGAATGAAGCGTTTCTTAAATAACAGCTGAAGAGTTATGAAAGTTATCTGCAGAGAGAGTTTAGCAAAATGGAAAACCGCAGACATTTTGACTTATAGACAGAAGAGCATGATTTTGTTACTAATAACATGAACAATGGTTTCTATTCAAGTGTCCCAGTAAGCAATGACAGCGCGACAGGGAGCCAGCATGCACAGCAGCAGGACCCTGAAACTCAAGCAGCTAAATGAAACTCAGCCGTCGTTACTTTTATTATGTACACCTGTGCTTTTCCTGCTGGGACATGTCAAAATGTCTCTTGTGAAAAAGGCCTATGTTGAATTTAAATCAAAGCACTGAACGCAAATGACAAGAAAGTAGTTTCCATCCTTGGGCTGCACTAAATGTTGCTATGGTTACGTGCATTATTCCTTGCTACTGCAAGATCATCTAATTCAGCTGACCCCTCTCACCTGCTCCTACAGACGCCCTCACTCCACACTGCTCTACTGTGATACATACAGTGCACATTAGCATTCCCTCTTGTTAGTTAACGGGATTATTAGTTCAAATGAAAAGTTCGGACGTACTGTAGCTGTAGATTTGAGTGATAACTAAACATCAAAATAAAAAATAAACGCGGTTGTTTTTTCTCTCTCAGGATCTGAAGGAACTGAGTGGTTTGGTGACGGAGTTCTCTCTGCTCGTTCACGTGAGTACGAACACTCAACTCTGCTGTGGACTTTGTGGCTGCTCACATTTCTCCATCTACATGTGTGCACAGCTACCCCCGTGAACAAAAACAATGTGACAGCCTATAGCGTTTCCAGGAAGTGGTGCGTATTTGACCGTATGTGCTTGTGTTGCTTGGTAAGGCTCCTCTGAGAGGAGGTTAACACAGATCGGCTCAGGACGACGGCTGGGGCCCCAGAGGCCCTTTACCAGTGCAGGAGGAGAGATTGAGAAGTAGACGATGGCGAGAGGGAGGATTTGGGGGAGAGCAGCAGGTTGTCCACAGGGGGAGAGGTGGGGAACAATGGCCACATCGGAGCAGGTGGAGAACAGACGGCTCAGATTATCACGTTATCCTCAGAGATGGAGAGAGAGAGAAGCAGAGTGAAGGAGAGATTAACAGTGAAAAGAGAGAGAGTGAAGATGTAGTTAGGGTTAAAAAAAAATACAGAGGCATAGGGGGGGGGGGCAGAAAGAGCATAGACATGTTGTTGTGGTGTCTCACGGGTGAAAGACGTCGTTAGGGGAGTAATATCCCAGCTCTCAGCCACAGTGGAAATACTGAGTGTGAGTGTGTGGTTGTGTCTTTGTCTGCACATGCGTCATGTTAGCGGCTGTTCCGGTGTCTGTTTTTTTTTCTTCGTGTGTCTTCTAAGGCCGCACACTTATAAGCCTGTCATGTGACTGTGCTGTAGAAAACTGACAAATACAGTATTTCAATTATTTATAGATTTATCAAGTATTTCTTATATTATTTATTTACTCTAGAAAATGTGACCAGAGTCACAAAAAAAAACATAAAACAAAAGCAATGAAGCAACATTTTAATCTTTATTTGTACCTACTAAATTACTATAAACAGTGCATTGTTTACCAAAACTAGATTAAATATATCTTTCGTACATGCACTAATCAATTTATGAAAGGGTTTTTAACTTCTCATATAGCTAAGAACGCCCTGAGATCACATTAATTAAATTAAATTAAAAACATGACAAATAAATAAAAGAAGAAATAGAAATGCTAATTCCATTTTTACCACAAGGTCCATTTATTCAAATCACATCATTTTCCTCAGCAGATGGAGTTTGTTTAGTTGTCATGGAATTACTGAATGGACCTTTGAATGAGAATGTTGCCAACTCAAGAATACACTTTTATTTATTTACTCAAAACGTGTGAACACGTCATCGCAAAATATTCCGGCTTTTCGTTTGGAGATGCAAAGATTAGTCGATTAGTTGATCAACAGAAAATGAATCAATTGTTGTGATTGTCATTCTTTCTCTTTTTGATTATTATGTTTGGGTCATTTATGCATTTATTAGATTATATTTTTTTGGACATTTGGGACATTTTATCTAGGAAATTATTCATCAGATTAATAGATTATGAAAATAACAGTTTGTTGCAGCTTTATTATCATCTTGGTGAAACTGCTGCTTTTAAGGGAAACAAATAAAAGCGCAGAAAATTAGAGAGACGAAGATGTGATCTGTGAATCTGAGTGGTGAGGGGTTAAACTGCCCGTAACCGTCACAAAATAAACAATAACATTTTACATGGGTATGTGTAAAAAAATTAATTCAAAAAACTTCTAGCTCAGAGCGAGGAGATGAAAGAGGGAGAAGTGGTGTTGAGGATAGGTGAGGAAGAAGAGGAGGAGAAGAGAAGTGCTTCTGGTTGTTGTTTGGTCACTGTGTCCATCCAGCCCTCACATGGAGAGAGACAGCTGCCACTCTGAATATTTCATGAGATCTACACAATGCCACACACACATAGACCCCACCCCCAGTGACATCCTTTGAATATACCCACAACCTCCACACACACACACACTCATACACACCCTTCCCGTGTTCGCTGGTGCCGTGGAGCAGAATTTGGACAGATAAAAAAATAAAAAAACGTAATACATGACAGGTGGTTGCTCTTTCACATGCGTGTGTGTTTATGTCGGCGAATGTGGTTGCTTGAGTGAGTGTGTGTGTGTGTGTTAATATGTGTGTGTGTGTGTCTCACCCCTGTGCATCAGTCCCAGCAGGAGAAGATTGACAGCATAGAGGACAACGTCAACGCAGCCGCTGCCAACGTGGAGGAGGGGACCAAGAGCCTGGGGAAGGTGTGTATGTGTGTGTGTGTGTGTGTGTGTGTCCTGATGATCTGATGTGTGTGTGTGTGTGTGTGTGTGTGTGTGTGTGTGTGTGTGTGTGTGTGTGTGTGTGTGTGTGTGTGTGTAGTGTTTGGGAGATGGGGAGATCGATGGCACTTTGCCTCCCAGCCATTCCACAGCGTTTGTCCCTATTGATCCGTTCGAATACGGAGGAAAGCTGCAATTAAGGAAATAGAGAGAGGAGTGGAGGGGAAGAGGCGTGATAGAGAGGTAGGATGAGAGGGGTGACAAGAGAGGGTCAGCGTGTTTGTGTGTGTGTGTAGCATTAAGGAGAGGTTTGAATGACTGTTTAATAGTATTTCAGGTGCAGCATTTGGCCTTCCATTACCAATTCAATACACTCTTACACACAGAGTGTAACTCAGAAGGACAACTCGGTGCCCTTCACACATATAGCGCTCTTGAAATGTTGAACTTTTTCTCTGTAATATTGAGAATGAATCACCTGTTTTTGTTAATCAACACACACACACACACACACACACTAGTTCAAACTGTTTTCTACTAAGGATTGTGACATTTTCTAACTTTACTTTACAGTATTTTGTTTGGGATTAAAGGAAAAAGGAATTAATCTGTCAGATGAAGCAGTTTTTTGATCTGTGTTTTGCTCACACCTTTAGGAACATAATAGAGGTGTGAAGTTATTACACTGTAAGAAAAAAAACGCTGATGACACCGAGTCGAGTTTCCTGTGTGCTGAGAGAAACCTGTAAATGCCAACGCTGAAGAAGTGCCATGCGGATACTGATTTGTCCTGGTTACTGAGATTTCCGCCACCATTCAAGTACAAATGAGATGAGTTACATTTCTTTTGTGGTGCTCAAAGCATTGAAATAAGAAATTTAACCAATTTAAAAGCAACTTCCTATTTTAGAAGAATTGTTCGCATTACTCTGGATAATCTGCACCAAGTAAAAACTGTTCTCTAATCTTCCAATGTGAACAAAGCGTTCCACAGAGCAGTCTGTATATTATCCAGATTGACACATTGTCTCTTGAAAGACATACTATAATGCTATTAAATGAATCTTCATCAATTCTTATAATATTTTTGGCAGCTGTTTTCTTTGTAGGGGTGGCAGTTTGTGTCCCTGACCATGTGTATGCATGGGGAAAGTCTTTGCATAAGACCTCCTGCCAAATGAATGTAATTTAATTTTGCATATTTTTCATTGTGATTTAATGGTGTGAGCATCATTTCATTCACCTCCATCATCTTTGGATGGATTCTCAGACTGAAATCTAGGCAAATAAAAACTGCATAGCTGGATACCAGACATGTGAGAAAGTCTGTTCAATGACCTTTTAACAATTTGAGCTTTATTCCTAATATTTATAAAATAAATGGCACAATTATAGAAATATTTCTTTTAAAATGGTTATTTTAAATTAAATCCACCCGACAAACAAAGGTTGACCTCTCTGTAAGGTTGCTGGTAGATGTAGTAGGCTGCACATTAGCCGGGGTGGAGAGATGAAGCAGATGAGAGGTACGTCAGATGTTTTAACGCGTTTGAAAGCTTGTAATCTGTCATCAGGTCAAACAGCGTTACACACACACACACACACACACACACACAGTCACACATTTCATCCATCCTCCACAACCTGTGCCCAGAGTCCTTTTAACTCAGCTCAAATGAAATTAAAATTCCCTCAACTGCCACGGGGGTGGGGACATGCAATGCTAGCTTTTGAACTAGATTAATTTAATGGTGAGTGTTAATCAAGTGTGTGTGTGTGTGTGTGTGTCTGTGTCTGTGTCTGTGTCTGTGTGTGTCATTAATTGTCATCAGCAAAGAGCACCTTCCACTCTGATGATAACAGCTGTAATAACACACAGGCCACATCTCTCTGATATCTCCTAAATGGAGATAATGAAAACTCTTTGAAGCAGCTATGGCAGTGTTGATTTACATTTACACATGCAGGCTTGTTTGTGTCTTCTTCTTCTTTTTCCTCCTTCCCTGGCTCGATGTGTGATCATGAAAGGATAGCCACGTCCCAACTCTATCGCAGACTGTCTCTAAGCCACAAAGTACTGATGTCTCCAAAGGTGTGTGTATGTGTAGATGTTAAATTAAACTAGAGCATATCTCTTCTTCCTGTCTCTCTAGGCGGTGGGCTACAAGTTGGCGGTGTTGCCGATTGCCGGGGCGCTGCTTGGCGGTGTATTAGGAGGTCCACTCGGCCTGCTGGTTGGGTTCAAAGCGGCAGGGGTGGCTGCTGCTCTGGGAGGCGGCGTCCTGGGGTTTGCGGGCGGCAACCTGGCTCAGAAACACCGCAAAGCCCGAGTGGATCTACAGATGAAACGACTGACAGCACCACCACCAGAGACAAACAAGGACAAATGACCCAAGTTCTCGTTCGTCTTCTGACCTCAGGTGTTGACTAATCACTAAAGGCTTCAGTGATCAATCAGAAGCACAAACTAGACCTCCGGCAGTGTCACATTGCCTTAAAGAGACTTAACATAAGAAGTCATCAGGCTTTGCTGTTGCCAAGCACTTTTGTAAAATAATTCTGTAATAACAGCTTTAGTCAGACTTTCATGTTCAGTTGAGAATGCTTTGCCTGAGGACATTGATCTAATTTTGCACACAGCTGATTTTTTTTTCTCAAGACAACCAAGTGGTTATTTACACTACCTATTTCTGTGTGTGGTTGGGTCCAAATGACGTAACATTTCTTTACTAAAATAAATCTTTGGCGTCAGTTTAACAGACCCAACCATTCTGTCAAATGCTAAAGCTGAACAAGGAGACGCTTTGTTCCTCAAACATCTTTTTTCAGATCCTTCTTCACCAGTGATCATGCTTCCATGTTCTTTATGCAGAACATAATATCCCCATGTGTACAGCTGTACTTCTGAGACTACAGTAAGAATGATGTATGCAGAAAATGTTTTAAGCCTTATGTCACCTGTGGTTCTGCTTCAATGTTTATGTAAATTATACTGTATATATTCACAGACTTCTTTTTGTCCAGTGTGAGAGCAAAATTGCACCAAAGTGCCACTGTCCAGATCACTTCAGGGTCTCGTGGAAGAACCTGCCATGTATTGATTATACTGCTGCTGGTTTTCTGTCAAATAAAATGGGTTTTTTTCAACATTAATGTCATGCAATGGATAAATATCACAGTAAATGACACCAGTGTAGTGCAGAGAGACATACAAAGCATCAGACAACATAATATCCTGTAAAATGGTTTTTAATTTACTTTTTTTTATTTGTTTTTTACTCTTCTCCCCCTGAGATGACTTGGTTTAGAAATGGCATCACACTCCCCCCCCCTGTTGCTCGCCTGTATGTGGGCTGATATGTTACTATGCAGGCATCTGTTGGCCTCTATGGAAGGGCAGGACGTGCAGTACAAACTTAGCAATGGGTCCCTACACTTTCAATCTGGCTTCTGCTTTTGGATTCAAATCACGCTCTGGGGATCTCAGGGCGCAAGACTTGTACCAAATCCCCAAAGAGGTATAAAGAGACTAAACCAGTTTTTAAGAGAACTTGTATAAAGTGGCAGACTGTAAATTTCCACCGTGGGTTTTCCCCTCTCGTCTCTCTGTGCTTATTAAAGCACAGGGAAGGACGCTGTCTTTTCTCCCCCCGCATGATGACACGTTTGACAACAGGTAACAGCAAAAACAACAGCCATTTCATAACCATTTTAAAGTACATCATTGCAAAACCCTCTTATTTGACTCCAGGGGAAAAACAACTGCCAAGGTGTTATGGCAAATACTGTGCCTTTAAAAAGGTATCCAGCCCCCTTTGACTTTTAATGTTTTACAGTAGTGGAGGTAATCAGCATTTTAGACAGTAAAATAAGACTTTCAGATTTCTTGGGTACAGAATTGACAGAAGTCCTGATTGCATAAGTATTCATGTCCTTCAAGACAATACTTAATAGAGGCACCTTTGGCAAAAGTTACAGCCTTAGGTCTACTTCAATAGGCCTGTAACAGCTTTACACGTCTCAACACTTATTATTTTACATTCTTCTTTTAAATCCTTTAGATTTGGCTTCTAGGTTTGAGTCTACTTGATGTCAAATTTAAAGTTGTATCTTTTGAACAGGATTTCTCTGTACTGTTCTGCATCAATTTAACCTTCTGCAGTCACAAGCTGTCCGGGCAATGCTGCAGAGAAGCCTCCACATAGCATGATGCTGCCACCACCAGGGATAATGTGTTTTTGGTGTTCAGCAGTTTCAGGCTTTTACTAAACACAGAATTTCGTATGATGGCCAAAAGGCTCATTCACTTTGACATTACAGTATTTGCTATCGATTGTTGACAAAAATAAAATCCTAATTACATCCACTGTGATTCAGTGTTATAAAACAGTGACACATAAAAAAGGTCCGAGGGGGCAATACTTTTTATAAGCACTGTAAGAGACATCATAATCTATAATCATTTAGTACCAGGGAGAGAAGGGGTGCATCTCAATAGGCTGGAGTAGCTCCGTCTCTTTATCTTCTTTCTCAAGTCATGGTTTGAAATTGTGTTACGCCTACCAAGCATTTAAAATGTTTTCTATTCCTTCAGAACTCCGTGCATGGAGAAGATATGGAGATAAAGCTACTTCGAACAGGCATATTGTTATAACTTGTGCTATACAAATTAATTAGACTAGAGTTGGTAATATTATTGAGATGCAGCCATGAGGTCAGTGAGACTAAACAAGCGTCTCCTACCAGACAGGCTGAACTGAACTACCCACAGATAAGAACCGTACGAGTGAGGGAACTGTTCTGGTTTTTTCTTCTACAAAAAGCCGGGTGATGTAAAAGAAAGGAATAAAATTAAAAAAGAACTCTGCATTTAATTTAGACCAACAAGGGGACTCCCATGTAGCACAAACATATTTACAAGCTCCAGAAAATAAAAGTAAAAACACTTCTCTTAATGTCCTAATGCCCCTAACCCCTGCCCACACACATTTTTCTTCTTTAACCCCTTCCTTTTGATCCAAAATAAAAATTGTACGTGAAAGAGTTATGAAAATATAGGTTATTCCAACATGGTTGTGTCGTAGACTGAACTCCTCTCCTCCTGTTCTTCTTTTTCACCTTCTTCTTCCACTTCATTCTCCTCTTCTCTCTCTCTCTTGAGTAAGGGTGTTGGGTGTTGCTGTTCTGTCCCGCTGGCCTGTCCCAACCCTAACCCCCTCCCTGACCCTGGGGCGTGGCATTGAGTCACAGGATCACTGGAAGGCTGTTGAGGTCACAGCTCGTCACGGTCCCGTCTGAGGATGGTGTAGCGAGTCTCGCTGGGCTGCAGCTTCTGGAATGAACTCTCTGGAGGGCTGCTGGCCACTTCTCCTCCCGTCTCCTCCTGGGGGTAAAAGTCAGAACAAACAGTCAAGTTACACATGACGTAGAAAACCAACTTTCAGTGACAGCGTAGTCCGTGGCACTGCCTGACCTGTCCGGGCGTGCTGTCCGTGGGATCAGGACCGTGGTGAAACTCTCGGTGTAGCTTTCCAGAGTGAAGGTCCAACACAAACTGTCTCAGCTTTCCAGGGATACTGAGGGGAGGGGCAGGGGGGACACAGAAACAGAAACACACATTGGACATCATGAAAAGAAGATTTTTGTATCCTTAATCTAATCTGTACAAGCCTAATCTGTGTGAGGCTTGTACATACAAGTGTTTGTACAAACAAGTCGGATTTTAATTTCATAAACTCGTTATAAATGATACATTTCTGCCTGATGAGTGCCATATATATTCATGAGTAGGTGCGTGTTTGTGAGATTTAATCATAATAATCAAAGGAGGGAAGGGTCTGACAAGGTGAATAAATTGCTTTTCTACCTTTGTCAACTAAGTGCTTTACAATTTAGCCTGTCATGGAGACACACATACTGGCACAAGGAGGAATTTGAGTATCTTCCCATCTTGCTCAACGACACTTCAACTTGCGGTCAGGAGGAGCTGGGGCTCAAATCATCAACCCTGCAATTAATTAGACAACTTACTCTGCCTCCTGAGCCATAGCTCCGGCATGAAGTTTGTCCATAAGGACAAGGGGAAGCGACAGTCAGGGAAATGGGCGGGAGCATATCATACAGTAGGTAGTGTTACACGGTCAGGTGTTTTAATGAAGGATGTTACTCTGGACAGCGAGCTCCATAAAGAACTAGGCAGCTTTTAACCCCAGAATTATCCAACAACATGCCAATACATGTACAGGCCAAGCCATGATGAATATTAGTTTACTTAAAGTTCATTTCAGTTATTTATCTTTATGTTATTAGATTTCTGTAACAAATACATTCAGATTAATGCATTATTAGGTGTTTTTGTTTTCAGGCGTTTCTCCCTTTGTGAAGAGAGGCAGACTATCGTTACACATCTCGTACGACAGGGCTGGACCACAAAATGTTGTGTACAAGAAAAGAAAATTGGTGAATGCAACAAATTCTCTTAACTCGGTCGTACGGGCCTCTTTAAAGCCCGTCTGTTTGTAAGAGTGGTTCTTGCATGAGGCCCAGTGACTGTGTGTCGGAATGCCTTTGTCAAACAGACAAAGTTCAGCAATAAAGACAGTTGATATGAGACAAAACAGCTTGTGGCAGCAGCAGAAGAAATCAGTCCCTGCGGACGTGTCATGAATCAGCATTAATCCATATCAACGCTGTCCTGTGAAGTGCGCTTATTAACGACAGGTTATGAGCTGTTGTCATATCACACAGGCGGAGCAGGTCCCCAGTCGCAGCTAACCCCGTGTGTCAGAGCAGCATGAAGATACACACACACAAATATATATATATATATAAATAAACACACACACAACATACACTGGGCTAATGTAATTACAAGCTGTGTGCCACATGCAGGTGGTGATGTGATGTAATTAGGTTGTGGAGGGCTGGTCAGTCCTCAGGGCTTCTGTCTATCTGATCAGACTCTGATTGGGGACTGGGGGGAGGCCGAGTGGTGGGGGGCAGAATAAATAAGATTAAATTAGATTAGACTGGATTAGTTTAGCACTTATTGCACGTGCCAAATCATGTCACATTAGCTCCGGTGTCCTGGCCCATTCATAAAGGACAGATTTTAGGATGTGTGACATTTCTCTGTTGTTGAGTGCACAGTGGAGTGTGGAGGTGTGTGTGTGTGTGTGTGTGTGTGTGTGTGTGTAATGGAATTAACTTAATTTAAGGAGATTTTGTTATGAACAATCTCATACACAGTATCAGTATTAGGAAATAATTGCTCAAAAATGTCCAAAAGAACGCTGAATGTATCTGACTGATTTGACATGTGGATGATTCATTTCTTAATTACAGCTGCATTTGTGGTACATTTTCATTTATATTTGGCAATTTCTTTTTGCATGAAACAATTACCGGCCCCCATTTGAAAAAAAAAAAAAAGCCCATGGTGGTATCGTAAAAGAAACAAAATATGTTGGTATTGTTTGAAATGACCAAATATTTATAATTTGTCAGGTTTGGATAATATTGTGCATCTATAAGGATTATAGTGCTGCACACATACACTACATTTTAAAAGAGAAAGTGAAACGTGGTACTTACTCAAGGTCTTTAAAGTCGGGATAGACATACATGTGTCTGAATGAGTCTATAGCTATGACGGGACAGTCAGCAGGAGTTTTCTGGATATGGAGCAGAGGATGGCGGAACTTCTCGCAGTCCGCATGCAGGAAGTTTATAGACCCTGAGGAGGTGACACCAATGTCATGAACACCACTTCTGTGCACAAGAGCTGTTTGGCTCATGAGTAATTAAAATGTGCATCCCTGATTGGTACAAAATGCCACAAACACTCAGGCTCACCTTTCTCGCTGATGAGCTGGCGAGCCACTTCATGCTGGAACTTCTCTAAGCTCGCTGTGTCTTCTCTAACGTGGAACAAGATGAGGAAAGGGATCCCTTCTTCAGTCAGCTCCTGGAAAACACAAATACAAATACACAAAGTGTCAAGGACAGATGGAGCCAGAGCCTTTCCGTGGCTCAGCAGATGGACAAGCCACAGACTCCATGAATACCCTCCAGGATGTTTTTTGTGTAAATATCTCCATCTACACATCAAGATTTACACAACTATTATCAGACCAAAAAAAGAAATAGATCAAGCTGACAAAGCTCTATTTGAAAAAGCAGGAAACAAACCTCTCCATTTTCAAAGGTGATCTCCCTGACCAGAGGCACACACTTGTCCTGGGCCCAAGCGTAAGTCAGGTCGAAGTTGATGAGTGAGCCGAGGAAGACCATGTCGGGGATGCCCTCCCCCACAGGCTTGAAGATTATATTGTCTCCACTGAATCGCTCCGCCTCAGATACAGCGCTGTGAGAGTAAAGCAGATAAAAAAAGTTTAAGATAAATAGAAATTGAAGAATTACAACTAAGCTTAAAATAAAGATGGCGTTGTGTCTTACCCAAAGGCAGACAAGAACGTGCAGTCATCTCGAAGGATGTTGGCAACTTTTCCAAAAATGCGGTAGTTCTCCGAGTCCTTACTTTCAAAGTAAGCTATGATGTTTCTCTTGCTTCTCTGTTGAATAAGAAAGTTAAAAAAAAATGAGAAAAGAAATTAACCTTTATTTTTTACAATGAATGTTGAAATGTGCAATGTTTTGATTGTGCGTGTTTTCAACTCACATCCAGAGTATTAACCTCCTCCATTGTGTGCATCTCTTTCACAGGGTTGACCTGCTGCTGGCGGATGAAGTCAGCAATGGCCGCCACTGACCTCTGACCCCTGTACTCCCTCTTCATCATCATCCCATTGCGGAGCAACTTCAATGTTGGATACTTGGTGATGCGGTACCGCTGGGCGATGTCCGCTACACAGAGAGGCAAGGGAGAAGTTAAGTAAAGAAGGACAAATCAATTGATGAAGAGGAAGAAGCCGAGTAAAAACACATGGGGATGGGTGGATGAGGAGCAGAGAAGTGACAGAGACGGCGGTTAAACCTGAAAACACTGCCTTCAGTCAGCTCTGAGCTCTGATCTCCCACATGAAAGCTGCCCCCCACCAAGAGTAAATATTCTCTCTGCACACTGAATGAGTGTGTGTGTGTGTGTGTGCATGTGGCAGGTGTCAATCTCCCTGCGGGGTGTCTCTAAGCCTCCCGTCTTCACAGGAAGCAGCAGTTTTGTCATTAGTCTTCAAACAGTTTGCAGGTCATCAATAATTCTCTTTAATTTGCTTTATCTCAAAAGGCTGAGGCTGGCGGTTTATGCGTCTGTGCTTTGGTGTCCTTGGCATCTATGTGTACATATGTGCATCAAATATAGACTGTGTGTGTGTGTGTGTATATATATATATATATATATATATATATATATATATATATATATATATATATATATATAATAACAGAGTTAGAGCAGGTTATGGCATTAGATCACCATAAACAACAACCACCCCATATATTAATACTAATAATAATAATTTGGACAAGTAATCACTTAAGTAAGCAAAAATGAAAGCATTTCACAGTTTCAACTTCAATATTACTAAGTTTATTTGTCTTTATTTCACATTGTTATGAAATACTTTTGACTGTTGATCAAATTAATCATTGGTATGGCTCTGGTAACTCGTGATGGGCATTTTTCACTATTTGTTCACGTTATAAGTTAAACAACGGAAAAACATATCAATAAGTGAAATCAAGTTGAATTGTTATCCATTTGTTGCTGGGCACTTCTCTTGACAATATTAAAGAACACTAAATTGTAATTAAAAAAAGTTAGTAAATACTCACAATGTTGGTCACAGTCGACACGGGCAAACACCACCTGCGTGGTTTCAGGGAACTCCTCCCTCACTATGTTAGATGCCTCCTCAAATATTGGATGGAGCATCTGACTGAACCTGCACCTGTAAGGGGGGAGTGAAGTGGTGTAAGGCCAATACGATTTATACGATCCATATTTTGTAAGTATATCAAATAGATTTTTAGATCCATTGGACTAAATTTAGCAGTATTTGCCAATGTTGGCAAATGTTTTTTGTAACAGTTCTATTAACTATCCATTACTTAGACATAATGAGATTAAAAAATAAAATCACCTGTAGATGACAACAATCGAATTATACTTGTTACACAATGTGGCATTCATAGAAAACTTCTGTATCATCAGAAAAAGTCCTTAAAACATCCTTGACATAATATACAGCGGTCCAATGATTGTGGGAGAGAAACAACACACTTACCAGTCTGCGTAAAAATTGACTAATGACACCCCAGCATTATCTGCAAGGAAACACATAAACACACACAATCAGTAAATAAATATAAGCCTCTAAACATTACTAAATACACTCATGAGTGTATATTTTGCTAGTATTACTAATTCAAATATAAGTCTATTCAATCTTAAATCCCTCAGTTTTCTGTCACTGACTGATGGCCATATGGTTATATATATTAATTTATTCATCCATTGTACCACCCATTGATTAAATGTCATTAAATGTCTGTCTGGTAAAAAGGTAAGCCAAGGGCCAATGACTCTCAAGTAGGTCAGACCTGCATCAATGAGGTTTTAAGAAAACCGTATGGAACATAAAAAAGAGAATACATTTCTTTCCAGGTTACCCAAATATTTAAGAAATTTAGTGTGCGGTGGTGACAAATCAGACAAGAAAGTGATGTAAAAAAACGTTTAATGGTGCTATCAAAACAAACAACTAATTGCGTAATAGTCTACGTTTCTCCTTGGTCAACAAAATCACATGATTTTTGTGATATCTTAACTAAGAGAGACATAAAAACAGTATGACCAAGTGGACTGAAAACATAATGTTGTTGGCAGACAAAACAAAAATGGAAGAACAACAAGTATCTCTTAAAGACAAGTGAGTAAAAAAAGTTAGTCTTTGATGTATTAAAAGGAATAGTTTAACATGTTGGGAAATATGCTTATTTGCTTCCTTGGCAAGAACTAGATGAGATAGAAATACAAGGAAATAAGATGTTTCCAGACTGTATGCCAAGCTATGCCAAGCTAAGCCAACCAGCTGTTGGCTGTAGCTTCATATTAAATGAATAAACATGAGAGTTGTAAAGATCTTCGCATCCAACTCCCAGCAAGAATGTGAATACGAGTATTTCCCAAACTACTATTCCTTTCACTTTTGAAGAGTTAAGCATGAAGGCTTACTTAGGACGTCATCAATGTTGGCTGAATCCAGACTTGTGATGTCTGCTTGTCCGGGAGTAGAGAGGCCCATCACCTACAGGCACACAGGAAAATATATAGATAGGTAATTAAAAACATAAAGACACAGACATGCTGGTTAAGACAACTATGTGGGGACAAAAGATTCTGAAGACAATGAATAAGAACAAAACATTAACCTGTATTACCTATATTTCCTGAAATTCAGAACTAAAAGCTTGAGTGAACCAACAAGCCTGTCAGCATAGCACTAATTAGCACATCTAGAGACTGACTCACCAACACCAGCTCACAGTGTCAAGTATAGACCATAGTACTTAATTAATACCTTGAGAATGTATTGAAAGTATATTTGTATATACTTTATATTTCTAGCAGTGTGCAATTATTATGTTTGCAATAGAGAGTGGGTGCAAGACAGCAGACAAGACGTAGCTTTAACCAGCAACTTTGTCCAACTCCTCCTGTGGGACCCCGACGTGTCCCAGGAAAGCTAAGAGTTTTAATCTTTCCAGTGTTTCTTGGATCTTCCCCAGTCTTTTTATCCAGTCAGTTGTTCCGGGTGCTGGGCTAAGATACAGAGCAAAATGCTAATTATGCTCTCAGTGATTTCCAGCCTAATCTGATATTTCCTTGTAACCTGTTTTTTGTGTTTGTTAATGTGGACTGAAGTGTCATGCAACTTCACATGGATATGATGGCGCGAGTCAGGAAATAGCACATATTTTAACGTTTGAGGGATTTTTCCTTTTGAAGGTTTTGATAAACTAATGGGAAATATTTAAGGAAATAACCAGGAAGTCTCAGAAATATGTGAAGATCTATGTTCTTGGAAATGTAATGTTTTTTTCCTGTTAATACCTACCTGTTGAAGGATATATGGACCTCTCTCCATTAATTAAGTATCCAAACACAGTATTTTTAACTTTGATATGTCGCTAAACAAAGTGTGACAAAACATTTCACAGTAGAGCAGCATCCATTTCGTACAGTGTGTTGACTGTTAAGCCCACATATCTCCAAAGGTGGCAAATCAGCTGTCATCTTTAAATGTACAAGCAGTGCTAATTCCACCAAATAGAGTGAGCAAACTGTCGCTGCTATTTGCAATGTTATTCTTTCAGTCAGTCTTTACTCAAATAATGTGGCCATTACACATAATGACACTGCACAATTTTTACAAACATCCTATTTTGTCAGACATTTTCTCTGACAACTTATCTTTTAGTCTAATTCTATTTGCATCTCTCTCTCTCTCTCTCTGGAGAGATGCAAATTAAAAAAGGCAATTGTAGCATGAATGAACACTTGTATTAAAGAGCCTATGTTTAACAAGACTGCGTTTTCAAAACTTTCACCCTGTTGATAAATAATTTAATAAATTAATTGAGGTCGAAAATGCAATGCCATATTTTTCTGCATTATCATTACACCCACTGCGGAAAATAACGTCAGCCACTGTAGTCTACACTTCTGTAAAAGTATGCCTGCACTATCTCTTTATCTGCTGTGATCTGACTGTTGACTCAACATCTTATTCAAACAGGATATGACAGATATGAACAGTGAAATAGCCAGAGCTCACACTGCTTCATGCTTTACTGGGTAACCCTATATGTAGCTGAACTTTTGTTCACACACACACACACACACACAAGCAAATAGTCAAGAGCTTAACTTTCACAGTCCTTCCCTTTCTGGAAAAAAAGGTCTCAACATTGTAAAAACTGTCATTGTACCTTTTAACCAAAGATGATGACACAGCTGCAAACTGATAAGAAATGTCACAGTTGCTGTGGTTAAACCAATGAAGAAACTGCGAAGAAACTGAGAGAAGTTTAAGTTTTCATCTCAGGCCCAAAACTCTCACAACAGCGGCGCTATGTCTAGTTCCGGGTTGTCAGCCAATAAGAATGAGCCACAACAGAGGAATTCATCAACCGGCGAGCACCATTCAGAGACGCGAAGAGTCAGACAATAAATGTGTGCGTCCAAACCTTTACAATAACAAATATAAAGCTTGATCAAACACTGCGGACCAACCCTTTCAATAAACAAAGCGCTTAAACTAACCATGGTAGTAATTTGCAATTATATCCGTGCTGTCAATATGTGGTAATGGCTAATGCTAGCTCGGTGCATCATTCCTCCCTTAACAAAGTTATAAGGAGTTCAATTGAAGCTAATTTCTTGGAATTGTTAGGAATATACGCTTTGTTATGCAAGTTACACCTCGGTTATACAAGAAGGATTATGGCTTGTTACAACACTACAGCCAACGTTACTTAACACTACCGGCTAAGTTGACATTGCAGCTGGGTAACTTGATTAGTTAAGGGAGTCGTTTGGTGAAACCCAGTCAAAAGGCCTCTTAAATGAACCTGATAAATAATAACTGCACGTCCAGCAGCGAGCTCACTGGTCGTCTTGAACACTTTAAAAGCCACGTCTCATGCCAGTAGATGCTCATCGGTTAGCTAGCAGCTAACTATCCAGCGGCAGGCTAGATAACGTTACTTAGCTAACGTTAGCTTGCTGATGTAGCTCAAAAGCAGTGCAGATACGGTTGAATATGTATATATATTGAATATATTCTTACCAGCAGTACAACCGTGACGAAGCGGATATCGAGAGAGGGAGATATTGCTAACAGTTTCATTGTACAGTATAGTTATTGGAGGTGGTGTGTAGTCTTCCCAATTTGTCTCGACGCCGCTCTTCTCTTCTTACTGCAGCAGGAAACCGATGTCGAACCAATCTCACGGTGACAACGGAAACGTGAGGGACACTTCCCGGTATTCGTTTGGCTTTGTGGGTGATGTAGTTTTTCTAAATCGCCCAACGGCCGAGCTGGATAATGGGGAAAACTTCAAACATGGCGGTTTACTGTTTTGCAACAGTAACGGGAGTTGTAGTGTTTTGTCCCCCCGCCAGCTGCGATTCAACGGGACTGCTTGAAAGAAAACTTTCCCAAGAGTTTCATCTGAGAGGAAAGGAAGTCAAACGGTAAATATAATACCGACGAATGAGGAGTGGAAAGGACATGTTATTAAAATGCAATAGCCATTACCGTTATAATCAGTTCATTCACTGTCACGCATTTGTTCTCTGTGCTTCTTTAGTACGCTTCTGAATAACTGATTTCTCTTGAGCAGGGTTGGTTGCGTCATTATGCTTAACTTTTTGTAATACTTTGTTTGACCTATTTTTCCACCATCTAGCAATACGTTTTAAGCTTTTATATACAGTCTTTGGTTTTAAGTTATTAAGTCAAGTATACTTTGTAGTATAAAGCTTAGAAAACATTTAGATACTCAGATAGATAAATCGATAGATAGATACATAGATAGGCTACATAGATAGATATCGAGGGAAATTGAGGCATCCAGTAAGGAATACAGAATAAAAGCATAACAATAACAACACAGCAGTTTATTAATACTCCACCATACTACAACTACTACAGAGAACGTTCCCTATAACAGAGTATGTGCTAGTGGGACTAATGTAAGGTGATTAATAAATAAGTGCAGGTATTGCAAATACAAACAAGTTTAGTAACGTAAAAACAGTGCAAGAATAAATATTACCATGGATAATTTAAGATACAAATTGAAGATAAATATAGGAACAAATACAAATGATGGAGATTGTGCCCAAGGCTAACAAAGCACAATCCTGCAAATACTTCCCCTGCAAAAATGTTTGTGTCGCTGATGCTTAATGAAACACAGATTCCAAAACATTATACTTCAACAAAAGATTATTGCACCTCATCAGATTAGATGAGAAGACTGGTTAACACAAAAGATGTTACTCTGAGGCATCCTCCCTCTGTCTGTAATCAGTACAGTATGCTGGCAGTTATTTTTGTGAACAGGTGGGCTTGTCTCAGTATGTGAGTGATCCTCTTTCTCTACCCCTGCAGGAGCCAGGATCAGGTCAGGTAGGGGACCTGGATCTGCATCCACTCCCACAAAGGATGCACTGAACTGAGAAACATCTGCTGAAGTGCCCCCTCTCACCGCAGCTATGGTAAGAATCCAACACACATAGAGCAGCTACCCATATTTAATGTAGGTTTCTAAATCTCAGAATAATTTTATTTTCTAAAGTTGGTTGGTTACTTTGGTCTCTCCCCTGTACTACCGGTTAGTAATTCTCTCTCTAGAGTCAAGACCGTTGAGACTATGTGGAACAAACCTAATTGTGTGTGTGGAAACAGTCTAATTGTTAAGGAGATTAAGGTGAAATGTTGAATTGAATCCCCACATTAATATTTTATGGGCTAAAGCTGTCCATAGGGGGTTCACAGTGTGTGAGCAACTCACAGATGGAGTCAGAGGTTTCTCTCTCTTCTTCTCAGTGGTGGAGAGCGAGAGAGGAGCAGAAAGTCTTCCTTAAATTGGTAATGCTGGGAAATATGTACAGAATTTGCATCACAATATCCAGAAAATCTTTTCCCAGTATTACTATATGTCACAATATCTGCTGAGGAATGAAAAATAACTTGTTGAGTTGTCTATACTGTCTGCTGTATTATACTATATGGCAATGTGAAATCAAACTGGAACAAATATTTCTGGTGCAATTTTGAAGTATTTCCAAAATTCCTTTTATTCTTAATTTAGACAACAAACTTGTCCATCACATAAAAATAAAATGAAAAACACAATGCAGTTATAATGATACACGATCACAAATGTAAATATCTTGCTCAACCTTGGACTATATGTTTCTCCTGAAAGTCCTAAAAAGTAAAATAAAAATACCTATTGATGTAAAGAGTCAAAGTAAAAAGAAGCCAAGTTTAAATTATTACATCTAAAAGTTGCAGAGTTTGATGATGAATGTGATCTTTCCTGTATATTTCTAAAAGTATAACGGTTCAAACAATAAGTTCTAACTGGGTAGACAGAAATAAAGGGTATTTGACCATTGTTGATGTTTCTGGAAAGGCTTTTCTCTGTAAGGCATGTAACATCAAATGATGTCTTGATAGTGTGAAACTATGCACTAAAATGTACTATGAGGTATCATACTAACCAATAAAAGTAAATTGATGGATATGGATCTGGGAGTTTGCTTGTCTAGCTAGTTATGCAAACACAGGTCTTTATTCTGATTGGGAAGTGAATCATTTTGAGACCCTCGATTGTTAAAAGTGAGATATGTGAAGCTACTCCACCTATAACTCTGATGTATGATTAAAGCTGGGCTGAAAAAAAAATCATATATTTTTATTTATGTAGCCTAGCACACTTTTTTTTATCAAGAAATTATTTAGTCTATAACATATCTATAAAACTAATGATGGATGCCTTTTACAAATTAACATAACCAAATGGGAGGTCTTCAAATGTACTGCATCTTCTAAACAACTCAAAAGTTGTTTCTATTCACAGTGATATGAAACAAAACAATCGGCAACTGGTGCTTGTCTAATAATTACTTTATGGATTTATGGATAGTCAATTTTACTTTGTAGATGGACAAATTGAGGCACAGCATAATAATGTCTTATTTTAGTAGCTCCTGTCAAATCCAGCCTGTTATTTCATGTCACAAGAAAAGTGAAACTTTGACTCTTTTTTTTGCCTGTGTCTTGTCTTGTACTCAGCTGCAAAGCTAATACAGCTATATATCCATGGGCGTAATTTCCCGTATGTGTCCCCCCCCCCCCCACACTTTCAAATTCGTTTATTATTATTTTTAACCGCAAGCCGTCATCGCCACGGAGGAGCAGGACACACAGCCTGCCTCTGCGGATGCGCGCGCACGCGAGTGCACATAAAAAATATAGCTGACTGAATGATGACGAGCAGGTACCGGGTTGTGGCACAACAAAAATTAAACACCAACAGCAGCAGTAGATTACTCTATTGGCTTGGGTGGAAAGAAAGGAGATATGAGTTGGTTGATTCAGTAAATTAGCTCAGGATAATCATACTTTCTGTCTACACCTGTTGATGTTCGGCTAATGCCGGATTTGCTAGCTTGATGCTACAGGCAGTAACTCACCAAGTTGCTGAAGTGCCTCCTAATATTTCTCAGCATGTATGACAAGCAGACTCTCTGTCTGCTAGTTTAATGTTTGACTCACACACCAATGGCTCAATATGATCATAACAGAATTTATCTCACATCATTTTTTATATTTTCACACACAAAACATTAATTGTGAACATTTTTCTATTCTTTATAAAATGATTCTCTCCAGTCTTGGCTATCGGCCCCTGTATTAAACAATTCAGAAAGTAAGACAGCTTTTTCTTATACATATTTTAGTACTATTCTTTCTGGCAGAATTTATCATTACATATGTTGGCCTTTAACCCTACATGTGTATTATGTTAGGGAACCATGTCTAAAAACAGTCATCCCACTGAACGCAGCACACACCCATACTGCTCTGCTTGCATTCTGATTTCATCTGTTCATTTTGCCCTCTCCTCCCTTTGCTGTTTTCTCCATCTTTTTCCATTTCGTATTGCTTCCATTGATTTTTTTGTTTGTTTTTCCAGCTGATTATGTCCCTGTACTCTGATTCGCCGGTGGGCACATTGCTCTCTGTGCTTTAATTGGACATTTAATTAGATCACAGTTTTAGTCCAATTAGACTCAGAGGTGTTGGGAAAAGGATATGGAGGGGAGAAGAGGAAAACGTCCCCAAGCTGCTCTCTGTCACCCTGTCTCCCTTCCCCCTTCTCGTTCTCTCCTCTCCTCTTCTCGCTCATTTACTTTATCTGTCTTTTTCTGTCCGCCTTGCTGTCTCTCTCTCCTCTCCTGAGGGTGGCTCATTAGTGATATAATGGGATGACACAAAACACACAGTTCCCTTTACTCTTAGTGTCTCAAGCAGTGCTTGAACCACGCACACACCAACGGACAGGGACTGTATCAGCTCACTGTTGCAGAAGTTGTGCGCTTGGTTTGGTTTCTTCATGAAATCTTGCTCTCTTCCTCTCATTTGGTACTGAAGCTATGAAGGGGTAAGCAACATGTTTTGAGACACTGGGTGTTATTAGTGCCTCTGATTAATTTCCAGCACCGCCTGACAGTCTGCCAGTCACAGCAGCATTGACCAGCCCGCACACACGCACACATGCACACACGCACACACGCACACACGCACACACGCACACCACAAACATTAACGACATGCTGGGCAGAACCCTATCGACTCAGTGAAGTGCTCCGGTATGATATCACTGCACCTAATGAGACTAAGATAAGCCTCATTACCAGCAGCGCCCACTCAAATGCAGGGATATTTTGCATCAGTTTTAGCTCCCCTATGGTCCCATCCTCTTCCCCCTTTTGTTGTCATAGTTCTCACACAGAGCTCCGTCTCAGAGCATAAACAACACAGAGCCCCAGAGGGCCAAAACACATGGGCAAATGTAAACACGCACCCAGATGTATTGGGATATGCACACACTTGCGCTCAGGTGTAAGTCCTCGAAGGACAAAACTCAATCTTTGTGTCCCTCAAGCAGTCACACACACCACCTCCCTTTCTGACTCCCTACTACCCTCCACTCTCAGGAGAAAGATAGAGAAGTTTCAAGTTCTTTATAATCATATGCACAACAATTACAGTGAGGCAGTCATTGGCAAAGAAAATCTCAGGCCCCTGTCAACAATGCTCATTAAGTATGTATTAAGAAAAAAAAAGAAGTCACGAAGGTAAAAGCAAATGAAAATGTAAAACATAAAATAGTGCAAGTTAAAATATAGAGATAAAGTATTAATCATAAATAAAATATAAAATAAAGTTGTGGTCGACAATATTTTAAATAAATAAACTGGAAAACATAATAATTGTATATTCATAATGAGAAGTAGAATATATATATATATATATATATATATATATATATATATATATATATACACACACACACTGAGGTGTAAACAGTTTGTAAAATAGTAAGTAAATATGCCTCTCTTCCCGACTAAAGAAATTCTTAGTCGACTAACGCTTGTATGATTTTGTTGAGTAATCGATTAGTTGATTTAATGGACAGATGTGTAAAACTAAGTTTCTCCACAAAGAATCATGCAAAAATACCACTTTAAATCTTGTGTTACCAGAGATGTGTTCGTAAGTGTTTCAGAAACAAGTTATTCAGCATACAAACATGACTAGAGAAATCTTAGTCGACTAAGACCAAATGATCAATTATTCAACCAATCGACTAAGGCGGCAGCGCTATAAGTTAGTATATAAAGGAAAAAACAACCAGCCTCTACCATACTCCCATACTGTCCCATACATAATGTCCCATGCTCCACACACACTCACACATCATACACTTCATATCTGCACCAATTGTGGGTGTGGGTGTGAACGACACTACAGCAGGCAGGGGTGTTTTAGCCACAGGCGTCACTACCTGACCCCCATGGCTGTGAGATTGACAGCTGTGGTCCCGCCTAATTGCATTACTTTCCCAGGTGATTGGCTCACACCCTTGGGGCTCATTTGTCAGGATGCATTGTGGTAATGATGTAAATTAGCAGATCTATGTGTCACTCAGCCTTCTCGCCCCCTGCTGATTGGCCCCGCTGTGCCCCAGGGCCCGGCCCCCAGCTGAGAGAGCCAGCTCATTGGTCCTTTGGGAACCAGGAAGTCCCCTAGAAATAGGGCTTTACAGAGTGGGCATCCCTGTGGGCTGATATTATCCTTCCTCCCACCTCTTTAACTGTCAGTCAAAACCCAGGGATTGATCCCTGCAGCCTCTATCTCCTATCTGAGACATAGATACACACACACACACACACACACACACACACACACACACACACATTCACACAGAGAGACATGTAGGTGGTATAGGCACCCATAATAGCCCCATGTTGGCTAAGAGCCTAATACACACTCTGTTATAACTATATAAAGATACACATATATGGTGTGTGTGTGTGTGTGTGTGTGTGTTTCTCTAGAATTGAAAGGCCACAGGCTCAGGCTCTGTTCCCCACTGCTTACCCAGCATGCCTTAGCTATGTCCTCTATCAAAAGCAGACACCTTCACAGTGACAGACAGCCAGAAAAACATACTGTACACAAACACACACACTCTCACACACACACACACACACACACACACACACTTTAACTCTCGCCTGTTTCAATAGCATCAATTGAAGTGTTGGTAATAGTACGCGTCCTGTGTTTGTATGTAAGGAGGCAGCCGTGTGTATTACAGCACTCCTGTAGTGTTGCTGAAAGGTTTAGTGGGAGTTTCTGGATTCTTTGTTAAACTCACTGCGGTTATATGAGGCCGAATATGAATAAAGACTAAATAATGTCAGCATCAGCATGAATCAATACTTATACAGATGCACAATCACTTGGTCTGGACCTCAGCCCGTGATCAATAGTTTACTCTGAGTTATTGTCTTCATATTAACAGGCGGAGTGCTCCCTGAGGAACACGTATGAATGGCTAAATGAGACCACTCCAAACCTCTCAACAGGACCCGGTGTTGTTTTTACACCCTCCTTTGTTTGATTTCAGACACTGCATTGCAAAAGCCTTTTTAGACAAATTTGGATGCACTGTAGGTGTTTCCAAAACACTGAGGTCCTCATGAAACCCTAATTGCCTGCTCTTGGCGATATGAATGTCCCGCACATACTTCAAGTATCGACTTGTGTCCCTCATGGCAGTGTTCGACCAAATTATGATTTTTTTTTTTTATCTAAGATTATTCATAAATCAATTTATATTTATATTGTGGCAACTAGGGGCTTTCGTATTGACTCCAAAAATGCAAGAAAAGATCAAAACAAGTCAACAAAAGTGAAGAAAAAGTTTGGAATGAGTTCTTGTCATGATTGAAAAGAAGTACAGTAAATATCAGTCATCTGTGTAAGAGGATGTTAACATCAGTATCACGATATTACTCTTTCTAAAATGCGTCCATGTCATCTTTGCTATTTCTGCATGTGTTAGATATTAGTATTTGCAGATTGTGTGTGTGTGTATGTGGGCATTACTGACTGAGTAATCATTGTAAATTAGAGATGTTTAGAGATGTTTGTGGTTGATTTTAGTAAAGCCCCTGTAAAAACTCTCTCTCACGGAAAATAACTTCCCTTGACGTGGCACATTACCCAAACACACACACACACACACACCGATGCTCACACACAACGATGCTCACGCACACCTTCATGTGTTGCACCTACCATCCTCCTTTAACCGCACGTAGGCCTACTTTGCAGTAAATGTATTAACTAACCTGTTTTAAGTCTCCGACACTACATGGCAGAGCGTGAGAAAGCAGCAAGCATGATGGGTAATTGCCATGCTGCACGCAGTGTCTACAGGAGCACACTTTATGAGGTGACGATAGAGGGAGGGAGAGGGGGATGAGAAGGAAGGATGGACGACACCGGAGTATTCCCTCCTCCCTTCAGATCGCTCAGTTTTCTTACCAAGAGTTTAAAAGTTTTCAAGACTCTGACCAAAGTAATAATCCCGCCTATACCATATCCATATTTCTATCAGTTGCATAGTAGTAAAACAGATCTATTTGTGTAACCGGTAATGAAAATGTCTTGGAGAAAGCTCAGATTGTGGCATGAGTTTGTGCCTCCAGCGTTTATGTGTTTAGGGGCAATAATTGATTTCTGTGTTGTGCCCCGCAGGGCTTGTCCCACATCTCTAAACACACACACACACGCACACGCACACACACGCACTCACACACGCACACACACACACACACACACACACACACACACACACACACACACACACACACACACACACACACACAGCAAGGCATGCTGCAGTATTAATGAGACATGAATAAGACATGAAGAGAGACCCCCCTCTTACACGCTCACACAGGGTCTCCCCCTCCCCAGCTGCTTCCTGTCTGCAGATTACCCAGCTTTCACTGGGCTCTGGTTAAGTGGGGCCAGGAAGAGATTTAGCCCCCTCAGCAGGAGCGGACACATGCACACACACACACACACACACACACACACACACACACACACACACACACACACACACACACACACACACACGTACGCTCACAGGGGCACACACAATCATGCACACACACAAACACACTCCCTACTGTAAGAAAACATCGGAAAGTATCTGTTTTATTGTGTGGTTGACTGCGATGTTTGAGTATAATACATTTAGCTTTGCTCCTCTATCAAATATTAAACAACATTTTAACTATTTAGCAAACATTTAAATGGTGTCTTTAGATGTGAGCGTTAAGAAACATTTCTTTCAATTTTTTTTTTTTTGTGGTGTGTGTTTGGAGCTAAATGAATGGTAAGGAAGCAGTCTAGACTCAGCTTAATGTCACTGTATTAAACAGCTGAGTGTATGTTGCTGCAGGTCGAGTTGTGACCTTTTATATGCTTGTGTTGCAGGCCTCAGCGACGTCTAGCCCAAGACCTCCGTCTCTGGGCTCGCAGGTTCATGCGGCAGCTGTTAATGGAGATAAGAGCGCCCTCGTCAAACTCATCACAGGTAGGCTTTTAAACATATTACAGGTTTATTCACTCCAACTGCATCGCATAGGTAGAGCCCACAGAGCCATCAAGAATCACATTAATGAGTAGTAATGTTTTGCTTTATTGATTTCAATAAGGAACATTTATTTGCAAGGTCAGAGTGCAGGGACAGCTGCAGCAGCTGGTAGGAGAAATTACAGCAGAGCAGGTGCTCGTCAGCATGGAAGCTGGAACTGTGGTCCCTCTGCTGAAAGGATGGTCTACCCTTCTGTGAAAGTGCTAACATTATCTGGACATTCAGCCATTTTGATATTTATCAAAATATCAAGGTGGTATCATGGTGATAGCCTAGTGGCCTGGTGATACGCCTTCCAAACCTAAACTCACGGAAGGTTGTGAGTTCAATAGCAGGGCTGCCACTGCCATTGGCTACCCCTGAGCAAGGTACTTAACCCTGAGTTGGACCAGGCCCCGTAGTTAGATCACTGTAAGTCGCCCACGTACGCTAAATTAATTAATTAATTAATTAATTAATAAAAAATGAATATGCAGAGAATTTAATCTTGTGCAGGCTTAGAATAGAAATGTCTGGCAAAAAAAAATATGTACGAAGACCCCTCGAATGATGATTATCGCAAATACTCATACTCTTCGCAAGCAGGCGACATGGTCCCCCTGGTTATGACAGTGTTACAGTATTTTCCTTATGGCTTCCAGCTGTTCCAAATAAATTGAAAAAGTGGAAGTGGAATTCCTATTAAACGCAAGCAGTAAAAGGCTGCATTTTAAGTACAAGTAGTTGCCTTTTAAAAACAGTTTATAACATATTCCATCACAAGCCACATAATTGTACTTTGCAAATGAATCGCATATTGCTTCAAATCTTGGTCTCTATTAACGCTTACCCTCTGACTGTGTGTGTGTGTGTGTGTGTGTGTGTGTGTGTGTGTGTGTGTGTGTGTGTGTGTGTGTGTGTGTGTGTGTGTGTGTGTGTGTGTGTGTGTGTAGCAGAGCCCTCATTGCGGGACTGTGAGGACCAGTTTGGCCGGACCCCTTTGATGTACTGTGTACTGGCTGACCGCCTGGATTGTGCAGAGATTCTGTTGAAGGCCGGAGCTTCGGTCAACAAGACCGATCACAGCCAGCGCACCGCTCTGCATCTTGCCGCACAGAAGGTTTGAAAATTCACAAATACACACCCACAGATTTGTGTGTGGAGCACACACACAAACGGTTACACGTGTCATCCCATTTTTATGGCATAAAGTTGGAAAAGTTAATTCACAAGAATTGATTAGTGGATGGATTTATAAATATGGAATGAATATGAAGACTAAATGTGATCTCATAGAGAGAAACTGTGACAGTCCATAAGCTCCAGTGGGAAGCCAGTGCCCCCTAGTGGCTTTAGTTGTGCCTTTAAGGTTTATGGGGTGGTGGGGGGGGGGTATCAACTGATTTATAATCCTGCTACACAAAAACTGAAGCTATAAGATTCACTTACACAACTTCTTTAAAATATAGAATTATTCCGCATGGAGAAAGTCCAGTTTCAAACGAGGAGATGTTACTTTCACTTCAGTCTAGACTGAAGAACAGTGACAGGAGACAATAATGAGACAGGGTGGTCTGTTGTCTCTCGAGGTATGTGGTGCTAATAATATCTCTTTACAACTCATTTATTTATTGGAGCCTTCTTTTATGGGAGTGTACAGATACAGGATCATCATATCATTGAAGAAAGAGGGGCGATAATTGAGGCTGGAGAGTGTGTGTGTGTGTGTGTGTGTGTGTGTGTGTGTGTGTGTGTGTGTGTGTGTGTGTGTGTGTGTGTGTGTGTTGGGGGATGCTAGTGATGGGAAGCCCTGTCTCTTTGACATCTGATCAATAAATGGCTGAGACAGGGAGAGAGGCCAGGGATTACCGATCTAATTGGACTGAGAATAGGGAGGACGGGAACACACACACACACACAGTCTAGATGCATGCTCACACACAAGATAGATCCGTCAGACTGTGGCGTTGTGTTCACAGGATGGCAAATATACAAATCACACTCACACGTGTACACGGTCATGCCCACGTGGACACACACACACACACACACACACACTGCCGTCCAACGACAATACATCGCCCGACGGCCCAGTGGTGAGAGACCAAAACTAAAGACGAGGATGATGATTTGGAGGGGACGACAGGCAGAGAGCCGCTGTTTACTGTTTAACAGCTCAACAGAGAGGCAGAAGGAGGGAAGATGGATGAACTGCGGATTGAACCATACCCAGCTAAAAGACTGGGGAGTGTGTGTGTGTGTGTGTGTGTGTGTGTGTGTGTGTGTGTGTGTGTGTGTGTGTGTGTGTGTGTGTGTGTGTGTGTGTGTGTGTGTGTGTGTGTGTGTGTGTGTGTGTGTGTGTGTGTGTGTGTGTGTGTGTGTGTGTGTGTGTGTCATTGCTGCTCCTTCATGACTAATATTGAGGAGAATTGGTGATTTCTGAGCAAATTGTGCTTGTGTGTTACAGGGGAATTTACGTTTCCTGAAGCTGCTGCTGTCCAGGCGCGCTAACTGGCTGCAGAAAGATTTAGAGGAGATGACCCCGCTCCACCTGGCCACCCGACACCCCTCCCCAAAAGCCCTCGCCCTTCTGCTCAAACACATCGGACCTGGAGAGGTTGACACACAAGACAAGAACAAGGTACTACAGTACAGCTACACACAATCAGTTGTTGGAAGATTGTTTGTCTTCACAACTGTCCACAGTTTGTCCTCAGTCAGAAACCAGACAGTCTGGGTTGTCTGACCATTAACCTGCAAAGAGATAACTGACTGACTGAAGATCCTTCGTTAGAAACGGCAGGAATTTGAGGTCATACACACACAAACACAGAGAGGCACACTCACACAGCAGTGAACGATTTAACAATCTGTGGCTTTGTCCTGAATTCTGCTGATAAGACCACAAACACACAGTGTCCTTTGTCTGTCGGAGCTGATGTGTATCTGACATCAGTAGTTAGTTTTGTAATAATCCAATATGCATCATCGTGTCAGATGACAGTGGTTTCAGTAAATCTCAGAATAGCTCAGTAGCCGTCATGGCAGCACTATCTGAGTTACAATCTCAGCTCACTGCCAGATCTTCAATAAGAGCTTTGTGTAGCACGTTGCCCTCATAATTCCTGTCAAAGTGGAGTAATCTTTTGTAAACGTAAATGGAAACCTTAAACCTGGTTTTACAACAGCCCCCTTCTGTTTTGAACTCATTCATCATCTTTGGCTAACCTTTTCATCTCTTTCTCCGTGTAGCAAACTGCTCTCCACTGGTCGGCGTTTTATAACCGACCAGAACACGTTCGCCTTCTGATCAAGCATGATTCCAACATTGGCATCCCAGACAGCGAGGGCAAGATCCCGCTGCACTGGGCAGCGCACAGTCAGGAGCCCAGCGCAACACAAACTGTCCGCTGCATACTGGTACACACTATTGTACACACACACACACACACACACACACACACACACACACACACACATGCTCTCAAGTGAATCTGTCATTATCATCCTCCATCCTCACCCGTCAGTCTGCATGTCTTTTTCTTTTCTGTGGTTGTTTTTCTGTGTGTGAGAAGGAGGCAGCTCCCACTGAGTCCCTGTTGAACTGGCAGGACTATGAGGGGCGGACACCCCTGCACTTTGCCGTTGCCGACGGTAACGAGGCAGTGGTGGAGGTGCTGACATCTTACGGGGGCTGTAATGTGACAGCTTACGATAACCTCTTCAGAACACCGCTGCACTGGGCAGCTCTGCTCGGTGAGTGAACACACATCCTGCGTGTGACCCACTGCAGCCTGAATGACAGCTACACACGGACGTGAAGGATTTCAGGCTGTGTGGAAATTATGACCACTTTCCCCAAAACGGAAAAAAAACATAAGACTTAATTATTCGACCGCAGCCTCAAACTTATTTCTTTGGGTTTTTATATCACCATAAAAAATCCACAACAGAGTGGTTAGGGTTAGTAATTGTGTAAATAATGACAGTTGGCTTATGTTAAAGTCAACTAAAATGAAAGGTACCTTTTGTAGAAGTGTATAGTTGAGCAGTTGTCCCAGCTCCTTACTGTATATTCTTGTCATTATCCGTAACCCACACATCCCACTAATGTAAACATGTGTTTTTCAGGCCATGCTAGAATCGTCCACCTGCTGTTGGAGAGAAACACTTCAGGCACTATTCCCTCAGACAGCCAAGGAGCAACACCTCTGCACTATGGTGCTCAGAGCAACAATGCTGTGAGTCACATACTCTTAGCACACAAAGCTGGGAATCCCGCTGAGTCAGCATCATGTATCTTTATCCAAAGTACAATACTGTTGATAATGAAATAAAGCTGTCTCATCATGCGTGTTCAGCATCCATCTAAAATCCAATGAACCAAGCTACATAAAAAATAATCGTCTCTCTGTGTGCGTCTGTAGGAGACAGTGGGTGTGTTTCTGTCCCACCCATCTGTGAAGGATGAACCGGATCTGGAGGGGAGGACGGCCTTCATGTGGGCTGCTGGGAAGGGCAGTGATGATGTCATCCGCACCATGCTGGCCCTCACCCCTCACATTGACATCAATATGGCCGACAAGTACGGAGGCACCGGTGAGCACCTTATAAACAGGAGGAGCAACTGATGCTCATGGAAACTGCGACACACAGCCCCACTCTTTCACATCTTGCTCTTCTTTTCCCGGGCATGGCGAAATTAACGCCCTGGTCAAGATACTGTAGATACATACAAGATGCAAACACACACACTTTTTATTAGGGGTGCGCGATATACAATATAGTTTGAACAACTAGGCAGATTTCAAGTGGACAGGTGTATGAAACCTGAGAAGTCCCATCACTTCTGTGACCCCAAAGTAATAAAGTATTCTGCGGAATTATTGATATTTGTTTTTTCTATTTTGATAATCAGTTTGAGAGTTTTTCAAGTCGAAATCATTTGTTAATAAAATGCCTTTGTTGGCATTAGATCTGAGGTTGCTTATTGTTTTGGATTGCGTGTTGTCAACCACGCTCAACAGTGGCTTACTGGATGACCATGAGAAGCAGGTAATTGGTATCAGCTAAAAAAAATCCATATCGTCCATCCCTGACTTTTATCCTACATCCGTTTGTTTCAGAGCGTGGCCTGCTGCTTATTTTAGGCTGGGGGTGATGATGTCACAGGGGATTCCCCTCAAGGTGCTAGAGAGACTGAGGGAAAGAGGGAAGTGATACTGTCAGCAAAATTAGTGTGAGCCCGCTGAATAGACTCCCACCACTGCCAGCAATGTCCTCTGACACACGCACAAACGATCACACATGCATGACTTACTGCCACGCTCTGACCCCCGGGGCTGTTAACGTAATATCTCCATGGCGATAGCCCCTCCGCTCAGCCAGGCGGTCATTGTTTATGCATGCAGAACATGCAACGGTTGAGTCATCTTAATGAGACAGTGTGAAGGGCAGTGGAGCTGACTGGTGCCCAGATCACTTCCATGCACTTGACTCTCGTCTGTGGTGTCTGGGGACTGGAGAGAGGTGGAGTAGGGGGAGCCACCAAGAGGCTTAAGTGTATTGCTCCTTATTAAATGTCTCTGTCTATTTAACTGGCCATTGACCAGGCTTTAGCCACATCCCAGAGAGGAGCTGCAGTCATGGGTGAACAAAGAAGAGGCAGATGAAGGAGGAGCAGTTGTCCTGAGGGTGTTTATTGTCCAGTTAGGTTCAGGGACCTCTTATCTCTATCTTTTTTTCAATGCGTCTTTGTATGTGTGGGTGTTTGTACAGCGCTCCATGCGGCCTCCCTGTCAGGCCATGTGAGCACAGTAAAGCTGCTGTTGGAGAGGGGAGCAATGGTCGACTCTCTGGATGTGATGAAACACGCGCCGCTGTTTCGTGCTTGCGAGATGGGACACAGAGATGTCATACTCACACTCATCAAAGGTTGGTGTAATTGGTACAAATGTGCAAGCATCCCATTAACTACACTTTCTCAATTTATGTACCACTGTGTTCTGAGTATTCATCTTTACCTTGCCATTCTATAGTTATGGTGATATTAAAGTCTATGATGTAGGAACGATTATTTGAGTGTTGCACACCGCACGTCTTTAGGTGTGACACAAAAACTGAAATGTAAATGTTATGAATAAAGGTTCTGCAAGTGTGGACCTGGTGGACGTGGATGGTCACACCGCTCTGCATTGGGCAGCTCTGGGAGGGAATGCTGAGGTCTGCCAGATACTGATGGAGAATGGGATTAGTCCCAATGTACAGGTATGAAAACAAACTCAAAACATACACAAACATCTAAAGTAGTTGAGGTTCTTTTAATCCCTGCTCATCACTTGAATATATATGGTATATAGGGAAGTTTCTTTCAAGTCCATTCTGTTTTGTCCATCATGTTTTCCATCCATAATCCCGAGAGGTCAATTCAAATTAATTTAGTCAGAAATGATATGTTCTCAGCAACCATCTGTTGCACTTTTCCATCTTTATACTCCCACATTTGATGGCAATAAATACAACTACATTTAAAATAAATTATATAAATATACACTCACATTTGCTGTGATAGACAGCTGTAGCATACACACACATTTTTAAATTGACTGTTAGTTTTGGCTACACCGAGGAGGGATTTCTATCCACTAAACAAATATTGTAGCTTTATCCCACCATTAATTGTGACAAAGATCAGTTGGACGGCTGAAGCTGCATGTCCAGTATGAATCAAAGGATAAATGTGGAAATGAAATCTTCCTCTGCATTGTTTTACTAGCAGTGAGAAGAAGAAAAAAAACAGGATCAACCAATCCTGAGCTACTGTTTTGATTGTCCTGCACCTGACTGTTAAACGTTCTGACTTCTCCTGCAGGACCAGGCAGGACGGACTCCTCTGCAGTGTGCTGCTTACGGCGGCTACATCACCTGCATGGCTGTTCTCATGGAGAACAATGCTGATCCAAACATACAGGACAAGGAGGTAAAAGTCTACTCATACATGTGAGCTATGTTGAGCTGTTGGACACAACTGTAGTCTGATTGGGTGCTCTTTTTATGGGTGCACAGGGGCGGACCGCTCTCCACTGGTCATGTAACAATGGCTATCTGGATGCTGTGAAGCTGCTGCTGGGCTACAATGCCTTTCCTAATCACATGGAGCACACTGAGGAGAGGTGAGCAGCACAGAGCCAGTCAAGAGGCAGGAACTGTACGTGAGGAAAGCGGGGAAATGCACAAATGACACTCGTGTTTGTGTTGTGCAGGTACACCCCTCTGGACTACGCTCTGCTGGGGGGGCACAGTGAGGTGACTCAGTTCATGCTGGAGGACGGCGCTCTGTCCATAGCAGCCATCCAGGACATCGCTGCTGCCTCCATCCAGGCTGTCTACAAGGGCTACACCGTCCGCAAGGCCTTCAGGGAGAGAAAGCAACTCCTCATGAGACACGAGCAGCTGCGCAAGGATGTAGCCAAGTAAGAGAGGAGCCCCCACACACACACACACACACACACACACACACACACACACACACACACACACACACTTCCATATTTGTGTGCATAGACATACAGAGCCAGACATGTACTGAAGCCTTTGCTTCATGATGCTCATAATTGTTGTACGACTCTCATAGACACCTCTCTGGTCACACGATGCCTTTTGCTTTTTACAGATACATGCTTCGTGTTCATGACTCACTCCTGTTTCTGTCTTCATTATCTGTCTCTGTCGTCTTCTTTTCGCCCATATAGGAACAGTCACACTCTTTCCATATCTATCTTTCTCCCTGTCATCCCTGCACACACATACGTCTTACCCCTGTCTCTCTCTTCTGGCTTGTTCTCCATTTGTCATTTGCTCAACAGTCTCACCTTTATGCTGTCTTACACAATGCTTATGGGAGACAAGTTTGTTTTAAGAGGGCACACTTCAACTTTTCTCGTTATTTAGAGCAGGCAGTTCTATTGAGAAATACAACTCCTTCCTTTGTCGGTGTGAATTTTTATCTGTATGTATGTACTTGATTGTGAAATAGTGCAGCTTAAATATATGTCATGGGAATTTGATGTGAACACAATGTTTAAACAGCTTAACATTTTTATTGGATTATGAGTGGACATAATGTGCATTAACCTAAATATATCAATGTTACCAAAGTCCAAAGTCAAGTCCCTTTTAAAACAAATATCCATACATTGAAAAGAGAACTGCACATTTGTTTTCCTGCCTGTGGCATGTGGTGCATTTCAGACTACTATTTTAACTAGAAGCCACGATTAGACCGACCACTTTTCTTTGTGTTCAGGAAACGAGAAGAAGAACGGAGGAGAGAAGCTGTGCAGCAAGTCTCTGTGGCCTCTGCAGAGAAGCGAAGAATTCCTTTGGTGAGAGCAGAGCAGGACAAGCTCTCCTTAGTGAACATTATAGAGGATTTATCTATTAATGACTCAGTGGTGGAAAAAAAGATTTCATCCAAAGCTGAACGTGCTAAGAGCAAAGATGAGAGACTCAAAGGTATGAATGTGCAGAACATTTTTGTTGCCATGATGGAACTTGCAAGTTTGAATTGATGTATAGTGGGTTGGTAGTCATGATATGATGTTAGCATTAAAATAAATAACATTTCTCAGTGTCTTACTCATTTGCATGAGGTGGGATATTGATTATATAAAAAGACAAATATCAAAATGTTCAAAACTCCAAGATGAATATTTTTTTGAAATACAAATCTGCTTTTTTAAAAGTAAAGCTGAAACATTTTGCACAAAACTCCTTGTTTAACTCATGTTTTCTTTCTCTCTCTTTTTCTCTCGCCAGCCCACAAGAGCAAATGCTCCAGAAGAAGTAAAGCAGCTGAACCACATGAGGTTCATAATGCTTCGAGCCACCACTGTCATGTACCCGGTGCTCTCCAGACCACCAGGCTGAGGGAACTTCTCTCTCCTGCCAGCTGTAGCCAGCCACCCAGCCTCAAACCCAGACCCCCATCCATGCCCAAAGTCAGGGAACGGTCCTCTTCAAGCACATGCATTTCTTCCGCAAGCAACTCGGCAACAGACCAAACTGACATTATTAACAGAGAATGTGTCCCTCTAAGAAAGAGAGACGCACATATGATTGTGCAGACTGCCCCTGGCAAGGCTGATGCACACACCGCTCCACAAAAGCACAGAAACCAAACGGAGCAAACTTCAGAAAAGGCCACCACCAAGGACCAAACTCACATTCCCCCATTAAGAAGCAGTTTATCTTTAGACCATAAAAGCCCCTCGAGAAAGACTCAGTCTGCCACACAAGCACCCATCTCAACACGCACGCACAGGGAACACAACAAAGAGCAGCGCAGGAGGAGGAACGAGGCTGCATGCATCATCCAGAGAGCTTGGCGGAGGTGAGTTTACATGTGTGCGTGCGTGTTTGTACCTGGGAGGGGTGTTCAGTAGCTGAAGCCTCTCTGGCTGTGGAGAGTGGCAGTGCCATGTGGTGCCCACATGTGCACTCTCCTATATACATGCCATCTTCTCATCTCTCCTGTAACCCCCCTCTCCTCCCCATCTTTGGTCTGGATGCCATCAACACTTGAGCAGTGGGGGGAGAGCGTGGGAGATGGGTGAGACAAGGAGGCAGGGGACAGACGGGCTATAATCTAGAGCTTTCATACCGGTTTAACAAGAGGCTAAAAGTTCAGCCGTGCTGCTCTAATAGCTACCAGCAGCCTCTCTTTGCTTTTCTCTCCCTTTTACACACTGTGTTTCTCTTAGAGGTTGCCCGTCCGCCGCAGGAGGCCCTCTGTTTCCATTCAGCTTCACAATTATATTCTGTATGTGCTGCCTATTAACTGCCTTGAATGAACTCTGTTTACTTTGTTTATGCTTAGTGAGTATTAGTGTGAGGATTTGCCAGCTTTTAGACCTTTGAACTCAGTCTGAATTTTTTTTTATTGAACACCGTGCATGTGTATGCGCTTGCATGAATGTGCGTCTGCAGGTTCCACACACGCAGACGGAGAGAGGTACAGGAGGTGGAGTCAAGGGATTCAAACTCCGCCCACAACAGGAAGAAGATGGAAATCAGAGCTAAACCCACCAAACTGACAGCGAGTAAGAGCTCAGTGCTACAAAGTATCTATGGTAAGATCACTGTTTCACTGAGTGACTATGTGGAGTGACTGGTGCAAATGTGACTGCAAGGATAAGTCTGGTGATATTCTAGTATTCTAAGAGTTGCCTGTGTAGCTCATTGTTGTCCAAAAACTTTAAAAAACACTGATGAGCCACACTGGGTGAAATATTCCTTCATTACAATGAACATGGGCATTGTAGTTTATTTTGTAATCCTGCTGACAGGCATTAAATACTTGGTAGTGGGTTAGAGACCCAACAAATGCAACATTTATTCATGTTTTAGTAACAAGTCACATTTTTATGAAACTATGTATTTGTGACCCATTTGCAAAGAATTACGTCCTCAGTGGAAACAGTCGGAAACTACTGGAGGAGTCAAAACTTAAAACAACCTACAAGTTACCAAGAAACAGTCTTTAAAAGCTCTATGAGGTTATCAATTTATCATCAGTTTAACTTCTTGTAAGCCATGTGTTGTCATTAGAAGGTCATAAGTAATTCCCTTAATACGTTGGAATTTACTAATGATAAAAAACAACAATATTAAGGCCCTAGTGAGAATTGAACTCACGACCCCTGGTTTACAAGACCAGTGCTCTAACCACTGAGCTATAGGGCCCTTCTGAAGTAGCAAACATTAGATCGGGATTAAAACGTCTACACCCTAAACAACTATGGGTGTGGGACCCAACTAGATCAACAAGTTACAGGAGTGTCCTGAGCTTTGTTATGCTGCACCAGCTGATTGAATGGCAAAACTATTCAAATTACGTTACTGCAAATCTAAACAGTAATATCTTTCTTTACCGCCCTTTAGGCAACTCTATGACCACACCAGGGCCTTCACTTCAGGGCTCTCTGTTTCAGCTAGTCCTGGACATGCCTCTTTTTTTAATGGAACTTATTATATATATACTATATATTAGTGACCCATTTGTTAAGATTTACATCCTCAGCGGGAACAAATGATCTTGGAACCGAGTGCCACAGACAGGATAGATAAGGAAGCAGGAAATCATTGCACTAATGCACTGTGCCGCTGTGGTCTATTCATGGGATTTGTTGATGATAACAAAAATAATGTCGCCAGCCTTATCCTTAAATCTTAAACCAACCGTGAATAACTTGCTTTAGTTTCCATGCATGCTGTATGTCAGTGATGTCAAAGCCTGTATTGTTTAGCTTGTGAGTAGATGTGCAGAATTCTGTTAAGTTGCAACCTATAGGGGGCAGTGCAGCAGCAGCCGTTCTCTAACACACATTTCGAAAACACAGCTCTAAAATTAAAAAGATTTAAAACCCAGTTTGGAAGCAGAAGAAGCTGGAAATCAGGATGGTTTTCATACCAGTGTAGAACATGCTGTAAGTGACACACCTGTGTAAATGTCTGGTTGATGCTCCAATCCACATACCAGGACAGTTTCAGCCTGGTGTCCTGTGAGGAACCTCTGGTAGGGTTTCGCCCCACAGACAGGCCTGACCTTCATCACACATCACCAGGTGATGATGGGAGAACAGGCAGAAACCTTGCTGCGCCAAAACATACAAGCGTGAACACCGTCACCGCTCACGGACAGACAGATAGATAGACCCCCTGACGTGGTTTCTCTCACCTCCCTCTCTCTCTCTCCCTCTTTCTCCCTTCTTGCTCTCTGACAGTCCTGGCACTGTGAAAAGTTCAGAGCTGTCAGGGCGAATGTCAGACGACTGCGTAGAGCTATCAGCTGAATGAACACACACACACACACTTTTTTTTTTTACTGAGAAGTAGACAGGCATTTGACACACAACTCTGGACTGGGTCACACTGCTCCGTTAATCATCGTAAACCATTTTCTAAATTGCCTGTTAATTATTTTATCTCAAATGTAATTCTAATATCTGTTCATCTTTCTGTAGCAACAAACATGCAGAGAGAGAATGTATTTTTGAATCCCCGATAACAAAACTACACGTCAAAGAATTACTGTGTACGAGCTTGATCGATTTGATTAAAAAAAGAAAACTATACTTCGGCACATTGCACGTTTAAAACACAATAAGACTAAATAGCTCATTTCACCGGCAACACTACACGGGGTATCTGCACATTTCTAAAGTAAACATTTAATGACTTTTAAGACCTTTTTTTAATACCTCTTTCAGGAAACAATAATAATCTTACTGCGTCAAACGATGACTTGATTATACACCATAATTACATTTTATTGAATTTGAATGACTGAAATATGCAGTGCACTTTAGCTAACATACCTGCTTCTCATTAACGAAAATATAACTGTATGGCGGTAAACCCAGACCAATGGAAGATAATGCCCTCCTGCATTTACCATTAAATAAACAATAAGACTACTGTAGACAACTTGAACCCAGGGGGTCCAAACTGATCAGGGGAGGCCGACGGGGGAAAAAAACAATTCCAATCTCGCAGACCCAGATTAAAGTAATTCTCTTAATACATTGGAATTTTCCTTGATAATTTGGATATTAATTAGTGAAAACTAATGATCAAAAACTACAACATTAAGGCCCTAGTGAGATTTGAACTCACGACCCCTGGTTTACAAGACCAGTGCTCTAACCACTGAGCTATAGAGCCTTTGTTGAAGGCTGTTACATAGATCAACAATATAAAATCAACACCGCGACACAGGCGTCACTTTCAACTGGATCAACAGGTTACAGGAATGTCCTGTACACAGGAGGTAACTGCAATTCTAAACGAAGAAATCATCCAAACTACAGATGCAAAATGATATCGGCACATGAGTATCTAGTATTAAATCTTAAATAAGAGCATCGGTCAGAAATGAACATTTCCTCCGATATGACATCCCTAATCCAAACATATTTCTTTACCGTCCTTTAGGCAACTCTATGGCCAGAGGAGGGCGTTCACTTCGGGGCTCTCAGTCTCAGTTGCTCCTGGACATGCCTTTATGCACCCAAAGCCAGTGTATGTGAATGCACATACATAAACACGCAGTTTTAATAAAGTCTATACAAGGTAATTTTATGTTCTTATCTTACAGTGAGCGGTATCGACTGTGTGCACCTGACTGACGCCGTGAATCAAGCCAAGCAGTACTCTTACCACCTGAGGCCACATAGTGCTGGACAAGGGACCAGAGGCCGGGGAAAACATTGAAGACACAAAGACACACACACAGTTCTTTGATGTTTTCTCAGCTGGCTGGCGGCCTTCGTTCTATAGAATTACTTTACTAAATTGTTCGCTCAATGTGCCAAGCTTTCTAAAATTAAGCCATATGACATCAGAGCCATGACCTCACAGGGTGGGGTTAAGTCTACAGAAATGGTGTGTGTAAAAGATAACCTTTCATCCATTGTGGAAGGAACACATACACACGCCATCTCCCTCGTTCTCCATCGCTCTCGCACACACACTGAGATAACCTTTCCTCCTGTTGTGGAGAATGAGACAGTCTATCAACAGCCGGTCATACAGATAGCCCACCTGCAGCCACGGACACGCACACGCACACACACACACACACACACACACACACACGTCTGGGCTTTTAAGTGCTTTTTCTCTCAAGAGAAAGTTGTATTTCTTAACTATGCAGTTTATATTTACTTTAATATGTGTTTGCAGAAATATAATCCATCTTGTGTCATTTTAAATGTACCTGAATGTTTGTTGTTTTTGTAGTGTATTATAAGAAATAAAATAAAAAAATTAACACAAGGCAGCACGCTTAGATTTAGCTTTATTTCGCTTTTTTTTAAAACAAAAGTTGCCAGGTGCCACAGGATACGGCAAAAGGAGGACAAACAATTACCGGGCTTAACACACAGAAAAAGAAACTGGAGCTTGAATGTGTATTCATTGTCAATCACAATAAAAAAAGAAACACGTCACTCCACTGTATTCCTGTCCGAAGGTTGTTGTATATACTCATCGCTTTTGTGCTCTGTGAGTGTTTTGTTTGTCAAAGTCACTGTAAGATGTTTGAGAGGGTGAACTGAGTAACACACCAGGTGCTGGTGCTGGTCTGGTCTGGTGGGGTGTGCGTTGGGTCAGTATATGTCTCGAAGGCCCAAGTTTCCACGGCGAGCGGAAGAGCCGTGAGCCACGGTGACACTATAACAGTAGAGCAAGTCTGTCAACCACTGCTCCCTGGTCGCACCCCGGGAATACCTCTGAAACACATACAGAGAGAAATCAGGTGAACAGCCTTCATTAGAACTTAAAATATTTTATCTCTCCATCAACTTGTATAAAAGCCTTAAAGTCCATCCCTTTGAATTTGTGAGTGTGAACTGTGTTTACCGTGAGCTGTTGTATGATCTCTTGCAGCAGAGCAGCATTGGCCAGCAGCTGGTTGTGGATCGGTGTGTGCTGCAGCAGCATCGACAGGATCTGTCCGAGCTGTGGCAGCTCCTCCTCACTCATATCGCCAACACGCATTAACTGCAGAACCATTCGCAGCAGTCGAGGAACGCTGCTCAACGCTGACACACAAGCACCCCATATTGCCTCCCTGCAAACGTGACACAAAGGTGTTTTAAACCCAATTATTGCAAACCTTTATTTCCTGATAATGATTTTAAATGAACAAGATTTTAAATCAACAGGAGATAATTTCCAAACACAGATTAGTAAAGGTTTGTAGTCATTCAACACACCTTTTGTGGTTGGTTTCTGTAGGTAACTCCTGCTCCAGGGTGATGAGCAGAGCCAGCAGGCTTAGGCAGCACTGAGACAGGAAGCGCAACATGGGCTCAATGGGAAGGACAGACAGGTCCAGTAATCTGGATACAGCTCTGAGCAGCCCAGCCGCCATACTGTCAGGCACCACCCCTAACTTGGTCTGACACACACACACAACACACAACACACACACACACACACACACACTTCAGTACCATGTAAATAAATAATGCAGTAAAGCATAAAGAAAAGACGTTCAAGGCATAAAACAAGCACTAAAAACAACTATAAATCCTTCTCAATGAAAACAGTTTCTTACCAGGTATCTGCAAATGCCATTTTGTAAGATGTCAAAGCACTGAGACTTTGAACCCAGAGTTTCCAGACAGTGGCAGACTTCCTATGAATGAAACAAAAAATAATGTCAAATCAAACACATTTCTTTATTGCTATTGCTTTTAAGTATGATACACTTCTAAACGTTAGCAATGTAACCACAGTGCTTTGTGCTTTCAGTTGGCAGATTTAAAAGGTTTTCTAGTCAGATTTTAGTAGAAATCTGTTAACTGCAGTGTACTTTAAATTTGTGTTTCTAAAACATCATAGAGGGAGAACTACACTATGCCACCTCATTTTCTTAGGGCTACTGAAACTGACGTATACATTTTTTATTTACAATTTCTCTATCAAGTAATGCACAATTTATGCCAAAAACAAACATAAGTTTGTGTTTCGGTCACAATTCTGAGGATCATTTTAATATACTGTGATGAAGTAACTGCAATATTGACGTGTGTGAGATGTGTAATGTCAGGTAATGAGAGCTGTTTCATTGGAAAACGGAACAATCTTCTTAAACATTATATATTATATATTATTATACATTACATAATTATGGAAAAACCTGTCTCAAAAAGCTTTAACCAGCATTCATCAGAAAAACCGCATCACAAGAAAGCATATGAAAGGATTTCTACATCGCTGTCTGGATGAACTGAGGCCTTCACTTCCAGAGAAAAGAGTCACTAAACAGCATCTAAATGTCTTTCTAGCTGGGATGAGATGAAAGCTGCCACAAACTTTTCTTAAAAGTGAAAAGTAAGGCCCGGCTTTTCCTCATTAACTTCAAGTCAAAATCAAATTTCTCATTAGCTTTTATCAAATTGAGTTGTGTGTGCGAGCTGAAGTGCAGGAGTGAGTTGTGAGCCGGTGTGTGTCAGAACGGTGCACCTGTTGGCATTCTCGCCGTCATTAAAAACAATCCCGTCTCATTAGTCGAACCAGATTTGACACAGTCCGTCCCTTAATGCTACCCCCCCTCGCCACCACGTGTCCCCTCCCTCCTCTTTCCCGCCACTTGCCTGTGATTGACTCAGACAGGGAGATGAGAGAGGCAGGATCTGAGGGCTTAATTGAGGAGCTGAATTAGTGATTATAAGCCCCCCACTTGCTCACACATTCACACACACTTGCCCCAGGGCACAGTTACGTTAACTGTAATTTCTTTGCAGAAATGTCACACTCCCATCATGCCATGGGCTCTCATTAGCATTTGTGCATATCCGCTATGCCCGATAACCACGCATCTCCAACCTGCGCAACGCGATAAAGGTTCCCCTCTCAGCCGTAGTGCCACGATAAAGCTTCCACCCTCTGAGCTCTATATGAGAGACAGAGAGGGACCAGGGGGGACTGAAAGACCACAGCTGTGTCCAGAATATCAACACTTTTTAATTTTCAAAACAATGTATTTTCTTCCAATTCCTTCACAACCTGGTTCCTTCACAACCTGGTCCCTTCACAACCTGGTCCCTTCACAACCTGGTCCCTTCACAACCTGGTCCCTTCACAACCTGGTCCCTTCACAACCTGGTTCCTTCACAACCTGGTTCCTTCACAACCTGGTTCCTTCACAACCTGGTCCCTTCACAACCTGGTCCCTTCACAACCTGGTCCCTTCACAACCTGGTCCCTTCACAACCTGGTCCCTTCACTTCACAACCTGGTCCCTTCACAACCTGGTCCCTTCACAACCTGGTCCCTTCACAACCTGGTAGATTCATCTTTAATGTTACGTCCAAGTGTCGACTCTTTGGTAAGAGTAAGAATGTATGTGAGGTTTGGGGTAATTATAGGAAAGACTGCAGTGAACGCACCTCAACAACATCCCAGTGGTGTGTGAACTGCTCCAGCGAGGTGGGGTAGAGGCTGAGAGGTGAGAGAGGGGAGGGAGGCAGGATGCTCTCGTCGTCAGCCTCCTGCAGTGAGGCGAGCTTGATGGAAGAGAAGCCCGTCAGGGTGGAGAACAAGAAGCTAATGTAGTCCACGTCCTGCAGAGCCGCTTCCTGGCTACCAACCGACCAGCCACTCAGGGATGACCTGGAGAACACGTTCAACAATTATCGAGTATCAAACGTTTTTACAGCTTACAAGTCATTCAACTTTTCAAAATGTTACACTTTGTGCTACACACCACTTACTTTAATTTCCTAATAACAACTTCCTTCTTATACATTCCTTATCACATTTCCTAGGATTATTCAAGATGCCCTGTTCTGTGAACACTTCATATTGAGGATACGGGTGCACAGAAACACAGTTATGAAAAAATTATTCGTTGTCCTGAGGGGAGGGTAGATCTGTAACAGTAGGAAATCTGAGTGAATAACAAGTGCGTTTTGTGAAGCCCGGGAGGCACATGCTGACGGAACCGTCTTCTCAATACTATATGACGACTCTGCATTCCAGCCTCCCAAAGAGCTCTTTGTATCATACCCATTACTCACACATCCCAAGTAAAAATGATAGGAATTCATCTGTGAAAGCGCAATACTGCCATCTGATGGTGGCAGGCTATAGCACTTTGAGTATCCAACACTATTTCCTAAGTTTAGCTGTTCCTCCAAAAGTGAGGCCATTCCTCTCTTTCCTAAACAGGATTGTCTTCTGACACACTTGAGTTCATGTGGCCTCTGCAGGTGTATGGGGATTCTGAAGCTCACCTAAGGTGTACGATGCGAATGAGAGAGGCAGCGAGGCCGGCAGAGATTCGTCCAGTGGTGCAGCAGCAGCTCAGATTGGCTAGAAGAGACGGGGACATCTTGGGTAGAAAGTAGAGCAGCTGCACCATTCGTTGCTGGGACTCTGCTGGTAACAGCACCACAACTCCTTCCTGCGGATCTTTTCACATACACACAAAACACACGCACACTTTGCCTGTTATTACATAGAGACAGCAGTGCACTGCAAACTCTAGGGATATAAGATGAAGCTCTATAAAGAAAAAGAGATACCAGGAAAACCAGACTATGTTCGGACTAGTAAAAAAAAGAGAGAGACTGACGGACAGGCAAAGCCATTACAGTGATGGCTTAGATAATGTGTGTGTGCGTGGTCTCTGACGCACATGCTGATGTCAGAAGCCCTCAGATAAAAGGAGTCTTGTGATGGTGAATTGCTGCGGCAGTTTCTACCAGACCCCCCTCCTCTTAAGGCCCCCTCTGTCACACACCAGCCTTACTATTCGAACATCCTCCGAGCAGGGGATATGCACAGGCTTATTACAGCTTTCCGCCTCTGGTTGTAGTAAAAGTTTACAAAATTGTCTGGGACGAAAAAACATGGAGTAACACTGCCTCCTAGGGAAACGATGGTACAATTTATTAACAATTTTCTCTTTGGTAATCTGACCATTATTGCTGCATTCTGTATTGTATTAAACTGTCAATGCAGGTGAAAAGTATGATGTATTTTTCACAAGTATGAATGCAGTAGTGAAAATAAGACTTTGCTTTTACTGCATCTCCCTTTAATTAATCCTAAAATCGGAAGCTAGAACTGAGCAGGAATTGTATTTAACAAACCAGATTAAGAACAAGACTACTTTCTATTTTACTACGAGGAGTCTTTGGGTTTCAAACTTTCAACCTCTGATCACAGTCGGATCAGTGCTGACACAGGCATTTGCCAGTTGATTGAAAACAGCTGGCCACAGAGGTGCAACCAGTTTCATCGAGTGTTCTTACCGTAGAGCTTGCAGGCGTTTGTCTGCAGACTCTTGAGCAGGTCTTTGTGTCTTCGAGAAGCGGCAGCCTGGATCGACAGGATAAGTCGTGCAGACAGAGCAGGGTTACGGTGGCCCAGCTGGGACAACTGCACAGGAAGAGATGCCAACCAACGACACAGCACCTTACTCCTTCAGAGAGACAGAGGGAGGAATAACATACAGGAGGTACATGTGAACCAAATGCAGCCAGAGTTAGATAGGAATGATGCCTTCGGATATAAAAAATTAACAGTGTAATATAAATATGTTTTCGTTACATTCACATAGTCCTAAAAAATAATATTAGAACACTGTGCTTCAACACTGGAGTGGAAAAATGTCTTTGCCGTCGACTATATTTACAAGCACAAATAGGAATTATAGGTTTTCAGTGAGAACACAGTCCTGGATGAATTAGCTTGAATAAGTAATTTCATGTAGGGCTGCACAATATTGTTGTTTTTTTCATCACCGCAATGTCAACTTGCACAAACACATCGCAAAAGACTGCAATATTGCACTAAGGGATTTATTGAGTTATTTGAAAGATCAGTAGAAATCTGCACTTTAAAATGTACCGGTAACTACATCCTTTGTTTTGTGTCCAGTTCAATAAAACAATGTTTATAATACTTTTTTTAATTTAACAAGCAATTGGTTGTATTTTAGGAGTATACTGAAAGCTGCAGAAAGGCGGAACTGATCACACCATAAAATCTGTTTATTTGTTGCATGTAATATCTTTATTGCGATATTCAACAACGTATCGCATATTATCCTCATATTGTGCAGCCCTAATCTCATGTACGCCATACAACACATGATGCTCATTAACCTGAACTGCTTCTCCCGACTTCACAGTTACTGGTCTAACCTAGCTGCAAACACTATTACGCTATTGTGCAAGGATGTTGTGTTTTCTCCTACAAGTTGGATTTTAAATTAATAAAAATCCTATTTAATATACAAAACAAGTACCCTACAATATGGAGCCACTGCTGTGTTACATTTACAAGTGCTGTCGATCTCCAGTTTGAAGAACCCACGTGTTGATAAACAATGGCTGACGTTACCTCGCTATGTGTGTATGTCCTTGCTCTTGCAGGTAGAGCTTGCTGTAGAAAGACAGCAGCAGAGATCGTGTCTGTAGAGTCAGGTTCCTCTGCTTATAGTAGACATACACTGCTGCCAACAGGTCATCTGTCACTGCTGCACAAATACAAATATACATACAGATATTAATGTTAAAATGACAGTAAAAGGTCACAAGCTAGTATCTGGAAACCAACCCAGAATCTTGTAATATAGCATTTACACTTTTCTCCCTTCAACGTGGGGATATGTTCTCTCCCACATTATGTTATTAATAACACCAAACTCTTATCGCATTGAATTCATGCTTTTGTGTTTATTAAAACCAGACACACTTACACAGCGCACATGCTTACTTTTGTTCCTCTGTGTGAGCACCATCTTCCACACAGTACCCAGCAGCATGTGGAGCTGCTTGTAGCTCAGTTTCACTCCGCTGCCCAGAGTGTCTCGGACAAATGTCCTCAGAGGTGTCAGCCAGTCTCCGTCTGTCTCTCGGCCGAGTCCTTGCCTCTGGCTGAGGGACACCATGACTTGGCAAAGTGTGATGTTTAGGGCCAGAGGCTCTACTGTCAATCCTGGGACAACTGCAGTCTGCTTACTCCTAAAGGCAGGGCAGTGGGATTCCAGTAGTAAGAGCCAGTGAAAGGTCTTCATAACAGCAGGAATGATTATATGATATTATGTAGTTTATTCTGTGAATAATCAAAACATTAAGGAAAGTGGGAAGAAAGGGTGTTTTCTTGACATATTAACACAGATATTCCTTACCTTTTGAGATCAACCTTCTTTCTATGTTTGGGTGTGTCCCGAGCATCATAGGGAAAGTTTTTCATGAAGTGCTGCTTAAAATCTCCCAGGTATTCTTTATAGAACCAGGCATCCTACAAATAAATAAATAAATAATAACCTTTTCTTGTACAGAAAATCTGCTGTATTATATTTGTTATTTCCTCACCAATGCATCCTGGTGCTCCTGCTGTGGTGCCAGTTTTCTCAGCAGCTGCAGAATAGACAACACTTGAAACATTACTGACATGGCATCAGGGGTGAGCAGGTGAGCGCCCTCAGTGGTGTTCCAGGGACAGTCACTGGTACTGGCTTCTACCCATACTTCCAGCAGAAGAGGCACCAGTGTGGCTGCAAAGCTTTGAACAGCCTCAGCTGAGTCCAGACTCTCACCCACTGCAGGTCCAGAGTCCACCTTCGGTCTACATAGAATAGAATAAAGCATGTTTAACATAGGGCTATACCGAGGGTCCTTTTTTTTTTTTCTTTTTTTTTTTTACACATTCAAAGGTTTGAAACGCCTGTCATCTTATTTTATGACATCATCGATATATGTCCTTTTATTTTTTGGATATATAATTGGAATTCACGGTGCTGCTAGATTGCTGCTAGAACGCCTCCCTTTGTGTGCTGAGAGCAATCCTGATTCTTGACAAATCGGAAAAAATCCTGCGCAGCCACCACAGGAATGTAATTCTACAAATAGTATAGTACTTAAAATATTAGTGTGGCCAAATCTTTATCTGCAACTGTACACACATAGCAGGTTTAAACAGAATGAATAGAAATGCAAAAAAAAACTTTAAAAGCTTTAAACTATCATTAGGTACAGCCTTAGTTTAACACGGAATATATTGTTTAAATTCAACTGAAACAAAGTTGGTTATTTGTTATGTCACATGTTCATATAAATCATGTCTTTGATTCCTATTCCTTGATACCTTGATATGTACAGGAGTGTGTGGTATTGTACCTGAGTCTAAAGGTGGACCTTGGAGTTGGCTTGGCCCCAGAATGCTCATACACCTTCACCCCGACCTTGCTGTAGGTAAGCTCTTCCCAGTTGAGATTCAGAGGCGTAAGCCTGCCCCCTCCACTGGAGCCAAAGACTCCTTCAGTTGGGATAAAAATATCACTTTCCTCCACTGGTCTTTCCTCAACTACTGCCTGCAGAAAACGTCCGAGCCTGATACACAAGTGACACAAAACAAAAGCTTAGCAGCTAGTTATAATTGAACCAATTCTTCAGGATCTGTGTGCACTTACCTAAGGAGCACAGAGAGCCGCCACTGCTGACTACTCACAGCTCTGCTAGGGTTGACTGACAGGGTCCAGTTCCGCCCTTTAGGATCCTGGGCCTTTTTGGCTCCTCCACTGCTTTGTCGGTGAGAGATCAACTCTAGGAAGTTAGTGAGGAGTACTGCAGGCCGTGATGCTAGCAGAGCTGGGTAGTGTTCCAGCAACACATCAAGGACCTTCATGGCGTCCTCCTGGATGCTTGTTTCGATGTGGGTCATGGCACAAGACAGGTGGGCACTGAGGACGGGCGAAAATGGAGCCACCCGTTCTGCAGGCACAGACTGTGCAATGAACCTGGAATGCGGAGCACAATTTTAAACAGTTAAGCCATGTTACTTTTTACTGTATTGTTATATTCCTGTATCACTGTTGCTTCACTAACTTGAGCACACGTGTGGCTGCCACGCGTACGTTGCCATCCTTGTCTGTGAAAACAGCTGCCACTTCAGAAACCAGGCGAGAGAGATGCTGCTCTAACACAGAAGGATTCACGGACACCAACTCTCTCAAACCCAATAAGGCATTATGTTTAATATTGGCATTGTAATGGTGGAGCTGAGAAAGGAGATCCTGGTGAAGGAGGAGAAAAGGGAGAGAAACCATACAATTTGTATTATTCCAAAAGTGAATTGGTAGTGAAAGCATGCGTTTGCTGACATGTGAAACACAAGTGAAGATCTTACATTGATACCAAGGTGTCTGTGTGTGGTGGGGCCAGTGTCTCTCTTCAGCTGTTCACTTAGATGGATTCCCTTTGAGCGGAAGTTGGTGTTGGTGGCATTGTCAGCTTTGGGCTTGGTCTTTCCCACCTTCAACTTGACCTTCTGGAAGTCATCCTGTCTCTTCTTCTTCTTGGACTTCATCTCTGCAGTCTATACTATGGTCTGTGTAACCAAAACATGCAGGTGACTGAATGAGGGCATTGATTTCATAAGAACAGTGATGAAACGTAATAAATTACATTTACTCAAGTACTGTAATTATGTACAAATGTAAGGTACTTGTACTTCACTTGAGTGTGTTTATGTTCTTCCACTTTACAATTTTGCATACCCATTCCTGTCAAGTATAAACCATGTATCTCCAGGTGTGTTGATTTTCAATGTGTGTGATAAACTGAAGGATGAAGTGTTCCCTTATGGATGTTACTGAACAGTATATTAAAGAGTTTAAATTAGCACAACCTTCGGACTATACGGCTGATTTATTATTACATACAGTTATTAGCACAAACTGTTTAAACTGTAAATTGTTTTGCTCCGATTAGCCAGACTATGGCAGCTTTTCAATAAAAATAGGCTGCACCTGAATTAACGTTAGCTAGCTTGTAGCTAACTATCTCGTACCATGGTTTAGCATCATGCAGTTCGTTTGTTTTACTTACCACGGGGAAAGAAGGCTTGGCTACTATCGTGGTAGGTTTACACAGCATCAAACACTCACTCGGTGTCTAGAATTGAGTTGTCCCCTTCTAACAATTATCAATACATATCAAAAATAAAATGTTCAGTCTTCAAACTCGTGTTGATGCCTTGGGTCCTATGGGTGTATGTTAAACGTACCCGTTAGATGTTCAGAGCACTACGGCTGCGGGGATTACAATTTAAAACCTCTATGACTGGGATCCCGGACGTTATTTTTAAGATAGCCACACAATATGTTCTGCACTTACTTGTAATTAAAATGAATGAAATACAAACGCTGTCCCCAAGTGGCCTGAGAAACTTAAACGGTGTGTTGAAATTTGCTCCAGCAAGCTATAACGGTAAACCCTGGCTTACAAAACGAACGCACCACATAGTTGTCCTCACAAGTGCCTTAGAAATATTATAATAATTAATTTATCGAATAAATAATAACAATTAGAAGTGTCTTACGCCCGACATTACACGATTGGATGTGACTTATTTTGATTCTGATTTATTATGAGAGTCTATTCGTTATAAATGATCTAATTTCGTGTTTTTTAAACTGGCAGTAGCCCTGCATCGTATTCACCGAAACGGCTTTCTGCTTTGTTTTTTTAAAACATCACAGCAAGTCTGTCTGCCGACCTTGTGTATCGAGGAACTCGCAGTTTTCATTTAAATATCTCTGGTAAGTTAGATAATATTACATTACCGTTGAACTAGTGGAGATACATATAATATGTGTCGTTTGGGCGTGCTTACATATTGTTTACAGCTAGCGTTTAGTTGACAAAAAAAGTCGATAAATTAAGGCTCTGCTGGGCCTGAGATGAAATCAAGCAACGGAAGTAAAACGAATTTCTACTAACATTAGATAACGTAGATCATAACTCAATAACGACTAATGAGAGTGTGTCACAATGTTGATAGGCTATTACTTGGCATATGAATGTTTTTTGATACGGTCTGCTTCTTTGTCCCACAGTAGATACATTTAAGAAATGGAGGCTCATGCGTCAGTCAACCAGCATCCACCTAGAAATGGACCGCAGTCGAATCAAAAGAGAAATGGCAGGGTAAGACTGTACTCTGCTCAAAACACCACAATTAATACAACTACACTCGTATTATCTCACATATATGATGCTGACTTGTTCCTGTTAATGATAATGTACACCGGCTGTTGTGGTGCTTGGAGAGCCAGGCGGCTGCAGTCCTTGCAGGTGGACTTGGTGCCAGCCTCTGTGCTCTCCGGCTTATGAAGACTCCACTCAGGGGTCTGGGCCTCACATCTGTGGCCTGTTATCCCTGTTGTGGTTTAAAGGAATTTCAAGCATAGACTAGTTCGTCGGCTTCACAATGCAAACATTTCTTCAGAACTGCTTATAAGTTTTCACTTCTCAGATTTGACATTGAGCTTAACGTGTGATGTGACTTGGGTTCTCTGAACCATTGTCTAATGCCAGGCTGCTCAGTTTTTACCTCTGAGTGCTGTCCCGTTCAGAATCAAAAATACTTAAAGTTTTGCAGGGCTCCTGGAGGGATTCAGGAGGCAGTTACTTGCATTTTTACAAAATATGTAAATCAGTTGCAAAACAGACTACTACGACACACCCATAAAATGCATTGCAAGAAATCCAATTGTTAAACTTGCGATTTAGCGTTTATTTTTTTACATATGTTTTACTTTTATTAGCCAAATGCAGCATTTTAAATTTCCCTCATGAAATTCATCTTGTCTCTGGTTTAGTACTGTCATGATGGTAACATGAGAGAAACCTAAATCCAGCCTACAAAGTATTGCAGGGACTACCTCTATGTTTTTATACAGTTATAAACTAACATCACTCTCCTCTTTGCTCTTCATGAAAAGGGGGTGAATGTTTAGTAGTTATTTGTGTGTGCTTGTTTTCATCTGTCAAACTCGGACGCACCACACTTGGTGTAAAGCCACAATACACTGTGGGAGCACAATACACAATGGAAGAAGAGCAAAGACTTGGTGCAACATCTCAATATTTCATTCTCCTGGGAAAATTACTGAGGTCTTGACCTTCTTTAATGTGGCCAATATAGACATGTTTGCATATTGAACCTATTAGCCTTCATCCAGAGTATCAAGTCTTTCTCTTTCTTCACTATTAAACCAGTAATTTAAATGTTGCCGTTCTACATTCTCATTTAATGAGAATTTAGACTGATCACCACTACATGATTTAGACACCATTCAAAAACGTGTCTCTTTGACTGTTGCTGCTTGATGCAGAGGTCATGGAGACTAAGGAAAATAATGGCTCTATGGCATATATAGTGTGGCGGATATGGACGAGAAATTTCAGTCCTCTGCTAAGTCTCATCCTGTCACTAATGCCTGTATGTGTCTCTCTCCTTCATGTGGGTTTATTCCCTCCTTTGACAGAGAAAGCAGCCGCAGCATTCTGCTGATATAGGTAAGTCTTTTATACACAGTGCCACTGCCAGTGCTGAGAGTTGAAGCTTGAGATCTTGATTTCCCTGCTTCATGGGTGGTGGCATGTTCACCACTCTTTGAGACTGACACTCTCAGAGGTGGGGGCTGTGGTGGTGCCATACATGGTTTTGGTCTGTGGAAATTAGTTTTTGCCAATGCAGTAATAATCTTGCAAAACATTTTCCAGTATCTTGCCACAATTTTACTATTTTAGAAATTCAACATTTAAATGGTTTAAAGAAATCTACTGAACAATTTTAGAAATGTCAACCCATTCTCTTAAAATGTTGCTACATTAAAGACCCTAACCATAAGCTCAACTAGTCCCTAAGGGCACCTAAAGCAGCGGCACATACAGTGATACAACCATGCATCTGCGATGGTTGCTGATGAAGTTTTAATGCACTTTTTGTGCTGTGATGGGGTTTTTTCCCACCTTGAATCATACTTTTTAACACTGCTGAATGCAGTACTCATTTTTTATTCAGTTGCCTGCTCTACACTGGCTTGAGTGATATTACATTATTTCTTAATCCAAGTAAACCATACCTGTTTACAAGCGTATTTTAAATTATGCAGGATTTTATCGTGCGTTCACACTTGGACTGCTTCATTAGTGCGACACAGAAGTGATTCTTCTGTGGATGGCACAGTGAGAGGCAATGCATCATAGGAGCTGGTGTCCTGCAGCCCAATTCAAGCCTAAATGGGGGTTAGCCGAGAACTGCTGTTCCTGTTCCTCCCCCAGGCTTCACAGGCACACATGAGGAGTTTGGGTTTCTAACGGTTGTTCAGTTCAAGTAGAAAGAATACAAATCATTGGTCATCAGACAGTGCAGGCCGTGTAAGAACACAACACACTTTCTTAACTTCAGAAATTTATAACAAAGTGGCTCACTGAACTATTCTTTTGGACATGAATCTTGTTGTCTCACTTGTTTATCAGATGGGTGTCATTATAAAGCTTTGTGTTGACCACTGTTGTGTTTCCCAGTATTCTCCAAAGGGGCGTCTATTCAGACCCTGCCCTCACTTAGCAAACAGCTGAAGGGGCTCACAGAGTGTGTCATCGGTAAGCATAAGGCCTTTTTCTCCTCACATACATCTAATTTACCTCCTTCTCTTTCTATATTGAAATACCTAACTAATGATCACCTCATGTCTACAGGTCTTCAGTATGTGTGGGAGTACCGCAGCCCCAGTAAATCTGTCCCACCACACTACCAGTGCAAACTCTGTGCCGTCTCCCGTTTGCAGCATGATATGCTTGCCCACGTAAAAGGCTGGAAACACAGCTTCAGATACTTGGTGAGTATTGCTGGTTTCTTAATCTGCCTCAAATGCATGATACTAAGTTGTATGTAATATTTGTATATTTCTCTGTCTTATACACAGAAAAAGGTCCACCCTGACAAGGTAACCCATGAACAGGAAGAGGCCATCAGAGACCCTGCTGTAAGGAAGGCAATTAAAGAAGTTACAGCTGAGGTGGAGAAGACAGAAGGGAGGGGACAACTCAAGGTGAGTGTCGGATTCATGTCACTGCAACAATTGCATTTTTATCCTCCCGAGTCAAAACGGATAGTGATATTGTCCGGCTTATAATGAACATGGGAAATAATTGTCTGTGTTAAGGGAATGCGTTGGCTTGGGGATGTTGTTACAAGTACTGGTAAGAAGGTGAAATACGATCTAGAAGGTCCAGTTTTAGTCCTACATCCATTAATTTAAAGGCTTATTAAGCGCCAAAATAACTCTAAATTATCGCAGTATTGATAAATTAAATGTATATTCCATTTCAACAATTGCGAGGTTAACCTTATAAAGTCATCTACCAGAAATCTGCGATTGTAGGTTTGATTGCAGCAAACATAGCGTCGGACAAGCCTGCATTTGTTTTACTGAGGCTTCACGTCTCATTGAAATTAGTCTTTTTAAAGCAATGTCTTGCTAACGATTCTAAATAAAACGTTTATATATTTGAGTTGTGGGTTTGCTTATTTTTTTTATCATGATTGTCGATTTTACATTTTTCTGTTCCGGTTGTGGCTTTTAGGTGATTCTGAAGGAGCCCTATGAAGTTCTTGCTTTCAAAGGACTCCGTAAGTTACTTTGCTCTGAATTAGTTGAATAAAAAAGATTATTTGTTGGTCGGCCTGAGAGTGACTCTCTCATGTCCTTTCGTCCCTCACAGGTTCTGCTGCTCCTAAAGTTATGCCTCCACTAGCACCAGGGATGGGAATTAAGGGACCGCCACCCTTTGGTGAGTCATTTTTATAATTGAAGCTAGAGCGGCAACGATTAGTCGACTAATTAATCACTAATTAATTAATGTCCCACACACGTTACCCTCCGGGTATTTATAGAGCCCTGTATTTTGCCATACTTCTCAGTTTGAATGCACTTTTGCACTCAAAATAGTAAGTGTAAGTACGCAAAGTGATAGATGTCCTCTTGGAATTTGAGAAACTGGGATGAACATTTTTCACTATTCTGACATTTTATAAACCAAATGATTAATTTAGCTGTGTAATGCTTCGCATGTATGCCATTTTTTTTATAGACTTACTGTATGTGTATTTAAACAGCTCCCAGGTTCTCTGAGTCGAGGTTTCCAGGGGATTTTCCTCCTCAACGAGGTCCTCTCTCCGACTATCCAGTGGGAGACTATGAAGGAGCCTGGTTTCGGAGGCTTTGATTACTCGAGCAGGCAAGATTCCCTTGACTCTGGTATGGATCGAAGACCTTACCCAGATGGGATGGGTCATCGCCCAGCTGGAATTGGAGACAATTTTGGATCAGGTGGTGGAAAAGGTGGCTATGGAAGGAGTGGACTACTGGAGGACCCGGGCAGAATGTATCCGGATGAGTACCAGGGCCGCCAAATGGGGAGTAGCTTGATGAACAGACCAATGGACAAGGCACTGGAGAGGCCAGGCTTGATGGGAGCAGCTCCAGAAAGTAGCAGCCTTCCTAATACACTCCTCACATACCTGGTACGAGTCTCATTTCTCACAATAGGTTCCTCCCCAACTTCACAAATGTGTCAGTTATTTTTGTTAAATTGCTCATATTTGTATTTAAACTAAACTCAAAATGTATTTTTAGGATACTTTCCGGATAGAGAATGAGAGTGATGCACAGCTGGTGCTGAAGGTGACACAGAAACTAACAGATGTGCTTATGGACTACAGACTGAGGAGTGTTTCGGCGGTATGGAGCTTGTTTTTACTTTAACACAATCTGGCTCTCATATCTTGAATTTGAAAAAAGATCATTATATCTGAAGTCTTAATAAACCAGATTTATGTGTCCAGGTTTCTCAGTCGTATTATCTCACTAGTTGAATGAAACAAGTAGAAGTGTATTTGGCATCATGTGCATCGTCTCTTCTTTGCTGACTTCATTTCCTCCTCAGGGTTCTAGTCTGAGCAGCTTCTCAATGAGCTCCACCGGCTTCTCCTCTACAACCCCCAAATTGCTAAGCAGTAGCGACCGATTCTCAAGCAGTCTCTCAGGTATGTAAGCACCAAGTCTCCTCTCAGCCTTGCCATTGTAAGCATCCGCAATTCAAATGTAGGTCATGTTATGGTATTTGTTAAATGGAAGAAACCAAGTCCAAATGAGAGTGAAGCAGCTGTTCATATTCAGCCCTTTATTAATGTGTTTCTGGCATGTTGTCTCTCTGCAGGTCCATCCAGGTACTCTGCGGGTCCACCCAAGTATTACAAATGACCATCACAAGAAGTGATCCCTTGATCTTCTTCTCCATCTGTCCTATATGCGCATCAGTTATGACTACAGGAGTTGGAAACTTAAGATTTTTTTTGTGTATGTATGCTTTTAGGCATAGTTGTTTCTGTTGCTACTTAGTGGCCTTTTTTTAATGGTTTTATTTGTTTCAGAACATGGGAAGATTTATAACTTGAAAAGTTACACAAAGTTACTTGTGCATGTCTTCTGCAGCTTTAACTGAACATAAGTGTATGTCCATTGTTAATTTTCCAAGGCCCTGTTCTATTAAAAGCAATGGAGAAAATTACGTGTTTTTTGAAATCCATTTATTCTGATAACTTTAAAAAGAAAACACATTTTGGGGCATCCAGGTAGTCCTGGATCCAGGAATCCAGGAATCCTGCCCATGGCCCTTAGCTACAGGTCTTCCCCTCTCTCCCCCTTCAGTCTCAGTCCCATCTAATAAAGGCAAACAAAACATACATTCTTCAGCTGCTACGCCACACAGAAGATAATGGTGGGTGCTCCAGTAGGTTCTGAATGTAGTCCCAGAAGGGTTCAACTGGACTAATCCAATTAAACTCTGTATTTCCTCCAGACTAGTTGAGGTTGATTCTTCCCATTATCATAGATTTCTGCAGCATAAAAGCCCCAAGCCATTTCAAAGTGGATCCTGTTGCAGATGGTCGTATATAATAACTTCACAGAACAAAGGTTAATAAATGGGCCATAAAACCAATATACAATTTAAAAATAATAATAATGTTCAGAGGGTATGATGAGATTATTGAACATTTAATAAAGTGGGAAACTACTATGTTAATGCAATCAAGCAGAACTACAGTGGAAAAAATAACTTTATGGGGAAAAGAATTAAGAAGAGCAAATTAATGTTCCAACTTCTTCAAACATTTCTTGCCAAGATGTCCTCCATCTGTTTGACATTTATGAGAGTGAGAAGCACTTTTGATCCCAGGAAGTTCTGACCATGGAGCCTTTGAGCCAGTATGGCGAGTTTTTGTGATTTAAACTGAACCACAGCCTCACCAATACAATCGCCATCGCTGTCTCGCAGTAAGATGATACTATCCTTCCCTACTTTGTATGTAGAGAAAAGCATCTGTACATGTCTTTCCTGTATATCTGCAGGCAGGTTTCTGACAAAAAGGCATGTCTGAGCTGCTGGGTCTGGGTCCGTGCTAGGTGCTTCTTCTGGGGACTCAACTGCATCTGATTTCCTCTTTCGATTTGGTTTCTTCCTTGGGTCTGTCTTTGGACAATGCTCAAGACTTCTAGGATGGGTTTTGTCAATCATGTCCCTCATTGTCTTTATAGTGATTGACGAGACCTCAATGGCCACAGAGCCCAGGTGGCAGCCAGTGAGATTCATTGCATAGACATAATCCTCAAAGCAGGTAAAAGTAAGAAAAGCTGTGTCTGTTCTGTTGCATTCCTTGTCAAGAAGATGCAATACATTTCCGTGTGCAATGTTTGGACATCGAAACAATTCTTTTATTTCAGTCTTGGTCATCCCTTTGGGTAGATTGTTGACCATGACTGTATAGTCTGTAGTTGGAGATAAGGTAGTTGAGTCACAGTCAGGCCTTTTTGGTAATTTAGAGGGCACCCGGTTGGTAGATTGCCTCTTGAGCTGCAGTGCAGAAGTGTTTTTTTGTTTGTGGTTTGCAGTTTCCCGAAGAGGGCTTTGCTTGGTTTTCACTCTCTCTCCAACATCAACAGCGGTTTCACATTCTTGCAGCGCACTGGTCCACATCTTCTTAGTCGCTGCACGTACCTCAACACAGATGGGGCCCAGTGACTGTTGGTTGAAGAGAAGAGCATCATGCACGTCCTGGGTGTTTGCAAACTTCACAAGGCAGGCATGGCTTCGTCCCAACTCAACATCCACTATGACTTCCTGTACTATCAGCCCTTTGAAAAACTGGCATATGTCCTGTTTTGTAGCCGAGGCTGGCAGACCAAAAAGCCTGACGTAGCCTGGCCCCGAGTCCAGAGTTTGCTTTGGTGTCCTCGCTTCACCATTAACTCTTGGCACTGCCGCATTGTTTTCACTTTGACGGGATAAATGGAGACCTTGAAGGACAGTATTGCAGTCAAGTGAGTGTGCATTTGAAGGTTGTAGATTTGAAGTATTTGGATAAAGATGTTGTGGCAAAGTTTTAGTTTTGGGATCCAGGGTACTAGCGTTCAAGGGCAGCATATTTGCATTTGGAGATGGCTGAGGTTTGTTCACAGTAAGCTGTGTGGGGGAGGGTTTCTTCTTCCTTAACATTAACTTTAGTTTTTTCTCCAACTCTGCCATGTTGCTTATGTGTAGCGTAACCTTGGACCCTTTGAGGAACTTTCCAGTGTACCGCATAGCAAGCTGGGCATCTTTTTCAACTGTCACTGCAATAAAAGCCTCTCTGAGACTTCCTCCCACAATGTACACCCCACCATCAGGAATGTAAAGGCGTTTAAAGAATGTCCGTATGTCTCCAGTGCCTGCCTTCACATCAAGGCCTTGCAAGCGCAAGATTGTGATCATTTTTCCACACCAGGCCAGGTGGGGTCTGAAAAATAAGACAACAATGGTGAAAATTGCAATAGCAACCTGTTGTATGTTGAGGTACTACCACGAGATAATCAGCAACAAATAAACACGTGCGTCATTCGGGAGCACTGAGAGGAAAAGAGAGACCAGGAAAATGAAAAAAAAAAAAAACAAGTTTTTTGTCTCCGCCAAACGCGCACAAATACTCACCAAAGCTGGCAACAAAGGATAAATAATATTTGTTTTTTTGAGAGCGTTGCTGTTGCCCTGTCTCAAGTTAGCTGTGACCACATACTGAGACATTAGGTCGCCTATTTATACAGCCATGCCACTGCCTCCCTCAACTCAAGAATGCGCTTTTCCCCTTTCTTTACGTTCATTGGCTCTGAAATGTATTTGTGGCGCATTATCGCCACCTACTGGGCCGGAGTGCAGTCAGGGCAATACTTCTCTATAAAGTAACTCCTGTTTCTGGCGGAAATAGAGTCTATACAACATTTAATAATGATCCTTGCCATAATCAGCACTGCATTAATAGCCCACACAAATGTAGGGTTCATCATTTTACTTAACTGTTTTTATCCACCCAAGACTGGGCATACAGTGCATTTGTATTCTTTCTTTTTTTTAAATGTATGATTCTAATTGTTATACTTTTTATGGCCTCTCATTTGGAGAGCTGTATTTTACAAGTCTCAGTTGTTAAAAGCACAATAAAAAACTGTGGTAAATGCTTTAACAATGACCTCATATGTTACAGGACTCGTGGACGAATGAGGTACTCCAAACACACACATGCTATTTTGACTTTAAATACACACCTTTAGCCTACAGTAATTGTGAGATTCATATTTAGCTGCTTGCATATTGATTCAACTGTGATAACTTTAACACCAAAAAAGAAAACCTCAAACCTTATAACAAATATCTTTCCAGTTTTGGTACCCTCAGAAATTTGGTCTTCGGTCCAAAAATAACGAAACTTTCAGATCAAACAAACAAATAGTTTTTACTAACAATTAGCCCCATGGGTTGCTTTTCTCGTCATTCTTTTGGTGAGGTCTCAATAATCACTTTCTTATCCACTCTTCCTTTTTAAGATGATTACATTTAAATATGTTTTTAATCTTACCTGATTGATCTCTTTACTTAGGTTGCTATCTCTTCCTTGAGGACGACGGAAACATATTACCACAGTCATTTAAAAGGAAGTGAATAAGATACAACTGCAAGGCTTTCGTTTCCTGCTAAACATCTTTATGACTCACTGTGTGAAACATTAAGTGAGTCATAAAGAGTAACTGTTGTTTCATTACAAATCTTTCTACATTTTGACAAAGTCAGAATTGTGAAATTGATTTTGATTTATAAAGATATTGCTTAAAGGCTCAAACGTGTGATACTGTGATGTATTTGTTTTTCTCATTCTTAACATGTCCCAGAAGGACAATATAAATCCCAAGAAGAAAGACAGTATTTAAATCAAGTTAGTGTGCATTTGAAGGTTGTAGATGTTTATTGTATTAGATAAAGAGGCTGTGGCAGATTTGTTGTGTTGGGATCAACAGGACATTCAAAGGCAGCAGATTTGCATTTGCAGATAGCTGAGGTTTCTTCATAGTAGACTGTGTGGGGGAGGGTTTCTCCTTCTTCCTCCTTCTTCCTCCTTCTCCTCCTTCCTCTTCTTCTCTTTCTTCTTCTTTCTTCTTTCTTCTTCTTTCTTCTTTCTTTCTTCTTTCTTCTTCTTCTTCTTCTTCTTCTTCTTCTTCTTCTTCTTCTTCTTCCTGGCACCTCTTTCAATGGTGATTGCCAATCACATTTTAAATGAGTTCCCATTGTGTCTTAAAAAAGCTTTCCAGTTTAAAACATATAGTACAGTGTACTAATGTTGCAGATGGCAAAGGTGGAGCTCATTTAAATTACTTTATATACTGCTAGGTAGCTTAATCCATAATAATACATCATCATTTATTAGTTGATTTATATGTTGATTTTTAATCAAAACCTGCAAAGTAACTAGTTACAATAGTTGTTAGATAAATGTAGTTGAGTAAAAATAGGCCTGCAATAAGATGAAGGGGAGTAAAAGTATAAAGTAGCATAAAATAGAAATACTCAAATAAAGTACAAGTACCTCAAAATTGTACTTGAGTACACTAGGCCTACTTGAGGAAATGTAGCCTACTTAGTTACATTCAACCACTGTAGTGATGAGTGGCCTTTGTAAAATAAATGTGATTCTCTTAAAAGAAACTCACAAATATCTAAAATTATATTTTCCTTGCTTCAAAGTTTTAATCATTTGATTATATAAAGTTAACATTTCAAATAAGTTGGCAGACATTTAACCAAATATGTTTCTTTTGTGACGCACACATGAATTTGGTGGCAACGTCATCACGCACGATGAATAGGATTGTGGGTAATAAAGGAAGAACGTTGTTTACCATGGCGACGGGGACGCTACCGTCTGTTGTTAGCCGATGCAAAGTGCCTATAATAACATTATTTCTGTTAATATACTTAGATCTACTTAATTGCCAGCAGTTTGTCATCCCATTTAGGGCTCCTTCAGATTGTAGTGCGGAAGAACTTTTCGATATCTCGAGTCTCTCGTGTGTGAGCTGCGGTTCAAATCAGCTACGGAGCACAACAGGTCGGTCACCATCACACAACAACTGATGTACTGACGATATATGCCAACAACATGTGTAATTAGTTTTACTTTCAAACTAATTAAATTTAACTGTGGCTTTGTCAGCCACCCACGACACAAGGAAATATCAACAAGCTGGACAACAAGAAGCTAGGTGTGAATGGCTAGATAGCTAAGATAAGATATTCAAATCCGTTCAGACTTAAATTTAGCCAAAATTACGTTAATATGGCCGTGAAAGGGAAACTCCACCTAAAACAGACTGCACGGTATGCTTTTTGTATTAACCTGTTTGTGCCAAAAGACTATATTTATTATGAAAGAAAACACAATATGCCACAATATTTCTTCTGACTGGTTTAAAGTCTTGAAATATGGTACAGACAAACTTTGGGAAAGTATACAGTTCAACTTTGACATTTTTAAAATCACACTTTTATCAATAGTCAAAGTCATAATATTTGAAAAATGTGTTAAAACGCTAACATTGTGTATATAACAATACATGTTGTGTGTATTGTTTATACTCTGCATATCTGTGCATATCTTTGATATTCAATTTGTTATGAATTTATATATAGCAATGTTTGATTGTGCTCCTTTTAGTTTCTGAGATACAGCCATTTTCTTAATATTTGGGAGCATGGGGCTGCTGTTTTTTCCCCCTAAAACCACCACCTGCCCAAAATAGTTAAAAATGCCAATCAGAGCGATCTAAAGCGATGTCATGAAATTGTTTCTTTTGTCTGACCAACCGTCGATAGAGTTACAAATCAGTATTTAAAAATAATTAAATAATGAGAAGGAAATGCTTTTGACCAAAAACAACCCCTCTAACCACTTTTCAAAGGCAGCTTATTACCCTCAAAGTAAAACATATAACAACATTCTTGAAATGGCTAAAGAATGAAACTAGACATCAGTTCAAAGGCAGGAAGGAAAAAGCTAAGACTCCCAAAGTCAGATTGTATACAAGTAGCTAGGAGTTAGTTTCTATTTGAACTGATATTGCTTATTTGATTTAATAAAGCTGCATGTTGCTAAGCTTAGTCTATATGTGTTACATCTCTGAGAAGTGTTACGATGGTAGAGACTTGTTTTTCTTTCTCAAGCAACAACTCTGTAATTGATTCATCAGAAAGTAAGTAAGTAATATACTTTAATGATCCAGCAGAAGTAAACTCAAATTCAGATCAGAATCAATAACAATGTTTTTAACAAAGATTCCTACTGTTATTCTTCAGATATGGCTGCCAGCCTAGTTTCTGTCACTTTTACTTCCTATTTCAATCTGTTATCCAATGAAATCAAAGTACAATGCCGATCTTGTTAGACTAGAGAAACGAGAAGTAGAGCAGTAAGAAGGATGTATTCTACAGGCAGGCATGAGGAGTTTCAGGGGATTTCCTGTTCACTCTGGTTTTGCTAATATGTGTTAAGGGACATTGGATAGTGTCATCTACTCTTACAGTGAATTAAAGCAACTACTGTACTTATCAGAAATTGATTATAGCATGATCATCATGACCAGCGTTGCCATGTGTTGACAGTGACTCCACTCTCCCTTGTGGGAGTGACAGACTTTGTTTTTATTACTATAAAAAAGAAAAGAACTTGCAACTAAGATTTGTTAGTTAACTGTTGTATAAAGTTTGTATACTGCTTTGATTATTCTATTATTCTCATTCACTTTTTATATTTTATATAGCCAACAATGTTAAAGTATGATCTGGGCCTAAGCTCCTCTAAAATCTGTTTCATGCTTCTTGCGGTAAACGGTTTGCGGGCGGCGATAGTACACAGTTGCTGCCTTAGGGTCTGAGGGCCGAGCTGTCAATCGATTTTCAAAAAGTAGACTAGAGAGCAAGACCAAGAAGAAAAGAGGTCCGCTCTCGGAGCCACTGTGACCTTAATCAATATGAACGACAGACATTCGGCGTGAGTGTGCACACCGTCCGCACCGCACTGATCGCGAGAAGCATGATACAGGTTTGAGTGAACAGAGTAGTTTGACCTTCGATGTGCAGAGACCTTAAGTCAAAGCATCCTCTCCCTTTCCTGTGAGAAGGTCATATATTTTCGCTCTCACGCAGATAAATTATAAAACCGTCTCTGAGTAAAGGAAGATAAGACAGCCATGTGTACTTTGTTATGAGTGCTTCTATTGTTTTATACAAGCCTTCTGTGTATACAGAAGGATCTCTGTTAAAACATTTTCACTTATTGCTGTCACTGCTGGGAGAATAAATCTCTAAAACTTGACTATAACTATTTGGGGGTCTTTTGTTTCATGATGATGATACATTTTTTGCAGGTCTGAGCTGTATTTGCAAAACTGGGTACCAAACTCTCACCACTGACAAGGCGTCCATCACTTGTCAGCAATGTCCCGCTGACAAACCCGTACGTGCATTTACCTGGAATTTATTAATCTGCTGTTCATCTCACTTTATTCTGTAGCTAATGCATCTCACCTTCCTTACACAATTTCTGATATCATTTGTAATCGGCTTTCTTGACAAGTTGTCTCTCATTACAGGCGGTAATTAAAGATGGGTTTGGATGTATTCGCTGTCCGGGCAGTCTCAGTGATGAGGGGAAGTGCCAGTGCCCACCAGGCAATGTCCTGGGTGAGTCACCAAACCCCTAAACAATTTATAAATGACAAGAATGCTTCTAACAGTTTTTAGCGTTGGATGTGCTTGCTGCAAATTGAACACAATCAGGCATTAATATAGATTATTACATATTTTATATATAAATTGCTGAATATTTGTTCTTTTTCAGTGGAGAGAGATGTCAATGGAAGCCTTTTGGAAGAGGCCATATGTAAAACATGTAATGGAAACTCCCCTGGTTTGTCTGTACCAAACAGCAGTGGAGACAGGTATGTACCCTTACCATACAACTGAAACCATGATATATCTGTTTCATACAGATTCACACTCAATAAGTTGACCACAGCATCTGAGGTAGTCCATGTAAATTCATTTACAGGGCTGTAGAATGTGTCATTTATACATTAAAGTAAGTTCACTAACGATAAGTCAACAGTCTAATGTGAGAGCCCAACACAAACATGCATGTAGAGTTTGAAAGGCAATTACCAGGCAGGATGGGTCTAACAATAGACGCTATCAAGTTGCATTATGTAACTTATATGATCCAGTGGTTTGAGAGCTTAGTAAAACTCAGGATATTTTAGCCTCCACTGCTCCAATCTTGAACATTTTCCCTCCAACTTGATGAAACTCAATATTAAATTGCTGGAGTGCTCTCTCAACAGGTTATTTGATTTGCATACACGAAAACTCAAAATTTGAATGGAGTATTATAGATTTTTAAAAGTTGAATATTGGTGATTATGCTTCTCTGAGTGACTTCCACTAATGCTGCTGTAAATATTAAAAAAACATACCGACAGTAATTATAGTAAAGATCTTTTTTTAGAGGGATATTAATTCAAGTCTGTGTTTTATCTAATAGATTAGGAACCATGCACAGCAATCCCACGGTCATATGAGGAAGTGAAATTTGAAGTCAAACGTTGTTGTATATTCCCTGTCTTCATCCCGCTGTGCCTTTTCATAAGCACTAGCACATGACCCTCATCATTACAATGACATATATCTGCTTACTCTCTCTTAGACGGGATGATTCCAGATTTTCTTTGTTCCAACCCTTACATACTGTACAATCTCCAAAATTGTCTTTCAGGTGTGAGAGATGTCAGGCTTCCTTCATTAACACCTCATGTGTGTGTAACCCTCCTAATGTCCTGGTGAGTTCTGCTGACCCTTTACCCTCACACCCTCCTCCGGACACATCATACACACACCTTTCAGTAACAGATTTAAGAATACATGCAGTCATCAATGTTTGGTATGTGATTTTCCAGGCAGGAGGATTATGTTTCCCTCCAGGCAGCCTCTCCACCAATGTGAATCCCAGTGTCAACTATGGTCAGTTGGTGAGTCTTCCTTTTCCTCTCTCACTTTCTAATTTCATCTTGGTTTATTTTGATGCATTCTGATTTGTGTTTTCTGCTCTTTTCCTTTTTACAGAAGTTCAGTGTCCTGTCTGCATGGTTTGTCAAAAACCTGTACTCCTCATCAGCAGCCTGCCTTGTAATTTCCATCTCTTTATTTGGTTGTCTCTGAAAAATAATCATTTTCTTTTATCTAACATCATAGGAAGCCAGGTCTGTGCTCATTCATACATAAGAGGATCTTTTTGAATTGTATGATGTGCTGTAGATTTATTGTCATAGTTGTAATTGTGATAGCTGTTCATGACAAATCATAGACATTCAACGTCGAAATATTAACCGTAATTAATGCCAAAATGCATCTAATAAATATGCATGTGTAATGTAAGTATTGTCTTCTTGTTAAAACAGCTTTTAAAATGTACTGTGCAGTGAGATTGTAGCTCATAATGACTCTCTTCTTCTCTCTTCTTAAAAATGTTGTGTGTGATTAGGCTGTTGTGCATAAACATGTTTGTGTGGTTACAGGTCTTCTCCAACCTGACGGCATGCCAGGCTCTCGGGAACATGTGCGTGATGAACATGCACTCCTTCGGCAGCGTCTCCACCGATGCCTGCGGCCTCTTTAACACCATCTTCAGATCTCGGGCTGCTTTAAGCTCAACTCAAGACATTTCCTACTGGTAATCAACACTATCATGGCATATATGTATATACAGAATATTGTGCTATCTTTGCTAATTTATGGATGAAATTAGCAAAGTTTCTTACACTATACCGTCATTTTGTTGCACTCAGAGTGAACATTAAGCACTTTGGTTACTCTGTCTCTAGGAGAGTTAATCTGCCATGGCTTTACTACGGAGACGAACCAGGACTGGCCAGTCGAGTGCTTCAGACCGATCCTGTTCCCATTCGGTTCAGTTTCAGAGGAAGAAACAAGGTCAGTGATGAACTTTAATCATCCTCCAGTTATCACAATGAAGTCATTGTTTCATGATTCTACAAATTCAGCAATAAACCTGAAATGTTACCAAAGCAGTTCTTTTAATTTGACTCATTCTGTTTGTCTGGCAGAACACGGACATCAAGCTGCTTGCTGCTGTCTATAATGTCAGAGGAGAGTTCCTCAGATGGGAACAAGTAGGAGGAGGTAACCTCCAGGTAAGATGTCAAATGACTGATGATAAGATGTGATATATGACCTATCTATTACTATCACAATTACAATCTTTACAGCGAACTGGCCATCGCATTGCACATAGCAGAAGACAACTCCTGTATTTGGAGAACACATTTCATAGAGCAGTCAGGGCGGCGGCATTTGGAACTTGTTTTTTATCTTTTACTTCTTCATGTCTGGCATCCAAAGATGGCTTTGAACAGATTAGTTCTTGATTCTATGATTATTGCCCAAACATCCTTCTTCCACCCCCTAACGCCTATCAGGTCTGTGTGGCCCAGTTGGCCTTCTGTATGGGCCTTGTTGGTTGTTGTTTTTTAGAACGTGACAAGTTTGTTATTCTTAGAATAGATTAATTATACAAGTTTATACAAGATTATTCGTCTATGACCACAGTTCTTCAGACGTGAAGTCTCTGCAGTGTTGACCGCATACACATGGTCCCGGCTGTATCTATAGTTACAGCATAAAGTTATACAACATAATTTTCCTTTTGTGATTGCAAACCTACAATATTGTCTATTGAGCATATTACTTATTATTATACTTAAAAGTGTATCTTGTTAATACTTTGTTACTGTTGTTGAGTCTGTCCCGTCCCGTCCCCCCACATGATTATACAATTTTTCCCATTCTATTATCATTACTTCACCATATACAGTTGGGGAGTGGGTTTTTTTGTCCTACATTTAATGAATGAATAAAATAAATAATGTATTTTTCCACGTGGTTCATACAAAGTATAGAAATATAGGAGGCTGGTAAATACTCCATTCCATCTCTCTTCTTTTCTTCTGCTCGTTCAGCTTTGTCCTGAAACAACCACCAAACAGGCGGCAGCCTTCAGCTTTGGAACCGCTTACCAAGAAAGTGTGAGTGTTTCTTCTTTCATGTAGCTCAGAGACTGTGCACAAACTATCTTGCAATGGCCAGTTGTATTATTGTGTGTGTGTGTGTGTGTGTGTGTGTGTGTGTGTGTGTGTGTGTGTGTGTGTGTGTCTAGTGTGATCTCTCAGTAGCGGAGCTGCTGGGTACCCATCCCGAGCCGTTATTCTACGATGTGTTTATGGATCTTGGTGGAGGGGAGAACAGAAAACTTCTCCCCCTGCCTACATTGGTGCATAACCAGCAATACAATGGGCGCTTCATCAACCAAGGTGGGATTTATTTAAAAAAAAATTAAGTGCGTTTGTGTGTGTGAATATATTGCTTTAATATGTTTTACCTTTATACAGAGAGCATGAAGAACTGGTACCTGTCTCGACGTATGTTTGTTGTCGATATGCTGAGTGGGAGAGAGAAGAGCATGAGTTCCCTGCCAAAAGTAATCCGTGTAGCAAGCAGTGTCAAAATAAGGTGGGCTGCCAATGTGCATAACATACAAAAAGAAAGGAAGAGAGTGAAAGCTTTTTTTTTTTTTTTTACTGCCTTGAGAAGTGGTGATGTTTTTGATCATACGTGTGTTTGGTAGGTTTCAGTTGGTTTCACGAACCCAGGAAGGACAGGTGTTTCCCCCTCTAATGACTGTGACCTACAGAGACGTTCCTATCACGGATATCAATACACAAACTGTGTCTGTGAGTAAGCCCACACACTCACACACAAACATATAGCTTGTCTCTTCATTTATCTCATATGGTGGACATTTCGGTAATAAAGTCTCACAAACCAGAGTGCCTTTTGATTCTTTTAATCACACTTGCAAGAGTGCACAAACAACGTTCAGAGTTCCAGGCTGAGAGAGCAACTTCTCCTTCTCACAGGCAGTTATTCATACAACATATGTTGTGGCCACCCTGACTGATCTTCTGTAATTAGACACTGTAGCTGCACTCTGTAACATAGACTTTTGTCCTTGCTTATATGCACAGCCTTGCATACCTGCGTGTCACACTGTGGTAATATGCTTTAAAATGAAGTCACTCAAAGGTTAAGGCTGTATTTCTCTATATTTTTGCTGCTACATGTCAAAAACAAGCGTTTGGTTGTTTTAATACGTTGAATTATTGAATCTGTTTCTAGACAACGTTTGCTGTGGAGTATGAGATGGAACAGAATGAGGCTCGCATTAAGACAGATGTGAGTAGAAGCACTTAAATGATCTCTTGTGTATGACTGATGCTTTTCAGTGTTTATGTCACAGCATACAGTGATGGCTCTAATATATGTGTGTGTGTGTGTGTGTGTGTGTGTGTGTGTGTGTGTGTGTGTGTGTGTGTGTGTGTGTGTGTGTGTGTGTGTGTGTGTGTGTGTGTGTGTGTGTGTGTGTGTGTGTGTGTGTGTGTGTGTGTGCACAGACTGCTCTAGGTGTGATGGCTGGTGTGGCAGCGCTCTACTCTCTGCTGAAGACAGTCAGCTGGAAGAGGAGGATCGCCTCACCGCTCATTGATGTGGAGGTACTGCATCTTTAACATGTCATAGTTTTAGGCATGTCAATCCGTACGTTAGTGTAACGCTCGGGAGTAATGTTAGTCTCTGTCTCCTTCTGCCTCAGACTATGCTGAAGTTTTTGATGTTTTATGCCGGAGATCTGGCCAATGTTTTCTTCGCCGTCACTGTGGGAACTGGACTTTACTGGCTCATCTTTTACAAGGTTAGTCTAATTCCTTTGAGACTTTCTTTTAGAGGATTGATGATTTGAGTGGTCTTTAATGTTTATACCACTATCTAATCCATTTTCCTTTTGAGCCCCTTTTTAAACTTTATTTCTTTTCCAAACACAAATAGTGTTTCTCTTGTCTTTGCATGGACTTCTAACTGTATTTTTCCCTCTGTGCACTCTTTAGACGTTAAAGGCAAGTCTTTTTCCTCCTTCACCTTCTTTGCCTGAACATTCTTTTCAATGCATAGATGTAGGTGTGTCTATTATTGGCTGCTTCCTGTCATTAATTTGTGTATGTGTGTGTTTAGGCCCAACAGTTTGTGTCAGTGCTGTTACCACTACCTGCTCAGGAGGAGCAGTTTGTGACCTACATTGGTTGTGCCTTCGCTCTCAAGGTTAGAAAACCTTCTGAACAGATGTGAAAATGAGCAGTGATGTTTTTGAAAGCTAGATGGTGTGCTTCTATTGAAAAAGTATTGTTTTGTATATTTATATCCAGGCTGTGCAGTTTCTCCACAAGCTGATCCTTCAGGTGTCAACTGATGTTTTCTTTATTGACTGGGAGAGGCCACGAAGCAAAGCCAGCAGGACTATGCAAGGTACAAACATAGTCACCCTGAGATTATTTTTCTTTCTTGATGAGAAGTAATTATCCATGTTTTTTATTCCTTACAACACATACGCTGGTGTTTCAGGTGCTGGTGAGCCGAAACGTGACCCCTCTCCTGTCAGCATCTGGAGGACCTACTTTGTGGCCAATGAATGGAACGAGATCCAGACCATCCGCAAGATCAGCCCAACTTTTCAGATCATGGCCGTGCTCTTCTTTCTTGAAGTACGTCTTACACCAATACATACACTCTGTTCTTTTTCTTTTACAGCTTTTGCGATGTCCTCTTTCCTCATCGCTGACATGTCACCCTGTATTATTCAGGTGCTGGGTTTCTCCAACCTGGCCCTGAGGGACCCCTGGTCAACTTTACAGCGCTCCTCACAGGCATATACCCCCTCATACAGCCTGATTCTGCGCTACGGTCTAGCAGGCACGCTGTGGCTCTGCATCGGATTTCTGCAGGTTAAACTTCAACCACTCATTCTTATCGCCTCCTTCCCTCACTTCCTTTTGATTTCTCACCTCTTCCTGATTTCTTAAGAAATGAGGGAAATACTGTATACAGCACAAGTGTGGAGAGCTCCTTTTAAAAGAAAATCTTTTATCCCTACAGGTGATTTTCTTCACTGTGTTTCATGAGCATTTTGTGGAGGACAAAATCCGTCAGTTTGTAGATCTCTGCTCTATCAGTAATGTAAGTAGCAATGTTTATATTACATTGTAAACTATTTGTCTGGATTTTTTTGTTAATGTAAGTCTACTTTGTCCGTGCTTCTATCTAGATTTCTGTGCTGCTGTTATCTCACCGATGTTTTGGCTACTACATTCATGGGCGTTCAGTACATGGACATGCAGATACAAACATGGAGGAAATGAACAACAATCTGAATAGAGAAGCTGTATGTACACAAACAAACTACATGATGTGTTTGTTGTAGCATATTTATGACTTTGTTGATTTCACATTATATCCATCCTTTCTTTCTTCCTCTCGGTCTTTTCCTGTCTCAAGGAGTCCCTGTGTGGTCAGAGAGGTTTACTGCCCAACACAGAGATCCAGACCTTTCAGGTGTCTCTCACAAACCGCCTGCGGTCGCAGTATGACAGGATACGGGAGCAGATCGGCAGGGTGTGTGCTTTTTCTGTTTTGCGTTGTCATTGAGCTATTAAACAAAGAGACATTTGATTTAATGGTTGTTTGTCTCTCGTGCTGCAGAGGAACGGGCCATCGCGGCTCATGGACGCATCCTCGGCTAACCAGTTTGAACAGAGGGCCAGAGGCTACCAGACCATGAACCACTTCCTGGGATCCGTTATAGACCATGTTAGTACAAATGCACATTATTAAACTCACACGAGCACGTTGAACTCAGCAGAGTTTGATTGTATGTTAATTTATTTGTCTGTAAAGTATATGAGTTTTTTTCATTGACATGAAATATTTTGTGTAGACGAGCTTGTTCTGTCTCTAACGTTGGGTTATTTACCTCAGGCACACCCTGACATGGACTATGTCGTGAAAGACAAGTTGATGTTTGAAAGAGTCATAGGGATGGAATTCCTTGAACCGAGTGAAAAAAGCATTTTTTACAATGGTAACGACCTCTTGGCCCAAACATGCTGTACATTTCTGATTGTTAATATATGTACGTATGTGTATATCATGTCTGTTTGCTTTTCTCACTGCAGATGAGGCCCACTCCTTCAGTGATCTGCTGTTTTATGGAAATGAAGCCACGCTGCTCATCTTTGACACTTTGTTCTTCTGTGTCGTTGATCTCGGATCTCAGAGCTTCGTACTTGCAGCAGTGCTTACATGCGTACAACAAATGGTCGGTATTTGGGGCGTATACATTATGTTGCCTTCACTGTGCTAAAATGAACACGTATTGAACGCCATCTCATTTATTACAGATATTTCGTCTGATCCGTAACACTCTCGGACGGAAGAACCTCGTCAGCAAGACTCTGGTGGATGAGAGATTTCTGATATAAAATTCCTGCTCAGTAATTGGTAGTGTCAGTGTTGTTTAGTGACATTCCTCTCAACAATGTTTACTGTTCACAGTTTGTACAGCTCTTTTTTTGTACTTTTCTTTACATATACAGTATTTTCACTGCTGTTTGATGATGTAAATATCATATTTTTTGTAAAATATTTTGATGATTTTATTGATTAAAATGTTTTAATATGAAGACAGTTTTGTTTTGAGATAATTTTAATAAAACACAATTGCTTCTCCAGATATATTATGTTAATGTGTTGACAGCACATTCAAATATACAAACATAACAGACATGTACTCATAATGATAGGAAGACAATAGAATATTAATTTAAATAAAAAATATGAATAATAATAAAAACAATTGGGAATTATGAGGGAAATAAAGAAATAAACATGGTATTCTTATGTAAAGAGTTTATCATACAGTTGAACAGTTTTAGCCTTTTTTAGTGTTTATAAGTTTGAGAGTTTGTATATTTTCTTTAAATTCACTTAGATATCCAGTTATTTATGAATGTAACATTTACCATATATATATAATCAATAATAGTTTAGAATAATTAAAAAATATTTATCATTTTCAAATGTATCATGAAATGTTTACACTCAATTTTCATATTATGATTTGTTTTAAACAATGTCTTTAGTTCGAGTACAAAAAGTAACTGAATGTATACACACGATGGTAAACAAGATGCTGGTTACCTGCTGGGTCGTCATTGCAAAAATTACATTTGTTTTACATGTCTAATAATTTGGAGAAATATAGATGTGTTGGATATATGTTGTGTAACATTTTAACCTGTACTTATTTAATCTTATTGGTAAAACAGAACTTAATAGCAGAGCCCTCATTTTAAAACGTGCGCGAGGGCTTGACGTGACGTGTTCGCGGCTGTCAGAGCTCAGCCAATCAGCTTTCAGTTTCCAGTGCTGCGCTCCAGAATGATACAGACCGGGGGGGTCGTCGTTAAGTCATGAACTTAAGTAACTTCTTCACATCCATCGGTTAAGGTGAGTCTGAATTTTGCTCTGCGGTCTCTTGAACTATCGACTCTTACGTCTCGAGGGCTTTCAGCTGATTCGCGTTATATTTTATGTGAGCAGACATCCAGTTTGACGATAGTTGGTGGGGGTAACCCAGACACCACTAGCTACCATTAGCATGAATGTGGTTGCTCTCCCTGGTTAATCGCGGACGTTAACATTATCTGTTAATGTCATTATCATGACACAGTTTAGTGGCTTGATTCAGCTCCGAGACCGATTCAGTTCAGCTAGCTGCTCTGAGGTTAGATCACGGTCTGTTGACTTGCTTTGCTACTAGCTAGGGAAGGCTAGTGATGTCAACTTTCTTGCATAGCTCAAAGCTGGGACGGGCCCTCTGTGGTCTGTGTGACTCACAGCTTGAGTTTGGGATGTTGTTTGGCTGCTTAGTTTACCCAAACAGCGGGTTGAGCCTGGGACAGCCTGTAGAGGGCATTTTCACTAAAACATTTGAGTCAACTGAGCTGTCATCAGCTGTGCTGCTGCATCTTTCTCTATAAACAGATATATTCAAAGGAGCTCCGAGCATCTGCAGATACTTTAAATACATAAATACTTACATTATGCAACATATTATACAGTCAGTCCAGTTCAGTAGGTCATCGTGACCAGACAGAACATTTCTCAAGATCCAAATGTCAGGGCTAACATTCTTGCCATAGCTATTTTTAGCCCTGCTCACCTAAAGTTGCAACTCAAGCCAGTACATGCAATGACTTATGTCATTTTCGTGGGACATGAGAACAAACAAAGTTCTGAAAATGCAATATTAGAAATGATAACAATGCTCTATAATATCTTTGTGTGCGGGCGGCTATGGCACGTCAACAAAGTTACAATAACTGTCCCCTAGGTTTGATATTGTCACGCTGATTGCACACTGACATAGCTGCATGCTTTAGTAGGGTGTGTATGAAAGATGCATACATTAATCAGAGTAATTTAGTTGGATGCGTTTCAAAATATAAATACCTGTCAGTATAACTCAATACAACCACAATGATCATAATGTTGACCTTCATGGAGGTAGGATTTATTTCAGGACTGTTGTATCGGACTGTAATCGTTTAGCTAAGTTTACGTAATAACCTAGTAATTGAGTGCATGTATTATATTGGTGGTCTGTATCTGGTATCTGAAAGTTCACTTCAAGACTGACCTGACATGCCAAATTGTTCAAATACTTTTTTCATTGCTGCTCAGTAAATATTTACTCAGAAATGTCCCGGCTGTATTTCAGCACACGGGAATGACATTACGTTTAGTCTAAAGTTAGGCTTAATATCCAGGTTGGTGGTGTTAGGCTATTTAGACACCAAATCCTCACCTGTGTTTTGGAGGTGTTAATGTAATGCCCTGGTACAACCTGTCCCACCTTCTAATCCAACCACATACTTTCTTTTTGATTTCACATCGATTGGTTAATGGCGCATAGAGAGACTGCTCTGTTCACTCTTAAAGGTACAGCCAGCTGTTGCCTCTTCAATATGATCTCAGCGGTATGCTGTTTGTGTTTGTTCCTGCAGTACACCTTAAGCCATGCCTGTGACATCTCAGCTGCTCAGAGGATTGCCCCGTGCCAAGGTCTTAGCCTCCAGTCTGTTACCATGCCAACAACACCAGCACCAGTTAGGACCCATCACTCGGCAACCCGCCTCAAGACGGCCCTCTCATGTGTCGCAGAGCCTCCAGCACTCAAGAAGTTACCATACAACCTCAGTGCTCCGCAGCTACATCCTCACACCGCCGCAGGTCAACTCTATTCTGAAGGCCAACGAGTACAGCTTCAAGGTTTGTGGGGTCATTCAGGCAAACGTTAAGCACGTCTGGCCATCGCTATATATATATACTTTTTCATCTTAAAATGTTTATATATTGTGGTTGCAGGTGCCAGAGTTTGATGGGAAGAATGTATCATCAGTGATGGGTTTTGAGAGTAATCAGCTGCCAGCCAACGCTCCTATAGAAGACCGTCGCAGTGCAGCCACGTGCCTGCAGACGAGAGGAATGCTGCTGGGTGTGTTTGATGGCCATGCTGGCTGTGCCTGTGCACAGGTAAAGCTGACTCCATTTTCATATGCTACTGATTATAATCTAGTGTTACATTTACTGTTCTTCAGAGGCATTGTTCAAAACTTAAAATGTCATTATGTATCTCCTATCCAGTGATGAGTCACTGTTATCACATCCACTCTCTACTCACAATACATGGAAGCAGGTTCTTTCAAATTAACACATTTAATAGAGAAAGGATGTTTCTTTCATTGTCAAGTGACTGTTTTGTTTTATCAAATCTCTTGTATTAGTCTGCCAACAATACATTTTTAAATATGGAGGAACAGATCTTTACTACAGTTTGGTTAATAAAGCTAGTCATTGGACATACCAATACCAATTTATACTTCTGAAATGTAAATGTTAGATGTAACACATTTCAAATCCATTTATATCAAGATGACATTATTTGTAGTACATTTCTATATACCCTGCTATACCTTGTTGCATTGACATTAACTCTCCTCCTCTCTGCCAGGCGCTGAGTGAGAGGTTGTTTTACTATATAGCAGTGTCTCTGCTGCCCCACAACACACTGTGTGAGCTCGAAGCAGCGGTGGAGGCCGGCAGGGCCCTCAGTCCAATCCTGCAGTGGCACAAACACCCCAACGACTACTTCAGCAGGGAGGCTCAGACTCTGTACTTCAACAGCCTCCGAACATACTGGCAGGAGTTAATAGATCTCACCAGGTGACAATCAGAGGATACTAAACAAAGTCTAGAACAACAACAGCACTATGGCAAAAATGCAGGCTTCTTTGATGGCTTTTCCTAACATTTCAAACTGGACTTCCTGGTTTCTTATCTTTATCTTCATTTGTACCTAATGGCAACACGCCCACACCAACAATGGTACGTCTGTTGTTTTGCCAATAGTGCTGCTCTCTGTATCGGATGTCGACCTCTGTCTGTCTGTTTCACACACATTGCTCTCTCTCTGTTTTCAGTCCAGGTGAAGTTCCAGATACTCATGAGGCATTGCTGAATGCCTTCAAGAGGCTGGACAATGACATTTCCCTGGAGGCTCAGGTAGGAACTGTCTGAAACTCCGATGTTCACCCTAAGACCCGTAGAGGAGTAATACGCCTGTAACAGGCCTTTTTACAGGTTTGCATATTCAGCGTGTCCTTTTGGGTTTTACTCAGCAAATGTTCATAGTGAAATCGGTTTTGTTTTTAGGCCAAAGCTGCGTCATTATGCTCCTAACATGTTGCATAAGATTTTATGGCATGCAGTTTGTCTACATGTGCTGTAAGCCTGCTTTGTTAAACCACTAGAGGGGTTGTACCTCTGACTGTAGGTGTGTGCGCACGTGTGTCGGAGCGAAAACACAGCGGAGGAGAGAATGTGAATGCGCAAAGTAAACACTGAAACGTGCACATAAATTAGATAAACATAAGCGTTTAGTTTATTTAATAAAAGAGCACCTGTTCATTGTGAAAAGTGAGTTGTGAAAAAAAAAAATATATATATATATATTTTTTTTTTGTATTATTATATTGTATATATTTGGTGATTATACACTAATGAAAACATAGTTATGAATATTATATTCAATTTATGCTAATAAATCTCCCTAAATACTACATGCTGACCCTTTTTTAAGATACATGTTGGATGTCACTGTTGCCCCATGGCAGCAGTGCAAAAAAGATTAAGGATTAAGATTATGGATTAAAGAGGAGCTCAGGTGTCATCTCCTCTCCATGTAATTTAAAGTGCTTTCATTCTGCCGTGCAGGTTGGAGACCCGAATGCTTTCCTGCACTACTGGGTTCTGAGAGTAGCCTTTTCTGGAGCAACGGCCTGCGTGGCTCACATCGATGGATCAGACCTGTAAGGAGGAAAAATAAATGCACACACACGCTCCTGGCAATGTGTCACAAGTGTTGTGTAACTAATTTAAACTAAACCGATATTTCTTTATTTTTGTTCCTAAAGGTATATAGCCAATTCAGGAGACGCTCGGGCAGTGTTGGGGGTGCAGGAGGAGGACGGTTCATTCAGCGCTCACACACTCTCAAATGACCACAGCGCCCAGAATGAGGAAGAGGTGGCTCGGATACGAGGTGAACACCCTCCATCAGAGAAGAAGACAGTCATACGACAGGTGATACTCCTACTAATTTGCTTTATGTGATTGCTGTTGCACCATTTATTAATATTTCCATCCCTCCTTCTGCCGTCTTCTTTATCAGGACCGGTTGCTCGGCCTGCTCATGCCCTTACGTGCATTTGGGGACGTGAAGTTCAAGTGGAGTATTGAACTGCAGAAGTGTGTGTTGGAGTCCGGACCCGATCAGCTCCATGAAAACGAGCACACCAAGTTTATCCCTCCAAACTACCACACACCCCCCTATCTGACCGCCGAGCCGGAGATCACGTACCACAAGCTGCGGCCGCAGGATCGCTTCCTGGTGAGAGAAGACGAATGCTCTGCATATTTGTTACCAAAATGTAACATTTCCAAAAGGAGATTTCTACTGTGATAATCAGATTTATCAGATATCAAATTTCTGTAAGTCAACTTTTGACAACCTGTAAAACTGTGTATGAACATCCATCAATGGGTAACACCAGACTTTTTTTAATCGCTGAGTTAATTGAGATGCAGCCGGCAATTCAGAGGTCTGGAACCAGGCTAGGAGATTTCGACCCTTTGCAAAGTGTGAGACACATTATGGATCTGGCCTCTGACTTTTAGATGGAAAACAATAAGTTTACTGGCTAATGACAACCATCGCCAGAAGATTGTATCAGTCACATCTAATTCAGAAAGGAAGAGAGTGGGCTGTGTCTTTTCTTTTTTTAAACAATATGACAAAACAAACCGAGAGGTCTTTCTTTAGAAGAATTAATTCTGTTGTAAGCTCATGGTTTCATGTTGTGTGGCTGACCTTTTGACCTGTCTGGTTGGTTTGAAATGAGAACTAACGACTAACTCGGCTTATCTGATGTTACAATTGTGTGTTTTCTGATTCCAACTCTCCGCTGTCTGTCCCCGCAGGTGATTGGCTCCGACGGCCTCTGGGAGACCCTCCACAGACAGGAAGTGGTCCGTATTGTTGGAGAGTATTTAACAGGGGTGCACCAGCGTCAGCCCCTCAAAGTCGGAGGCTACAAGGTCACCCTGGGACAGATGCAGGAGTTGCTCGACGAGAGAAAGGCTCGTGTGTCTTCGGTTTTCGAGGATCAGAACTCAGCGACCTATCTGATACGTCACTCTGTGGGAAACAACGAATTTGGCACGGTTGACCACGAGAGACTGTCGAAAATGCTGTCGCTGCCCGAGGAGCTGGCTCGCATGTACCGCGATGACATCACCATTATCATCTCTCAGTTCAACCCTCATGTGATCGGAGCACAGAGACAAGAAGGGCAGTCCTGAGCTGTACGAAAGTGTTATACTGAAGAGTACACACACTTGTCTAACTGTACTTCTACACATTAGCACACTATGTTGGACAAACAGGCCATATTAAGAAAATGTCTGTCCAGCGGCCGGGAAGAATTGTTTTAACTATTTAAGTAATGAATTTGTATGTTTGTATGCAGTGCCAGAGAAGATCCGGTTCCTCATGAAGATCTTGGTTGGATGGAAGTCTCTTATATGACGTGCTATATATGCTGCCAACATCCTCTGGCAACCGTTTCATACACACTTCTCTGCGTGGCTGATGAGACGCTGTTACAAACCAATTTTTGTGCCAAACGTTTCAACACTCTTTCTTTTGTTATTTGCAACCCCGGCACAATCTTACTCACTTTCTCGGCTGCTCCTGCGTCTTTTTCGACCCGACTGTTGCATCTCTTTGTTTTTACTCCTTTGCATTTGTCATCGTATGAGAAATTCTCAGTACTCTCCAAACATGCACATGTTCTGCATTTACACTTCACTCTTCAGAGTATTTGGATGAGGATTTTTACTCCAGCACAATGGATTTCAAGTAAAACAGTGGCTTTTTAAGTTTTAAAGGTGGAGTCCGGCCTTTCTGGAGAAAGATTGTTGATATTTGAACTCGACACCCAAACAAAGAAATACCTCCCCTCCTGTCAGTGCTCCTTCAGAACGCTAGCATGTGCCAGATTTACCGTCCCTCGCGCTCCCACGGCCTTTCTCTTTACACATCCACGGCCCCAGTTGGTGATTGGCTGGAATAGTGTTGTGGTTCTTGCTCAGAGCCCATTTACAGAGTGTATGAACACTAGAAAGCTAGCGGATTGTAAGGAGATATTTGCTGAATTTGACAAAAAGTGTATTTAATTACAATCATAGACTTTCAAATGTTTACATCCATATTGGGTGAACAATGTAGGACTCTGACGTTAAAGTTATCACACATAGTTTAGTGGTTACCCTCCTTTTGTGGCACCTCCTAATGGGTCCCACGATGATTATAGGTAAGAGAAAAATAATTCTGTTCAAAAATGTATCTATTTAAATGGCTACTGGATACCTCCTGAAATCCCTCAAATGAAACAATTTTAGTCAAATAGACATTTCTTCGTTTTAAACGGTCACAAGCCGCAAAGGTTGTGGAAACGCTGCGCTAGTGTATGTTTTCAACATGCTGGTGCACAGAGCAAAACAGAATTGTACAAATATTTACAGTGTAACAGGTTATGTACTGGAAGGAAGACCTGTGCACTACAGGTAGTGAGATACTATTATTATTATTATTATTATTATTATTATTATCAAGTGAATTACTATATATAATACAGCACTGAGTAAAAGGCTTTGAGGGGTTAAAAGGGACACTTATTAAAAGTTCATCTTGCTTATTTTTTTAGCAGTTTGAGTTGTTACAGTTTATGACTTTATTATTCATGATTCATGTTGAAAACAGAAGCACTCCTGATGCTCTCCAGTTAAACACTAATGGTGGGGTCGAAGCTGTGTGTTGAAGTGTATTTAAGCCCACATGAATGAGCAGAATGTACATTTTGAAGAAGCTGTTTGAATATTGGAGATTATTTATTCAGGTTTTACATTACATGTGTGTTACACATCTTTATCTCTAGTTGTATGTATGAATTGTAATTTATGTGGATTATGTTTTGTATATGGAGTGCTTTAATAAAACACTGAATACGCACCTCTTGGTACTGTTGTTGTGTGTTTTGGTTGACACGTGCTGGCCGATGGTGAACACGCTGCCACACCCCTGACTTCAGCAGGAGGTCTCGCTAACCTACAAACAGCTGGTGTCAGTGTGTCTCAGGTTGCACGTGTGCCGGTGACTGCGACCTCGGCTGGTGAGTCAGTCGTCACTACTCGGTTTACATCAGTGGGTTCTTTTTTACTTGTGGCAGTGAACAGTGGAACGTAATAAAGAACTTCTTTTCTGACATATTATACTAAGACTTTTTTTATGTCACACTATACAAAAACCTTTTTCTGACCTACTATATTATGACCTTTTTTTATGACCTATTCAATAATATGACTTTGTTTTTCGACATAATATACCAAGACCTTTTTAAGTCTATACTAAGACTTGTCTTTTAGGACATACTGAACAATTACTTTTTCTGAAATACTATACTATGATTTCATTTTTCTCACCTATCATTATTTTTTTGTGATTTTTATATATATATATAAATATATATATATTATATATATATATATTTATATTTATATATAACTTCTTTGTGACTTACTATATTTTTACCTTTTTGTGACGAATTATACTTTAACCTTTTTGTGACATACTTTATTATAACTTTACTCTATACTTACTCTAAACTTTCTGACAGCACCGGCTGGAAGTCGAAGGCTAAATTCCCCAGGAGTCAGGAAGAGACGAGCTCTCAGACAGACAGGCGCGATATAAGACAGTAGAACATAATCAGAAGTGAATAAGCTTTTAAACCAACAATACATAGACTATTACTTTGTATGACTTTCTTTGGCATACTATACATGCATATATTTTCAGTGCAGGACTTTTATTTGTCATGGAGCATTTTTATGGAGTTATTGCTACTTTTACTTAAATAAAGAATCTGAGAACTTCCTCCACCCCTGACATGGACACAACAAGCAACACTTAGTTGTTTAATCCATGAAGTTATTTTCTTGAGTCAGTTAACCGCCACTAGATGCTGCTGCAGTACCAGAAAGGCCAAAGTGTCTAAAAGAGGGAAGATCTGGGAAAATATTGTCATCAACTAGATATTTTGTGTAGCTGTATTCTATAACAAAATGTAACCGAATACATCAATACATAATATTGTTAGTTTGGCAAACACTGCACATGAATACACACAAAGAACTCCTTATATACAACTACATTAAGGTTGTTATAAATAATGTATCACATGTTTATATAGGGATTATAATGCTTTGTAATGTTTTAAAGTAAAGCACATTTATTTTACTCTTTCACCATCTCACTTTATTTTTTAACACCTTCATTTTCCTATTATTTTGTGTTGGCACACATTTAATCATTTATCTCGGAGCTCATAACAATGGATTTTATTTATGTGGTTATTTAACTGTGACTTTTAAATCATGGTACTATTTTATTACATATTAATTCCATTTTTATAAAGTTATATATATATAAAAAGAAAGTTATAAAATATAAAGAAATGTAACTATGGATTTTAATATATTGTTTTTTTCTATTTACTTAATGGTGGCTATTAAAAAACATCAACTGTAACTATAAATTGTCTGGTTTTCCAACAAACAATAACTTCTTCTGAACAAAATCAAACTGAGTGACTGATTCTGTCGGAGATACCAAAGCATTATATGATTAAGTGTTAAGTGATTATGACTTTAAATATTATTGTGGAGGCGTTGAATCACAAATGGTCACACAGAGAGGAAACTTTACTCTTTGATCGTCATCACGTTGACATACTGTAAGCATCCTAAACAACTGGTGTATTTGATTTATCGGTGACATCCAGTCGGTTTACTGGAAATAAACATAACATGTTGCTCAGTTATATGCCTCATCTCCGCTGAAGGACGGAAGTTTTTTCCAGGACTTGTTCATAAAAGCAGACTGAGTGACATTTGTTCATGGAATTTGTTTACATGGTTGTACTTTTGCGTGGGATTCTTCCTAAATGAACTGACTCTCTGCTAAACGATATTACAACAGAGGAGAGCTCAACACCTTATCCATCACGAGAGGCAGTAACAACTCAAATATTAAGAGAACATTCACTGTGGAAAATGAAAAATTATATAACATTTATAAAGTGACACATTTTGTCAGTTTTTAAAACATCATCATTTCAGTCCTTTTTTGACAAAAGTATAACATTTTACAAAGTACACGAGCTGTCTAGTTGTATCTTTGTAAATAAAAACACACACCTAGATCTACAACATGTTGTAAATAAGGAGGAGGTTCACTTCTCCTGCTCTGAACTTCACTTTGGTGGTCTGCCTCAAAGTTTACTGCAATGTCAAGGAAAAGGGCGGATAAGCTAATACCTTAAAGATAATATCATAAAGATTTAAATGTAAAATGTATGATTTAAAAAAAAAAGATAAATAAACCAAACAGATTGCAATAATGAAAGTTGGAACACTGACATTTTTTGGATTATAAAGTGAGATATTAATTTTTTAGGATTAGAAATTAAACATTTATTTTCCTTTCTTTCCATCCAGACGTTTGTTTGTTGCATCACTGTCAACTGTAACCTGACTGAGCGTTTACTTATGTATATAGATGCTGTGATATCTTTCTACATATTTATGTAACTATTATGCAAATAATAAATTGTCACAGGTTATGTACATTATGTACTAAAGTACACACTATATTTCAGATCTAAGCCAGATGTTTGGTTACTATGGCCACAGTGTTCTTTTTGTCTTATTGCCACTCTGAATGCTGAGAAATAATAATAAACATATTTTCAAAATAAGATTACAATCAAGGATTTTCTGACACCTTTTTGGATTTAACTTTTAAATATGCAATACAAGCATGTGTCAAACAACAGATAATTATTGATTGTGATGGTTAAATGTCAGCAACATATTTCTATATTAGGATAAAAGGGGTTCCAGGACATGGGGGGGGGGACGGGGACATTTGGGACAAAAACAATTGTGTGCGACTGCGTAGTGATGGTCAGGTTTGATATCCTTCTCTTCTGTCCCTCAACTGTTCAACTTTGTGTGTGTGTGTGTGTGTGTGCTGTTGTGGAAAGTGTTGCCGGGATACAAGCGAGGAGAGAGTGCAGACATAAACACTGGAAAGGCTCTATGTTGAGCTTTTCATGATGAGGCCGTAGCTCAGTCCACTCACTGTTCTCCGTGTGGCGTTCAACGACTCATCTCATGCGCACACACAGTTACTCACAAACCTGGCACATGGTCAGGAAGGATGCAGGGTAACGTACGTACATTTACTTACTACAAGTACTGTACTTAAGAACGATTTTGAGGTATTGTTCTGCTACTTTATACTTCTCCTCCTCTACATCTCAGAGGGAAATATTGTACTTTTTACTCCACTACATTTATTTGATCATTTTAATTACTTTGCAGATTCTGATTCTTTACATAGCGTTGAAATATAAATCAATCAATTATGATATATTATTATAGATGAAACTACCCAGCAGTATATAAAGTCATTAAAATGAGCTCCGTCTTTACCAGCTGAAACAATAAAGTGATGAACACATTCATTATAATCCAATGATGTAATCTATATTCTGAAATTCTGCATAATGAGTACTTTTACTTTTGATACTGTAAGTATATTTTGATACTAATATTTTTGAGAAAGATTGTGAATGCAGGACTTGTAACAGTGTATTTCTACTACTTTTACTTAAATAAAAGATCTGACTTCTTCTTCCACCACTGCACGTCCGTTCACCTCGGACATGTGTGTGTGAGTGTGAATCTTTACGTGTTGCAGCCTGTTTGTGCAGCATAAAAGCCCACAATCATGCCAATTATTCCTTTCAGCACTGCAGCCCTTCTCCCACTGTCACAAGAGATGACTCAGAGCGTCACTCTCTGCAGTACCATGGTCTCGACTGCTCAGCGACAGAATGGCAGAGAGGGGGGGGGGGGAAATGACGGACGCAACAGCCCTGATTATTAACAGAGTACATGTTAGTCTGAAATCTGAACACAGAGAGCGAAGAGGAAGTTTTTTGTATTGAGCTGAGGTGTGTGTCTCCGATCACCTGTTGCACCACGCATCTGCTCCCATACGCACATGTACTGCACACACACACACACACACACACACACACACACACACACACACACACACACACACACACACACACACACACACACACACACACACACACACAAAGTGGTTCCCAGTTTCTTTGTTTATTTGGAAACAGAGCAGTGTCTGCTCATTACAAATCACAGTAGTTATTGTTCATTACATGTTCTGGGTTTAAGATGTTTCTTAACATTAAAGATATTTCCAACTGTAACAAGACATTCAAACAGAAGAGATTACAACACAAAAGCATCTCGGCCAAATACTAATTGAAATATGTGAGATGATACACATGCTAATGAAACAACCTGAGTCTGGGAGGGAACTTAAAATAAAATACATTAACAAGCTTTATAAATGCAGATTAGCATGGGGGCCAATTGACAGTAATTAAGTGTGCACAGCACTAATTAATCAACTCTCTCTTGTAGATAAAATAAAATAATCTTACGTTAATGTGTGTATGTGTGTGTCTGTGTGTGTGTGTGTACATCTATCTTTGTTATCTTTGTGAGAATATATTTATATTTATTCTACTTTTAGAGCTTGAGAGAGGACACCTGGACAATCCAGCCTTCACTTCTGCCGTTGTGATGGTGAGGATTTATTTATGAATTCCTTTTGTTTTATCCATTTCTTTTAGCAAGTAAAATGCTCCTTCAGCCAGAGTTGGTTTAGAGGTCTTGGTTAAGGTTAGAATGAGGTTCAGGTAGATTTGACGGTAAAGGTCCTCACAAGTATAAAAGTACAAATATGTGTGCGTGTGTGTAGTCTCTAATTTATGGCCTTCCTCTCTTCTTCTTCTTCCCCCAGGGTTGTCTTCTTCTCCCCTTTATTTGCGCGTTTGATCGCTAGGATGAAGACAATAACTGCAACAACAAAGAAAGTCAGTCACCAACACAAGACTAGTTAATAGCATCAGACTGTACAGTATGACCATTCATGTGTGAAATAGTTTTTCCAGATAACTTTTATATATGAAAGGTTTTCAGACTTACTGCAGAATGCCAGAGTGCCAACCAGGATCCCAATGGTGGGTCCCATCCCATAACTGAAGGCACGTTCATCTGGTGCCATGTAGCAGTAGCCCAGCTCTGTGCAGTTACATACTTTCACTGGTGTGGAGAGCAGAGAGCAACACATACGTCATTCAACTTTTATATGAGACATGATGTGCAGTAAAGTGTCATCGTTTGACTTTAAAAGGATGCGGCTGATGTTAATCTCTGTACACAAATCCCTTGAAAAAACACAAAGTGTTCCTTCATCGCCAACAACAAAGCTTTTATCTCAGCCTCTGTATAACCTGTCTCTGTATACAAATATTGTTTTGCTTTTTATTAAGTATTCACGTTAAAACATAGGTTTGTATTTCAGCCCTTATATTTGAATGTTTTTGTCTAATTTATTACTTTTGTTCTCTACTTTGTGTCGCTCTTTGCCTTCACTGTGTGGGTCAGCAGGTAGCTACAGTGTCTCTCTAAACACTTACTGATTTCCTTCCCCTGTCTGTGTAACTAAGCCCCAAGCATATTTGTCCTCACTAAAGATATACATCTTGGTAACAAAATATAATTTTATGTTTAAAAAAAGCTTTAAAAAGGCTCAGTGTTGACTGTGTTCATGGTGCTGAAGGAATATGTCCGGCATGGTAACAGTGTAGCTCATTGGTGTGTTTTTAATAGAATGGAGCTCTATGGCACAGAGGAATAAGATAGATTTGAACCCCAGACTTACCTTTTAATCTTAATTTAAAGAATGAACTCACCCTCAAACGGATGTGTAACTCCCATGCCTGCACTGTCTTTAATGTTAATCAGGATTGTGAAGGTTTTATCTTCAGGGGGTGTTTTCTTCAGGATCAGTCTAGCTGTTGTACCTGCATGACATGCAAGAGGAAACAAGAACAATGTAATCGTCTGAATGTACAGTTAAACACTTCTCGTTCATCACATCAGTAGTACAGTATGTTAGCGTACCGTCGATACTTTTCAGATCCCAGTTGGGAGATTTCTTGCCGTGGCTGAAAGCGAAGGTGAAGGGCTGAGAGAAGGGGGCGCTGTCTGCATCTTCGGCCTTGAGGATGATAGGTTGGGGTTTCTTCACACAGATGAAGGCCTGACTCTCCGTCAGTCTGGGGACGTTGTCGTTCACATCCAGCAGCCTCACAGACAGGACGCGCTCAGAAAACTTTTCCGGGTTCTCTTCAGAGCGAAATCAGAAAGTATGAGAAAAGTTTCCTGATTTAACATTACTTAGTTTAATAACGGCAAACAATGGTCAGGTTTTAAAGGTCAAAGATCATGAATACAAATATAAACGACATATTTTAATGCTATTAAAAAGTTATTGAATCCACTTCTATACTAACGCTGCTTTGTTTAAACACAAATGTTCTTTGTTTCTCGGCTAACATTTCAAACAGCACACAAACTAAAAGGTAATGTAAGCTTGAAGAAAACATTACACGCTAATATGGAGCGGTATGAGTCTAATATCGCACCCTTTTCAAATGCAGTGACAGTGACTTCGAAAGTCTCCAGGGTTTCTCTGTCCAGCTTGTCTTTGGTCTTGATCTCTCCTGTGGCAGCATTGATCTCCAGCCATCCCCGAGCGTCACCGTCCAACTTAAAACTGCACAACACACAACAGCAATCACACACAAAGACACGCACATACAAAGCCAGCAGATATAAGAAATCATCCTCACGATACACCAGGCTCTAAACTGGGGGCCTGGGGGGGATAATGGTTGTCAAAACAAATCATTAGCCTGGTTTGTGTACATGTGATAGTCCTAACAGTAGCAGTAACGTTAAAAACAAAGCCTGTGATGATTTAGTGGAACAAGTCCTAAGCTATGAACACTACGCATGTGAGTGTGTGTGTGTGTGTGTGTGCGTGTGTGTGTGTGTGTGTGTTGAGTCTTCTATCATACAGTACATCTTGTGAAAGCTCGTAAACTGCACGAGAACATGGATACATTGTAAGTTGTGTCTCCCTCAGGTTTCGAAGAGGATGTTTTAAAGTCTGTATTTGGGTATACAGCCCGAAGCTGTTTTTGTTTGTTACTACACTTAAAATATATACATATATATATATATATATATATTATTATTTATTTTGCCGCATAGCTCAAAATGTCTTGAGGAAGATAATTAATAGTTCTGCATTTCAAGAGTTGGGAATTTTCTTAGTTGCTTAAATTCTGTAAAAGTTTCTGGGAGTTAGAATCTAGTGTCTTTTAGAGGAACTGCACCTTTAAGCATAAGGCTGGTGTTATTCTTTATTTCTACTGTTCCACAAATCCCATTAACAGACCAAAACCAACAGGACCAATCCAACTTCCTTACCTTGTCTGTGGCTCTCAGCTGAAGACCTACATCTTTAAAAATGGAATACCATCTTGTTTGATAAAAAAGTAATGTAAAGTCAAGTAAAAGTCGATAATTTAAGGCTTTGGTTTTGGTCTTTTCATGGGATTTGGTTGTTGCTGGATGGTATGGCCTGTGTTACTTCCGTGTGTGTTTACCGGATCTCTTTGCCCTCTGGATCCTTTGCCTCCACAGCGAGCAGCACTGATCCCTTGGAGGTGTTTTCAGGCACAGTCACATCCAGGATGTCCATACTGAACTCTGGAGCTTCGTCTATGTCTGTGAGAGACACAGTGACGAAGGCTGTGGATTCGCTGCCGTACTCCAGACCCTTCATCAGCGGCTCTGGGTTACGAGCGTCAATCTGGAGCTTGTAGGTGGGAGAAGACTCAAAGTCCAGAGGCTGTTAGGAGACAAGCAGGAGGGTTAGAAAACACAGGACTAAAGGAGGCAGGTCACAACACAGACCTGAAGGTCACAACACGATTGTTTAAGTCATTTATAAAGAAAAAAACAACATTTGCTTCTCAAATGTGAGGATTTGCAGCGTTTCTGTTTTATATCATTATACATTTTACATCTTTGTGCTTTGGACTGCCGGTCGGACGAAACAAGACATTTTTAAGGACGACACCTTGGACTGAAGGGACATTTTCACAATTTTCTGACATTTCATAGAATAATCCATGAATTTTTAATAAAAAGAAATCAATAAATTATGAAAATAATCATCAGTTGCAACCGAATATAAGATTATATCATTATATCACATAAATACATAACATACTTTTTACGGTCAAAGGGATCTCGAATGTTTCAGCAACAAGTTAGAGATCAAAGTCAAAGAGTTGTATGAAATCATCTGTGTGTGTTTGTGTGGGAGATGTAGAGAATGGAGATACCGTACCTTAGCTACGACCACATGGCCCACTCCTTTGTTGTCGGTCTCCACAGTAAAAACGCCATCATCGTTGCCAGCAGTGATGTGGAACTCGATAAGAGAGCTGCCGCTGTCTGGGTCATCAGCGTCTGTGGCTCTGATGGTCAGCACTGTGTGTCCCACAGGAATGTCCTCTGCCAGAGTGTGACTGCCATACTGCCAGACAACACAGAAACGTGAAGAAAATCAGCCACACATCGTGAGAAATAAGAGACAGGAAGTGGTTCACATACTTACATCGTTCTTCTCAAACTGAGGCATCTCGTTGTTGACGTCAATGACCTTGACGACGACCTTACATTCTGTGCTGAAAACTGTGAAAAAGTTCTTCGAGTTAAAACCTTTTTCAAGTCCAATACAAACAACAGCAATAACATACAGTTCAAACAAGTTCAATGGAAAAAAAGAGAAAATAAAGTGCTGGGGAATTCAGTTAGGGATTGTGCAAGGAGCTTTTTATATTCAATATAAACAAAACAAAGTAAATGCGTAAATAAATCAAGGAACAGGGTTATATTATTATTAACAGATTATTAGTTAAGTAACATTAGTTCATATCTTATATGTTTCAAATATTGTTTGGCTTTTTGTTGCTTTTCAGCTTGACGAGAAAATTGAAATAGATGTAAATATTCATTAGAAATAATGTTTTGTTTTCTAATGGTCCATTTTGTTTTATGTATATAGAATTTCTCAAAAATGATAAACAACTGGATTAAAAAGCGAATATTTTTGTAAATAAAAACTATTACGACCATTTGACCTGTTTATCTAGATCAAAAGTTTTCCCAATCCCAAATACTTACATACAATGAACAACTGACCGTTATTCACAGGTGTGTAACATCATACAGTATGCGTGTTACCTGGGTCGTTGATTCTGACGTTGAGGTTATACATATGATGGTCTTTACGCTGCAGCGGCCGCAGTGCCTGGATTCTTCCAGAAGCACTGTCAATGGAGAAGGCGTTGGGTGTGGTGGGTGGAGTTTGGGACAGGATGGTGTAAGTCAGACGAGCGTTCAGTGTCCCGACTTCATCGGCATCATGGGCCAACAGATCTCCAATCAGGCTGCCTGCAACCACAAGAACCCGACTTTAAGAATAAAAATGTACTTGGTGAGCACACACAGTTGACGCGCTACAGAGACATTGTGCAAAATATCAATAATAGCAATATGTATAATTCAGAATAAGATATTTGTATATATTTCTTTGTGCATTTATCAAACAACACGAATAAAGCTGCTGATGATTATGTTTGCAATACTTGTCTTGCACTTGTCACTGTGGCATTTAATTCTCTGTATCATATAAGTTCTCTGATGTATAACAGCAACAGAATGTCTTTGCTGCAAAAGTCAAGTTTGCTTTTGGGTTTCAATTTCTGTCAATTTCCTTCTTTAAGAATACATGTGTTTAATCATGTGATCTCTGGAGAGCTGCTCCTAAAGGCTTGTCTTACACTTAACTTCAACTAGAAGTAAGTCACTTGCTTAAGTACATTTACTGCATTTAATTGGTAATAATTCTACTCAACAACATTTCGAAGGGCAAATATTGTACTTCTCCCATCGCTAATCTTATCCGACGGCTTTAGTTACTTATTACTTTGCAAATTGAAATGATTAAAAAACATATAATCAAATAAATACCTTTACATTTACTAGAATAAACATTTGAATACAAGACTTTAACTTATTTTACTTAAGTGAAGGATCAGCTGATAAATGTGTATTATTCTTCACACTCTTTTTTAAACTTTGTCACGTAAATCTTAGACGTTTTAAACACAGAAAACAGAAGTTCAAATTCAAAACAAGAGAATAGAAGTTTAAGAAACACTTTGGCTGAATGATGCATCATCCTAACCATCAAGCACATAACAAGTTATGTAATAATCACACACACATCTTACCTACAGGCTCGTCCTCCTGCACCTCAAACTCACTCTCCACATTTACACACACTGGTGCGTTGTCATTCACGTCCTCCACCAAGACTTGAATCTCCATAGGTGAATCCACCTGCTGGTCCATGTTATCCATTGCGAACACCACCAGGATGTACTGAAACACAAGCACAAGAATCATCCCCTGAAGTGTAAGTTATTATCTTTATATGGGATAAAATAGATTTATTGAGAAAACTAAGTATGTATTGTGTACCATGTCCTTGTCTTCTCTGTCCAGCTCCTCTGTCAGATGTATTTCTCCATCTTCTGTGATCTGGAAGGGGAATTTCAGCTCTCGCTCTTTCTGCGCTAACGTGTAGACGGCGTTGGGCTCATTAGACTGGACCTGAATCAGAAAAGGGAGGAAAGAGTGGGAAGGTTAGTTACAGGATATAGAGTAAGTAAAGTGAGTGTTTATACTTTAACAAGTCTGTGTTTGTAAGATTTGTGCAGAGTTGGCATCCCACTGCACCTTTGCGATGACCAGAGGGTACGTTCCCTTTAAGTGCTCTTTAACAGTTAAAGGTCCGGGATTGACCCACAGGTTTTGCTGCACAACGATGTGAACTATGGCGTTTCCACTCAGTGCGGTCGCCGACGCTCCTTCCATGTCCTGCACACGCACAGACAGGGTGTAGTCTGGGTCCTCCAGGGGGTCCACATTCCTCCTCCTTATTTCTAACACCACAGAAGAAGATGAAAGTTGCAATTAAAGCAATTGTACAGGAAACAACAATAAAAGGTTTGGGTTGAACATCACAAAAACCTTTCAGTAGAACATTTTGAATGCAGGACTTTTACTTTTTAAACAAATACTATTTCTACACTGTAATATTGTTACTTTTACTTAAGCAAAAGATCAGAGTACTTCTTCTACCACTGAGTATGTGTGTATGCAGTTGTTTTTTCTTATTCTGTTGGATACTAACCTGCTCTCTCCACACAGGTGAAGAAGGGGTTTTCTTCATAGGGGATCTTCGTCGCTGGACAGTAGTCCTCAAACTTTGTCCTCAGAGCGTCAATGCTACGATCTTCTCCTCTGCCATAGCGGATGCCTTCTCTGGCGCTCAGCATCTTTTCTCCTACAAAACATACATCAAATATTGTACAATACGATGCCAAACAGCTCCCAGATGTAAACAAGCATCTTCGAACACAGTCTCATTTCCAAGCTCAGAGTAATCAGTGATCAACATCACGCGACACATTTAGGCAATCTGCCTCCAATCAGCGTTAATCTTGCGCACACAAGATGATCTGTGTAATCTGGGTTTACAGTGCCACTATACTGCCAGATTACAGGCAGAGATGGACAGATTACAGACTTTCTCACAGACGGTGCAAATAGTTCTGTGTGCGCCGACGTTTTGTGTGTTCGTATCTGTGTGTTCATTTGTGTGTTATTACCTGCTTCTGTGGTGGAGATCTCTCCGGTGTTAGGGTCGATCTGGAACAGGAGGACGTAGTTTTTGTTGGGGATCTGGCTGGCCAGGCTGTAGCTCAGACGAGCGTTTAGAGTCTCTGGGTCATCCCGATCGAATGCAAACACGCGCGTAAATGGGATACCTGGAATAACAAACAAAACTGATGTACTGAACACTGAAGTCTTACCACAGTGAGATGATAGCCCAAGTGTTTCAAAACCAAGAAGTATAACGACTGCATGTCAGTGAACATATAGAAATACGGCTTAATCCACATGCATGCCAGGAATCCTGCTTTCTAATGCTTTTAGACGCTTTAGCCTGTGAACTACAAACTGCTTGTACTATTTTACCGCCAAACAAATTCAAAAGGACACCACTTTGTGGTTTCTTTAGGAAGCCGCCATTATTCTCCCTTCATTTTAGTTCAGTAAGTAAATCACTCTGCAGAGACTGTAAACTATAAACTTGCTTAAGATGACCATCACATTGAACCTTGAATCATCTTTATCTCTTTGTCAAAGTTATCTTTCTTTCCTGTTGATACATCCTATAAAGCACTTGCATCCAATACACGAGAGCCCACTGCCAAATAGAAACCTGATACCTCTTTAAAATCCTGTTTTCCCCTTTAATTTCCCCTTAAGTAGCTTTAAGGTTATAAAAAAGCATCTTATTCCACATAATCTGACGGTATCGCATTTATATTCCAATATGCTGTTTACACTGAGTGAAATATTAAAATCCAAGACTCTGTGTTTTATCACTTTAAATGGAAATATTGTAGATATTTAACTTTGCTGACATATTTAATATATTTGGAAACGTTTTCTATTACCTCTGCTAGAAATAATAAACTGTGGGTTTGAACAAAGGCTTTACAGCTTGAGTTTGTAATGACCGGTGTTGCAGAGCCTAATCCAAGAACCTGCCAGATGCATGCTTTCTTTTTCACTCCGTCCAAATTTTCTAGTTATTCTCTGACGGTGCAGCTTTGAAATGCAGTGCCTGTTGGATGCAGACACGATACACATTCCTGCCAGTGGTTTCACACAATTCCACTGATCTACAGGTGGCACTAACTCACCAAGAAATGCAGCAATGCCCCAGCAAAGAAGGTTTCGGAGAACATTCACCAACCATTCTCAAGAAGAAATGTCTTCTTAAAACCCACTTACGCAGTTATCACAAAGACTCTTCATCAATTGAATACACACCTGCTGGGTTGTTTTCTCTGACCACAGCTGTGTAGTCGGTCTGGTTGAAGTTCGGAGCGTTGTTGTTGACATCCAACACATTTATGGTCACATAAACTGGACCATCCACAACTTCCTCATCTGCCAGCGCCTCCACCTGGATAAATCCGCACGAAACACAAGTAGGTATAAATACATGTTTTATTGCTACTGCAATGCAAAAGTATAATTTTCTGTGTGTTTATAAGAAGAGAAAGGACCACGTTACCATGATAATGTAATGGTCATCTCGAGACCAGTCCAGAGGCTTCTCCAGGTACAGCCACCCGTCCTTTGAAATCTTAATGTTTTCCTGACCTTCTCCAGTCAGCCTGAAATTATTAACACCGGGATGGGTGACCTGAAACTATGGAGTGAAAGATGGGGAGGAAAGGGAGGAAAAATGAAAAGACATTTGATCATACGGTAGGTAGAAGGACACAAAAGAAACTAGTTCAGCAGTTCTCAATCTAGAGCCCCATCCGAAGGGTCACAAGATAAAATAGATGTTTAACGGGAGAGGAAAGGCTTTGGGACTAGACGATAGACACATTTAAAATTTACTTAAAATAAAATATACTTAAAACTCTGAAAATGGCACTAAAACACACCGGACTCACTTTACGTAACAATTTGTGAAGAAACAAGTATTTTTATTGCATCACAGATATGACACACGTCCTTTTTAGAGAAGAAATTAACAATCTTAAATAAGTTAATCATGAATAAATAAATAAAAGATAAATAAATAGCAACATTGCGTGAGTCTGTTCTTTCTTAAATGATTTTTTCTGTATTTGTTTATATAATATTTTTCTCTCTCGACCACTTTTTCAAATCTCTCATGTGAGGAAACTCACTATTATCCCGATAATAGAAATTCACCACAATCAAGTTATTTATCAGGATAAAATGTATTTTAAAAGCTCTTTTTTAATGTTTTTGATCTTGATTTGAAAAGTGACTACTGCTTAATGTAGTGGAGTAAAATGTACAATATGTCCCTTTGAATTGCAGTGAAGTACAAAGTTGCATAGGTGGAAATAAGTGCAGTACTTGTTACTTTCCACCACAGCTGGCTTGTGTGTAATACCTGAAACATGGTATATGGCACTGGTGTCCCCTCTGGCACATCCAGCTCTGTGTTCTCAAACGGGCCCTTCTTTTCCTCCAGATCCTTCCCACCAGCCTATCAGAACAAAGAAACAGAGGTCAAAGGTCACTGGAAATAGTACAGTCAAACTGAACCTCTCACACTCACGCCCACATTTGTCCTTGTCGCTTTAGCTACGAACTGTAGCATGAATGTAGTCAGGCATTGAGGGCAGGTTTTTATAGCCAAGTTATTTATTGAACCAAAATGACATGACAAGTGGGGGACTCTTATATTTCACTGCAGGACAGAGCAAAGTCTACAGACAAAAGACTAATGCTGAGTTTAGTCAAATGTGCACTTCCTTTTTAGTGTTTTAAATAAGTTACCAAAGGTTTTCTGGCACACATTTCTTTAACCTTGTTATCGACATTGTCTTTGTACAGGATTGTACAGTCTGCTTGATGCAGTTCCTATTCCACCAAAACGGTCCCACAAGTTGCTCATGAATAAATTCAAGCATCCTTTAAACAGGTTCGGGTATTTTTGCATTTAATATGAATATGTATTAAAGGACGGGAGCAACTGTTGGCGGTCTTATGTACTCACAATGCTGAACAGGAGTGGGAGCAACAACAGATGCATCCTGGGTGTCATGATCACAGCCTGGGAAGGAAAGGATGAGGATGAGGAGGAGGAGATATGGGGGACACGGTGATGTTAAGAAAAAGGGTGAAGGAGAAAGCAGGATGTTGAGGACGCAGAGAGGTGACATGAGAAGATGATTTAAATTGCACATGGATAAGACCTTTTTTAATATACACTGTGCTCTGCTGTTAACTTCACATCTCATGCTTGTAGGATTAAAGGGAAATGATGTAGATAAGGGTTACTGAGTCCATCTAGAAACAATTAACCCTAGAGTGCCTCAGTACACGTCTTTCTTTGCTCAGCAAAATTAGTTATTGATTCATAAAGACAAAGAAAATCTGTCCTATGTCCTTGGGTATCCACACATGTACATGCTATCTCCTTGTGTGGCTCCACCTACACAACCATGTGAACCACCCACCTCAGCACACAGGAGAAACTGAAAGTCAACGCCACTTTTCACCTTGGGTGTCAATATGACAAAGGTACTGTCACAACTTGGCTCGAGAGGAGGCGGCAAGGAGGGAGACCACACAAGCCACCTCTGAGGCCGCCACAGTACCCAAAGGTCAATGTGGAGTGTTAAACCTCAATGACTTTACAGCAGTCTCAGAGTTTAGAATAACACAACAGCCTTCATTGTGTGTCTGTATGTGTGGGTGTGGTTCTTTATTTATTTAAAAAGATTGATATCGAACACATTTACTGTCTCTCTGACATCCAACAGTTACACATGGAAGATTAAATGATAGTGTGTCACACACTTTGACTCTGTGTGTCTCAAAGACGGTATAAAGACTTTATAATTCAGATGACAGCGGAACATATGAACAGTACTGTTTGAGATAACGTTACTGTGACACTGCTTTGGATAATGAATGTATAGAATATTATAGATAAATGCCCACGTTTGAGATATGTGGACTTGTATAATGCAGGCGAGAGAGAAGGGTAAAGTCAGACGCCTCTGAAAGGTGAAGGTGACATTGAGTCACGGCGAATTACCTTTTTGTAGCACAGCACACTTTTAATGTCACCGCCCTGGTACACTCCTTATTACCAGAACCCAAATTGACTTTCATTTGAATTATTTTTTTTAATTGGTATTTCTGTCTCCATGTCGGCCACTACCTCTGCTGACATATCTGAACTAACAACCGATTTACAGAGATCCACATTGATTTTAACTTGAGGAAAATACTCTGTTAGACAAAAACTGTTAACAATTCCATTTACAAAGGATTGACGGACATATGACACAATAATTTGGGTGTTGCAGGCTCTTTCTTTCTCCTTTTAGCGCAATGACTCGATGACCTTTGTCAGTCAACTTTTCAGCTGCTATAACATCAAATCTAGTGTCAGATACAGAAAGAATCCCCCCAAAGCCAGGCTCTGGCGATAAACCAGGAAGCCACAAGATAGGAAGGAGTGGTCGATTGTCAGATATGCTGACACCTAACACTAAGGCCCCGCCAAAGTCAAGTGAAGATCACAGCATTTCTGAAACAAACTAAAACTACCCGACACATCAGACTCAGCATGTTAAAACCAAAAGAGGCAGTAGAGTGTGTGTCCTATTCACACCCCAAAATCTACTCCAAATACTCAACATTTCCAAAGCTGGGAGACAGAAGAGCGAGGAGACTTACCTTTCCGGAGAGATCGAGCGAGTCACTCCCCAGACCTCAGAGTGATCTCAGCAGCCTCATCCTGTCTGGTCAAACGTTAACCAAGAGTTAACCAGCTATGTTTTATTGGATCTAATGATTGTCTAATCTCCCTGCCCTCGTGTGGAGCTAGCCAATGGGGAAGAAGGAGAGAGGGGAGAACAGTGGTACGTACAGTACTGTAAAAGACAAATGCATTATCACTTAATATTAGCCATTGATTTAACATAAATCCTCAAATGCTTAAAGATTGAGTCCTGTTGGTGGGTTATAGTAGCAAAAAACAAACCGGTTGAAGGATTCTCACATCAGACTGCAGGTGTATGAATTGTGAACAAAAAGAGAAAGAAATGAGAACAAAAAGGATATGATAATGGAGTGGGAATTTCTGTAGAGATATGTTATTCAGCATTAAAGTTGCTAATTTCCCCTCAGACTTTGACCTATGCACCTCTGCACTGTTTCCTGTCAGATTTTCCATTAGTAGCAGCACCTGATAAGGAGCTGTGTGTGTGCAGACAATAGGACTAACAGATTACACACACAATCCATTGCATTAAAAGAATGCAAACCTATGGGGTCATCTGGTGTGATTCAGAAGTCAAGGCACATGCTATAACTGTTCAATAGCCGGTGTCCTTTCTAAACACTTTTGCACCTCCTAAAAGTGTAAAACTTTATGCCACAAAAATATTGAAAGAGTCTAAGTTTCCACTTTGAGTGTTATTTGTTTGTGGTTTATTTGATAGGGACAGATACAATATACATAGAGAAACTAAAAAACAGCTATCCGACACAAGTATCAGTATGTTCATAGTGGATAATAGTTTGCAACAAAAACTAGGAGATTAGAACAATGAGGTAGAAGGAAGGTAAACCGAATAAAGAGAGATATAATAAAACACACATTACAAAAATTACCTTTAAAAACTAGACATGAGCACATATTTGATAGATAGATAGATAGATAGATAGATAGATAGATAGATAGATAGATAGATAGATAGATAGATAGATAGATAGATAGATAGATAGATAGATAGATAGATAGATAGATAGATAGATATGGAAATTTAGACATCCAGTAGCTTAAAATGTTGCTGAATTAATGAGAGTTTGGTAGCTCTCTTAAAAGTGGTGAAGTTTGCAGCAAATTTCAAGTGATCAGGTAACGAGTTCCAGGACTGCTGTCTGAGCAAAATATGTTATGCCTTACTATTGCCACTTGAAGCAGATCTGGTGAATCTGCTGCAGTTCTGTAATCTCTTGGTGTATTTGCAGAAAGGCTGAGGAGCAAGTCCATTTAAACACAAGCTTCACAAAATAAAATCAAGTGTGAAAACTTTGAAAGTTGTTTGGCTTTTTGTCCAAGGTTTTCAGGTTTTTTCCCCCTGATTGTAAAAATGTTATTTATCTATCTTTGCCTTTATTTTCATGCCCCAACCTAAAACATAGAGCTGGAATTATCTTCCATACATCCTGATGCTGCACATGCTGTCATCCTGGGCTCAAAGCAGCGAGCTTAACAAGCTGTAGAAAGCTGCTTGGAAACAAGGAAGAGATTTGTGTGAATCTGCAACTGTAGAATAACAGCCTGTGAGTGAGTCACTGTTTCACAGCACCGTCGTTGAACCAGAACCTGTGACTGCTGTGTTTAAGGCTCAGCGGATGAAGTCATTAATTCAGATGGAGGGGACTCTGTTATGCAAAGCTTGGGTCCATGTACACTGCTCTGCCTTGTGATAGATATCCTGGCCAACGTGCGCCAACATCATCTGCCTGAAATAAAAGTACAAAACACACTTCCTGAGAATGTTACGTTGGCAACATTTTTACCGCTTTTCCGACAAAACTGAGTTTGGGACCTGAGCAGGCGGTGTCTGAGCATGTTGTTCGGCGTCACACTGTGACCCAGATCTCTGAGCAGTCGAATCACTGTGCTCAATGAGCTGTCACACACAGACACACGTGCACACATGCACAACTGATTTTGTTTCTGAAAGTTCAGCTTTAATGTCACATGACTCATCTTTTCTCAGCGCAGTTGTGTCTCTTTTGTGTCAAAGCTGAGTCACACATGGTAATATCTCATTCGTAATTTTGAGATGACAGACAAAAGCGGATGATGTCACTTCATTTCAATAAGCAACACTGAAACATACAAGTAGCAAAATACATCATCAAACCTGTTATTTATTTACAGTGAGTGCAAAATATAACACATTATAAATAAACTCAAAGTCACAACTAAATGGTCATCCTCATACTTAATCATCAATAGCTTACAACTGGTAATCTTAGCACTTTGGGGATCGACAGACGTCAAATCTGGCAGGGATGAGAGCAAAAGGATGATGAAAGAGAGAAGGCAGGAGTCAAAAGGATAATACAAATGTATTTGTTCAAAACACAGAAACATCCCGTCCTTTTCTCATTTTCATCTGCTGATCTCTAACCTCCAACGTTTATGCCACACAGACACAACAAGTGTTTTGTTGATTGTCCTGTCCCTTGGAGAGGCTGAGCTCTTCCACTCAGTGTGGCTTAGACTGCAACATATGGATTGCGGTGCAGAAATGTTGCACAAGGCTGGCTCAGTGTGAACACACTGAGGACTGAGGCTTCAATCATCCAACCATTTTAGTCCTTCAGAAGCAGGCGTCAACATATTCTGTAATTTGTTGACCTGCTCTATAGATTTGGTGTAGAGTTAAAAGTGTCTGTCAGGCTCCTACAGCACAGAGAGATCATGGCAGGACTTAGATTTTAGCCTGAACGCCACACTGGGATTGTTCTTAGCCATCACTTTGTTGAGGAAACGTTTGGCCTTCTTAGGAAGGCTCTCGCGGCGTGTGTTACAGTTTATGTGCCTGCGACGCTTGTTTGCTTCCTTGGAGTCTCGGCGTAGACGCAGCTGTCGCACCATGCCGTGAAAAGCCTCCCAGACGTTGTGCTGCATGGCGGCTGAGGTTTCGATAAACTTGCAGTCAAACACAGCAGCACAGGCACGACCCTCTGAAACAGAAAGTCAATGATGAGTACTTACATATAGTGCTCATCACACATAAACAGACAGAACAGACAGGGACTGTGTCTCCTCACCGCTGACTGACACCTCTCTGCGTCGCACCAGGTCACATTTGTTTCCCACCAGGATGATCGGTGTGTGCTGAGCAGGACGAAAGCACCGCAGGGTTATCCGGAGCTCTGAGGCTCGCAGGAACGAGGCCCGGTCAGTAACAGAGTACAGCAACAGGTAGGCATCACCTGCCTGCATGCTGTGCTCCTGAGCCCGTTCGTTGTCAGTCTGAAAACACAAACAGTCAAATATAAGATTTCCAGTAAGATATAAGATATGTACAGTGTGCCCTCCTCTGATTCACACAAGTCAATGCAGCTGTTTTTATCTCACCTCTGCATCCCATGTGTCAAGCAGAGTTATAGTTGCAGGCTCTCCGTCCACTTCAATTTCCTTCTCACACACTTCGTCTGGAATTATACAAATAACAAACACAGAGAAAACTTTACATCAGTAAAATAATAGACTTTTAGTCATTTTGTTGAAAGACATGTGTTGGACATAATCATACAATGAAAATAAAAACGCAGTATTGTAATATTATTATTGGACATTAACAAGTGCCACAATGGTGACCTTTTACATGTTATGGCATTTGATCTACCTGTCTGCTATTATGATAATGTACAAGTTTTGTCATATATTTAAAGGGATTTAGTTTGTATTCATCTAACATTTATATATATATATATATATATATATATATATATATATATATATATATATATATATATATATATATATATATATATATTGTCAGTAAATAAGTGTTATTCTAGTTATCATCCTCTTCTCACCTCCACACAGCTCGCAGTCCTCGCTGTCCATGATGTCCGCTGCCCCGGCGAAGATGCTGGCGAAGGCTGTTTTGCCGACCCCGCTGGCCCCCAACAGCACCACCCGGTACGGGCTCCGGGGTTCCGACGGCTCCCCGGTAGAGTCGGTGGATATGACCGAGTCTGAGGACGACCAGCTCAAGCGGCCCCCGTCCGACTCCCCGGTGTAGCTGGTGCAGGATTTGGAGCGGGAGATGCAGGCGGGGACCCTGGCCAGGAGGCTGTCGGTGAGCAGGTGGCTGCCCGGGTCGCAGATGCTCCACCGGTGGAGCTCGGTCTGCAGGCGGAGGCTGTGCCGGCGCACACTGGACAGCATGGTGCCGGTGTAACAAAATGTGGATGAACTATATTAACGGTGGGATTAAACTGAGGTGGTGCTTTACTTTTTATTAGGGAAAACACCCGTCAACAAGAAAGTAAAACACGCCGCTTTAACAGCTTCAGATACACATTAAACAATTTGTAGAGATTCACTCAAAACAAAAATGGAGCTTAAACTCTGTCCCAAAAAGTATGAAAAATACAATGACAGATTTAATTTGTGCTCTGCTGCAGTTAGACTCAACAGTAAATTATTGCACTCTCAGTGAGCCTGATAAAAAAACAATATATGAAACTCTTTCTAATATAACCCCGAGTTCAGATGCAAAGAGGTGCATCCCACATTAAAAACAAAGTTTAACTAGAGCATTGCAAAAACATTTGGATGGTAAATCCCGGAGCTTCATGTGTCTGCTGCAGACTGTGTTAGTAATCTCCATCTGAGTGTGTCTGTAATGCTCCAGATGGGGGTTCCCTGCGGTTTATATAAAGAGGAGGAGGGAGGGGGTCACACAAGTGGAGCATGAGTGTTTACTGGGATGGGGTGGGTATTTACTGACTCATTCGCACACTGTCAGGCGATGGACTACTTCTCGCTTATATATACACCAATAGGGTCTGGAGCAGGGACGTGCGGTCAGGGGAGGCTCATCATGAAAAGTAAAAAAACTAATAACGATAAAATAAATATAAATGTATATTTGTCCACTGGTCTGTCCTATAACTGCATTTTTTGTATGATTCTAATAATTTTATAGTCAAACTCGCTGAATTTGCGTATTCACCTCGGATTGCGCGCAATCCCTCGCAAACTAGGTTGAGCGCATGCATTTGGCGCGTGCTTGTTGCTATCTCTCTGTATGTCGCCAATATAATGTTTACATACACTTTTATTTTGCGTCCTGACTTTCCATAGTCCAGTTAATGTATGTAATGTATGTGTGTAACATATTTAGTCTTGCTGATGTGACAAAACCACAGTGAAAAAACAGCAGGTGAGGCAGACAGTACTCTGCCGCACTGAAGACGCACGTGAGCCCACAGGTTCGTGTTGCTGCTGTTCTTCTAAACAGAGACGGTAACAACACGCTACTGCTAGCTAACATCAGTCAGGTGCACTGTAGCACCGTTTAGTTTAGTTTCTTTCCCCGACTGAATAAAATATTATTTTGTTAATAGTGCAGTCTGTATTAAAATTATCAAAGCATCAGACTAAAAACGCTATGGAGGGTGCAGAGCAAATACCTCTCTGAGCCGCTATAAATGTAGCTTCTTCTTTGGCCATATATGTACCTTACCTGTGTGTATAAAGAATGCTGATATGAGATATGAAAAATAACCAGTAGTCAATGTTCATGCTGCCAAGAAAATTGTGAATAAGCTACTCAGTTGGGTTCATATATTTGTAAATCTGTCCCTGAAAGTGTCAGTGCCTCCCCAGCCATGAACCTCACCACACGTCACTGGTCTGGAGTTGTGCAACAGTGTAATAAAAAAAGAATCATACAAAAAAATATCTCTTCCCAGAATATATAGATGTTTTTCTGGAGATTAATACATTTATTCTTACATTGATAATTCTGAGACATGGGCTGGAGACTAGTGGAATGTAACTTTAAGTACATTTATTAAAGCGGCTTTATAGAAATTTAGCTAAATGCTATAAAGTAGTTTAGTACTACCTTATATTTGTCATTGAGCAGTGGCTGCTTGTACCTCAATTGAGTACTTCCAATTTATACCTTTACTCCACCGTATTTCCGGGCGAAATAGTGTTTTTTGTACTTCACTACCTTTATTTTAAAGCTATAGTTAGTAGTTACTTTGCAGATGCAGGATTTACATAGAAAACCTATGATCAGTTTATAAAATATAAATTAGTTATATAAACTTAACCACTGCTTAAACAAACTATGGCCATTTAAACTATATGTAGGAGGAGAAATAGACACTTAAAATAGATTTAAGGTTTTATTTTCATACAAAACCCTCAAATATTCTGATGTACAGATGGAACGTTACAATGATACATTTTGTGTTTAAATTAGCCAACTTTGCTGCAAAAGTTTGGAAAAGTTGGTGAGATTGACTATTTAATTAGATTTTATATTTTAATTTGAAGTATAATTCTATACATTAGTTTGTTTTACTATACTCACAAGTGTTTGCACTGCATTCTGGATGTTGTTTAACATCCATCTGTGGTGTCTTGTGCATGCAGGCTGGGTACAGTTGTATGGATCATAAAAACTCCATGACCATCATCAATACAGTGTATTAAAACTGAATAAGCCTGAGAGGATGTTAGAAGAGAGAGAGAGAGAGAGAAGTACAGAAGGAGTGAGAGCAGCGTCCTTGATCATGTATCTGCGCTTCTCTGGACTGAACAGATGGCAGCTTTAACTTTGTGGGAAAAACATCTAGTCTGCACAGGCTGTCTTATAAAACTTCATTTTTGTGCCTCTGTTCATATTCAAACACAAATGTTCCGCATTCCCGACTTAGAGCTTCTTAATTGTAACAATCTGCTGCTTTTCTTAGTCTTATATGAGAGTAGATAGAATATTTTAAGGCATGGTTGAACAAGCAAACAATTCGATGTTATCTTTTTCTAACATTTCTTTTAGACAAAACAAATAATTGATTAAAATGACCTACATTCTTTCTGATAATAATATTATTTGGTTGTAGCCCAACTTCAATGCAAACTCAAGTGTAATTTGCATCTACTTTCCATTTAATGCATATGTATAGGAATTATTCAATAATTGATATCTCTTAAGATTCTGTGCAGGTGCCAACGTGAATAACTGATCCAGTTTAACAGACATGCTACATTACAACTTGGGCCAATAAACAAAGCATTAATTATTCTCCAATCCTATTTGCTTCAGTCTTTTACTCTACAGCTGCCAAAGAACACATAATAAGAAGCAGTAGTTGACAGGCTGTTTACATTTACAAAACTATCCCTCACTAGGATTGTTACCAGTTCATTTGAACACTTTTGAGCAGAAAGATTAAAATAAATACAAGTTATTCTGGCCACAACTTTCAGGAGCATCTCCGAGACAAACACACACTGGGTTCATTATGTGGCAGATTATTTAGCTGTAATTCTGTGAGTGCAGGGAACAATGATATTGCCTGATACCTGATACCTACCTTTTCAGTGTCAAATAATATCTAAACATGGCTTCCTATCAGTTACTGAATAAAAGCTCTGAGAAGAAGCTTAGCATGTACGCCTGAGATCCACCACCAGCAGCACCAGCATATTGTTAATAGGTTGGAAACCACCAGTTGGTATTTTGTTTATGATCCATCTAGCAACCTACACTTTTTCCCAGAGACCCTGCATCACATCACTCATTTGCCGAAGCACTTTGTATGTGAAAGAGAGAAAGCGCGACCGAGAACAGAGAGTTATTACAGTAATTGTGGGATTACGCTGCTTTTTCGGCTGTTGTTTTTCAGGACTTCTGTATCGGGTTGTGGCCTCATCCGCGAGGCCTGCTGCTGTGTATTACAGTGCTGATCTGATCTGCCTGACAGATGATGCGGCAACATTAAATCCTTGTTAAGTGCTGGAGCAGGACCAGGATCAGGAGGAGGGGGAGTTGTGCTCAGGCTGGCTGCAGACTGGCAGGGTCCATGGTGATGGCTGTAGATGGGGAGGTGAGCATGGGGTGACCTCTTTGCTTTTTAATGTTTCTTTCACTTAATGTAAAACAAACTGTGTCATGAGGTCAGTCAGACAGTGGCGGGGCAGAACAGCCAACATACAAGAGAAACAAACATATTTGTCACTTCATACAAGCCGTGTAAAGTCCAGAGTAGTAAAAAAATAAATAAAAAAGGCGTCTGAAACTAAAATCAGGGAGGGGGTCCGGGATTGTTTTCCTTGGAAGAGAATTTCAGTGATTCTTAAAGTGAAAATTAAGCTTTTTGGAGCGATCTGAGATCAAACATCTTGTTTTGATATAAAGCTGCAACGATTAGATCAAAGATCAGATCATCCACTATCTCTACTTATATTTGATTGCGGCAACTTCAAAGAGCTCAGTGGTTTACAATATAACAATCCAACCAAGTGACTGAACTCCAGCTCACCGGAGTTGAGCAATGATAATAGAGCAAGTACATAAGTACATTTGAATGTACTAATACTTAGTTTGAATGTATATCATTACACAATCAAGTTTTAATGGTTATCCAAGTTCATATTTTTGCCTCACATTCATTCAACTCATGAGCAGCCAGTGGCCAGTGTATTTTGAGGGGCAGTTTCTGACAGTCAAAGCTGTTGTAGGTAAGCAGGAGAACGCAATGTTTTGGACTTGAAGTTTCAGTGCAGCTTTAGCAGCAGTGACTCAGATTCTTCTTTGGGTTCAGATGTGGGCCGTGGACATAATCACACAATCAAAGCCTTGAGGGTCTATTGTAAGAGAGTAGCTGCTAAGATCATTGTAGAGAAAGGTGAAGGAGGTCAAATCCAGTGCTATGGACTATTATCACCTGTAGATCAAACATATTCCAATCCAATTTGAAATGTGATGGAAAATAGCAGACTTGTTGCTCTGTACTCAACCCTTGATCAAGATGTGTCGGGTGCTCTTGGAAAACGGGGAAGAAAACGGGGACAGTAATCCAGCCACTGAAATGTCTAATCTTATCTTGGATAAGCCTTCATTACTTGATCAATGTTTTAAATGAAAAGGAGGAACAAGGCCTTAGAGGAGATATGGTGAACATCTTGTGGTTTCTATGCTCTTTATCTCTAAACCTCTATAAAGAGAGCAGTACAGAAGAGAACATTAATAACAAAGAGAGTGACTCACAATTTCATAAGTAGGAGAATCAATATCTCATCTGAAGGGGAAACAGTGCAGCAAACTGAGCCTGAACTTGTATTTCAAAAGGACAGTGAGCTGTTTTACTATGTTGACATGAAAGCCACTGTGTTGCTGCTGCTGCTGATGATATTTTAACTCTTTGTCCCAAATTAATGTCTAATTAGTCTCTTGAAAGTCAAGTGTATCCAGTCTGGTGCCATCAACATCTTGAAGCCCTAAAATACAAAAACAGAAGGACTGCTAAAAGCCTGTGAAGAACAGACTGCTACCGGTACTGATGCACCAGTATCTCTGAAACGTGCAGCTTGAACGTCAAAGATTCTAGGACTGATGGTTATTGAAATATGAGACTTGTGATCTCAGTGTGGGTAAATACCAGAGGCTTGGCTTCTACAGTACATTCAGATCTTCCACATAGGTCCTGGTATCACAGGGAATACACTTCCAACCTGTGATTCAGTCTCTCCAACAAAACAACTGTATCTCTTTCTCTCCCTCCAGCGCTGGAAAGCCATTCATTCAATCCATACGCCAGGTCTTTGAGCCGTCTGGCTGGAACGCATGGCTTAAAAGAGGGATTGGCAATGCAGCCAGCAGACTAGTAAGAGCTTTACACAGACATAGACAAATTCCACCTCATGCACACAACAGCCTGGAGCCTGAGACTGGAGGAGTGACCTGGATCAATATCTTACATTGCCAAAGCCAGGCCAGGGCAGATGCTTGGGTGACAGTTCCCGTCTGAGGCTCAAACTAAATTTTTGGTAATGATACATTTCTAGCCATGCTAGTGACACGGCTCGTTGGAAATATCCGTCTGTTGGTCGGTTCACCACCACCACCGTTTAGGATTTTATCGCAGATCGGAATAAATAAAATAGAAACACCCCAAATAAGTTGATTTTGTTGAATTTCCATTATTGGGATAATTGCAAAGACACTCGCATGGGACTTGAAAAGGCAGTTTTGATCACTATCACATCACATCGTTAGAGAAGTCATAAATACAGAATGAGTGCCATTTAAGAGTTTTAAGCATGTTGCAATGATTATAGGGATAATATCATGATTGACAACTATTTTTGGCCAGAATAAACATGACATGATCTTTTCACATCGTCCTATGCCTAATCCAGCCTGAAATACCTAAAGAACGGATGGAGTTGCTATGATGGGAATAGACTGAGTAGTTTTACTAACCCAAACTGATGAGCTTCAAGAGGCTGACATTGGATTCCACAGAGGCTCCACGGACCACATGATAAAAACATGTAATAAAAAGATATTATCTTTGTATTCTGGCACTGGACCGGCATCAAAAGTTTAAATTCACACTGTGGCCACAGAGAAACAGCAGGTGTTTGCATAACGCTGCCTCCTGTATGCCACAGACTGACAGGTCGCAGAGCTACAACTGTCATATGCACAAAAGGGAAAGCTGAACATCCCAGAGACCCATTTATTACACAACAAAGTTGCTTAACAATTAGGCAGAGTGGTGAGCATCCAGTAAATAATAATTACCCTGTTTATGTAAAGACACATTGTATTGGAGCTCAGTCAATCTGACAGACCCGAACACAAATCATATGTGGAGTCAGGACGCAACTACATAACTCCCACGCAGCAGCTTATTGTTGAAGAGCGGGAACAGACCAGTGTTCTGCTAAATAACAGACTGAACAGATCAGACTATGGCCAGGAACAAGAAGCTGTCCCTACTTCAGATAAACTGTGACATTATAGTAAAAAGGTTCAAGCCAAAGACTTGTGTTCCTTTATTCCTCTCAGAAGATTCATCTCTGGATGACAGACTCACTGCACAGACGTCCATAAACTAAATCATTTTCTATGCATTGTGGTATACACATTCTGTCCATACCACCCAGCGTCTGTGTCGACTAAACATGTCTCAGGACAACATAAATCCATTAATTCACACAGTAAATATGACTGTAGATGGACACAGGAGCAGCTCTCTTGCATGCGTATCTACAGTATGTCGGTATAAAACATACCTGGCACACAATCTGCCTCATTCAGACATGCATTTAAAAATGCTCCGTTTTCCCCAGGAAGAATTATTCAGTCAATAACGAATGTTCAGCTCTTTAAGAGCCTGTTCATACACATATTCCTTTTGAATTTCATTTATTTGATAAAGTTTTACAGTCAATTACTTTGAACAATAAAGAAAACGTTAAAGGCAAGACACAGAATCTCACAATTGTCACTTATTGCGGTTGTTGGCAGCACTGTTGAGGGTTTAGTCATATGTGGTAGCCAGGCTGCTTACAAAGCCCAGAGAGTGTGTGTGTGTGTTTGTGTGTGTGGGTGTATGTGTGTGAGTCATCTATATCTGACGTGTAATCTGTGTGTGTTTGTTTAAGGAGCTGTGTGAGAGATGGTGGTCTGGAAGGCGAAGGTGATGTGTTTCCGTGCAAGATCAAGGTAAGGGTCTGAGAAGGTGTGTTTGTCACCAGAGAAATGTCTCCACTGCATCAGCTCGGACATGCTAAAAGGCTTCTGCTGCGCCCCTCCGTGGTCACCTTGACGACCGAGCTGGCACGGCCTATCAGAAACCTGCTCCTCTTCCTCTACGACAGCTGAGGATGACGAAAAAAGGGAGTTAATGAAATACTTAACCCCCAAAATGAGAATCTTTATAAAATCACTTACTCACCCCGTGTTACCTTCAATTCATGAAGAAAATGTAGTGTTTTTTTATAATGCATACACGGTGAACAAAGAATCCATAAAAAGGAGAAAAGTTTTTGATGAATTGAAGAAAATGCGGGCCGTGTTTAACAACATCAAAATTAACGTTTTTGCAAAAATGCATGCGTTTTGGAAGTAATGAGCATACCACTGGAAACATGAGACGTGGATTATACTACACGAGTTGCGTGAGTTTGTAAACGGAGGTCCATTTTTGGATTCTTCATTCACTGTGGAGGCATGCAAGTAAAACAAAGTTGTGTTCACAAATTCAAGATAAGAAAGGGTGAGCAATATATACAAATGATCATTTGGGGGGTGACGTGTCCCTTTAATGAGTCTAAGTAAAGTCAAATACTGGTGTCAGTGTGTCGCTCTGTGCCTACCCTGGATTGAGCCATCCATGCTGCAGCTGCAGTTCAGCAGGTCGTGTGTTAGACAGAGCGTTTCTGTCAGGCTAAAAAGATCTCGCAGTTCACTGGTGGAGAAGTTAGTGTGCTCCGCCTTTTTGCCCAGATCAACGACCGTCCCAGAAAGCCCCTGTTTGGATACCTGTCTCTGGAATATACGCTCTTCAATAGTGCCTGAGAGGAAGTCACACACACCCAGACATAAAGTTTCACATCAGTCTGGTTCATGACATGCTTAACATTCTGGCTCACTGTGGGTGTATGTGTTTTCTGACCTGCAGTGAGGAGACGATAAATGTGCACCGTCTTCTTCTGTCCATCTCTCCACACTCGAGCCATGGCCTGGACACAGTAGCGAGGGACAAGTTGCAGTGGAGAATTACACAAATGTGCACAGCACCATCTGGTGGATATGTAAGTATAGTAGTGTGACATGAGGGATGAGAGTCTGAGGGCGCTTTCACACCTGTAGTTCAGTATTACTTCAGTTTGGTCCAAACAAAGGGACAACTTCTTCACAGTGACTTTTTCTACACAAACCCAACGCCTGAAGTCGCAGGTGCTGACAGGTAACTCATTCCTTGAACAGTTTTGGTGATGGTTATTATACATGAATATTGAACTCCACCAAATGATGTGTGTGTACATAGGACAGAAGAGACCCTAAGTGTGTGCAGAGTGTGTGCGACTTACCTGCATGTCATTAGCAGGGTTCCAGTCAATATCATACAGCACGAGGTGGGAAGCACCGATCAGATTAAGCCCCACACCACCTGCTTTGGAGCTCAGCAGAAACAGGAAGTTCTGAGAGTAATGACTGTTAAAACCGTCAACCAGCCGCTGTCTCTGGCTGGTGGGGGTGTGTCCGTCTAGGCGGCAGAAGGTGTAGCCTACATGTACACACAAGTCCTGGAGCAGGTCAAGTGTCTTAGTATAGTTGGACACTACAACCACCCTGCAAGAACACATATACTTTGTCAGTATATGTGGACAAAAATACACACATGCAAATTGAAGCACATGCATGCTCACACACACACACACACACACACACACACACACACACACACACACACACACACACACACACACACACACACACACACACACACACACACACACACACACACACACACACACACACACACACACCTGTCTGAAGGGTTAAGTTGCCTGATGGCGGACAGCAAGTCCGACAGCACCAGAAGTTTTCCAGAGTCAGCCGTGTTGAATCCACCTGAAGAGTAGGATTCTGGGAAGAGCTCAACCAGGCCCTCATATAAAGAGTTCTCCACTGAACCACTGTCGGCTTTTTCCTAAACATCACAACACAACACAGTACTCACAGTCAGGACTGGGAGTAAATCACTAAACACTAACATAAATGCAGACTGCTTTGACCACAGAGCTGATGCTCAGAGTTTAATAATAATAATAATAATATTAATAAATGTTATTTATATAGCCCCTTTCATAATATAAAATGCAGCTCAAATAGTTATACAAGAGAATCAAATCAATCACACAGGTAATAAAAACAACACAGATTTTAAAAGACAAAAAAAACATGAAACAAGTATGAGAAACATCAAATAAATATCAAATAAAACCATTGAAGTTAGAAAAATGTGTAATTAATTAAAGCAAGCTCATAAAAATAGGTTTTGAGCTTTATCAACAGTAGATACTTGTCTTATTTGTGAAGGGAGTTTGTTTTACTCCCCTCCCTACTAACAAAGACAGTCACCTTGACGGTGGCGTAGAGCAGACCAGGGTGGTTACAGAGCTTCTTCAGTGCAGTGATGCAGGCCAAGTGTGTGTGAGTTTGCGTGGAGCCCTGAAGGCAGGCTCTGAAGACTCTGTGGCCCAGGAGTTGCTGGTACAACTCTCGCTGCAGAGGGGACGGGTCGCAGAACAATGTCCAGTCAAGACGAGGAGGCAAGTAGCGGTTGATGATCTCCTGTGTCCGTCTCAGGATGAACATGCCAGTCAGGCGAGAGAGCTCTGCTGCCCGCTCTTCTCCCAAAACGCTCTCCTCCTGTTGGCAGAGACAAATACGAGATCAGGTTAAACACCGGATCAAGTTGTCCATATACACGGTCCTTCAAAAGTTTGGAATCGCCTGCCACAAAGCTTCGGGACAGTCAGGTGGCTGACAGGAATATTCTAGATTTTCTAACAGTCTTTAATTCTTTTAGCTTGTAGAAAGTCCTTTTTCACAAATAGATGTAATGTAGTATGAAGGGTTTGCAAAACAAAGTCATGTTTTATACATGGAGAACAAATGCCTGTAAGGTCAGACAGAGACAAAAACACCTCTGAGCATTTGTCTCAGAACCCTTCGGCTGTTGGTCTGACAACGTCCAGCCTCTGGGAGCAAAGGGCAATGTTCCTGGTGTAGTCAGCGGATATCCAGGTCAAGATTTTCTCTTCCGGTTGTGGACACTGTTTATAGTCCGATTAGCAACTTGAGACGCAAGAATGTAGTTGGAGTTGAGAGACGACATCTACGAGCTGATTGTTTATTGTAGTAGCCTATTTTCACTCAGTTAACAGTTAATTTTTTTCAGCTAATAAAAAGCTACATCTTCATCAGACGATAGCCGAAGGGTTCCGACATTGCATTTAGACTTTTTCTGGGCTGGAAAACAAATTCAAAATCTAGGTTACAACTGTTTTCTCCCCTGTCATGCAACACTGTCACCAATGTAAATAATACATTTGGTGTCTAAGAACAGCAGTGTATGTCATGTGACTACATAGAAAGAAAGAAGCAAGAAGGGCAGAGGCAGTATTACCTCAGTGCAGGAGGGCTGTCTGGAGCGTAGAATCGGCTCCTCATATACTTTTCTATACCCAGTAGACGACCCAAGAATCCCCGGGTTAACAAACTCTATAATAGCGTAGAACTCCTGCAGGTCATTCTGTACCGGGGTGCCTTCAAAACATAAAAACTATTAATTATAAAAACCTTTGAACCAAAAAGTTGTCGTTGTCAGCTAGAGACACCTTAACGATTTCTTCCATCTCTTTCTGTCAGACACTTTGCATCCCTGTATCTCAGCATCAGGGTGTACCTGTTAGTATGACTCTGCGATTACAGCTCAGGCTGCTGAGGGCTGAGGACGTTTTGATGCTGCTGTTTTTTAATCTGTGGCCCTCGTCACATATCACAAGATCAAACTCCACTTTCTGTACCTGAAAGCACAAGAAAACAACACTTTAACAGAAAGATGATAGAAGCGGATTTATTTGTAACATGCACTTGACAGACACAAGGTGAACATACCTGCTCCAGGCAGCGCAGCAGCATCTCATAGCTGATCACAAGAACGCTGTGCAGAGGAGATAACACAAACTTCTCAATCCTGTGGTCCTGTGAGTATGTCAACAAAGGATGTATACTATTAGTGACTTAATACATGCCAGATTAAGGTAAATGAGTGGATCTGATACTTAAAATTTCTAAAGTACTTTACAAAGAGTCAATAGACCAGGAAAAGTCACAGATCAGCATTAAGATACAAATTAAACAGAATAAGACAAAGACAAGACAAAATTATTTTTAAAAAGGCAGCTTTAAAATAATTGTTATACATTATTTTTGTATTTAGAACTAATTATTATTCATTATGTTTCTTTGTTACATGTTACGTGATGCTGAATTCTCTTACAACGCACAATATGTAATTTTCTTCAACTAGGGGTCTCTCAATCAAAACAATAACAAAAGTCTTTGGAAGCGTCGTGAAGCATCATGGGAGTTGTTGAGCTCCAAAAGACAGAATTTCCCCATCTCTCTTCACCTGATCCACAGTGAAAACGTTGATCCTCTCACGGCCCAGCCACTTGTTAAACTCCGCACCCCAGTTGTGCACTAGGCTGCCAGGGGTGACCACAAGGACACGCTTAGCGACTGGTTTCCCACCGTAAGGGCCTTGTTTAAGCAACGTCCAGGACAGCGCCACGCTCTGGAGGGTCTTCCCCAAACCCATCTCGTCAGCCAGAATAGCCCCATAGCGGCCCACAGCTCTACACAATAAAACACATCAATATGATCTATTGGGAATCCTCATAATGGAACCATAATGTTACGGGAACAGCTTCCATTACCTCAAGCCCATGACACACTCATAGAGAAAGAGCAGGCCGTCTCTCTGGTGGGGTCGTAGGTGAGTAGTCAGGTACGGGTCAACAACAACATCCACCACAGGAAGCCCCGCCTTGTTATTAGACCACTGGTGGTTAGCAGAGGGACGAGGCATCACCAGTGCGCCTGCAAAACATCCAGAGACTCTGAGTATGTATCTACACAGTGGGGTTCATCATGCAGCACACGTGGGTAAGAGCAGATTTGGACGGTGCATCTAGAGTTGACTTTTCTCAACAGAAAATTCAGAAAAAATACAAGACACATTTAAGAGAATGTTGCTGCATGAGGCTCAATGTTTGTATATGAAAGAAATGTGAAATGTCAAGTCTTCTAATAAACTAAAAGATGCCAAAAAAAACAACAATTATGGCATATTAAGAATTAGTGTTATTACCACACACCTGGAGCCAGCGGGTCATGGCGAGGTCTGCAGGTTTGTTCCTTCTCAGGTTTAGATCCTGGATGATCTGCTCTCCCTGACAGTAGTGGGGAGCAGAAAGGTTTGGACCCCAAGCCACGAGAGGGAGGTGGAGCCGACTTTGTGTGTGACTCCTCTTTCTCTACCTGGACCTCTAGGAAACAACGTCCCCTGGCGAAGTCCTCAGCAGCAATGACCCCCATCACCTCCACTTCCTTCCCTCCGATCGTCAGGGTCTCTCCATCGGACAGGGAGGCCAGTGTGGACACCTTGTAGCCACTTCCTACACACAAACATGCACAAGCACACCCAATGAGTTCATGACACCTGGCCTCCAGCACCACCGTAAGGAATCTTGGCGTCATCTTTGATAAGGATCTGTCGTTTAACTCCCACATAAAACAAAGCTCAAGGACTGCCTTCTTTCATCTACGTAACAGTTGCAAAAATAAGACACATCCCGTCTCAAAATCATGCAGAAAAACTAGTCCATGCATCTGTATTAGCTGCTCTGCACTGGCTCCCGGTAAAATACAGAATATAATTCAAAATCCCTCTCCTGACTTACAAAGCAATTAATGGTCAGGCTCCAGCATATCTTAAAGATCTCATAGTACCTTATAAACCAACTAGAGCATTGCGCTCTAGTTGTCCCAGACTACAGGGTTACTTGTAGTTCCTAGAGTCTCTAAGAGTACAATGGGAGCCAGAGCCTTCAGCTATCAAGCTCCTCTCCAGTGGAACCAGCTTCCAGTTTGTGTTCGGGAGGCAGACACACTCTCCACATTTAAGAGCAGGCTAAAGACTTTCCTTTTTGATAAAGCTTATAGTTAGGGCTGGCTCAGGTTTTCCCTGGATCAGCCCCTAGTTAAGCTGCTATAGGCTTAGACTGCCGGGAAACACCTCCCTGCTCTCCTCCCCTCCCTCTTTATCTATCTGTATGTATTTATGTAAAGGTATGTTACTAACTCATCATCCCCGGAGTTTCTGTGTCTCTCATGTGGCAGGTTGCCACTGATAAAGTTTGCGTCAGGATCAGGAATAGTGGCTGCGCCTGCTGCCCTGGTCCTGCTGGACACCGGGAATGCCTTTTTGACATTATCCTGGATTCATCCAAACTTTCTCTTTTTCAACACATCATAATTTCTGTCAAATGTTGTATTTGTACTATGTTGTTTATCCTGTACATACGACATCTATTGCACGTCTGTCCGTCCTGGGAGAGGGATCCCTCCTCAGTTGCTGTCCCTGAGGTTTCTTCCATTTTTCCCCTTTAATTATGGGGTTTCTTTTAGGAAGTTTTTCCTTGTGCGATGCGAGGGTCTAAGGACAGAGGGTGTCGTAACCTGTACAGTCTGTAAAGCACACTGAGACAAATGTATAATTTGTGATACTGGGCTATATAAATAAATTTGATTTGAAAAAGACATTGTATATTGGGAGACATTATCTCAATGAGTTTGAAATGTTCACTAAATTAAGAGGTTGCAGCTTGTTTCCGTTTACCAACATTGAAATACCCAATTTAAATTAATCCATTTTGCATTATAGAATACCACATTATGAGTAATATAAAACAGTATATACAATATGTTCCTTAAGTACAGACAGACTTTAAAGAATTTGCTTCATTAGTCATTTTGAAGGTTAAGCTTAAAGAACAAATTGGCTGTGTCTCAATTCAGGGGCTGCAGCCTTCGGAGGCTGCATTTGTAGACAGATTACGTCACAATGGCGCCCCTCGACCCAGCAGTAACGGCAAATGGATACACTTTTAAATGTAAGTATTGTATAGCTCATTTATACTTCATATTACCTGCTTGGTTTTCTGACAGTTGAATATCACTTAAAAAGTCCAGTGCAATCGTTTGGATTGATTATACATATTTTATTATTTATAATATGTGTACTTATTTTGCAACTTAATCTGCTTTTGTTTAGTGGTGTATAGCTAAACTTGTTCTAACATTTTGTTTTAGGGAGAATGAGACAGAAGCAGAAGAGGAGAGCAGGGAGAGGATGGACAGACTCTTCTCTCTGCTGGAGTAACTTGTTGACAAATGAAATGTAAATTAATTGAAATAATAATAATAATATATAATGATGATTGTGTATTTAATTTAACTATAAATGAAAATTTATGAAAACTTAATTGATTTCAAGGTTCAAGAAGGATTTATTTTGTACATACGATTAATTAATTTAGAAAACTACCCATCAATGAATGGAAATGATCGAACAAAGAAAATGATTGAATGATTATTATAAACAGAAAAATATTATAAAACAATATAACATTTACAGTATTTACAGAAAAGGTTTGCTGCTGGACTTGGATGGGCTGCCACAATAAAGCCCCTGGTGTCTCCTGATGGGGGGCATCATCTGGGGTGGTCTCTAGAGTGTGTATGAGATGCCCCTCCATCGTCTATAATACATTATGCACCGGTGATAAAGCATATCTTCAATCGAGATTAAAAAGAAAAGTATTATCTCTGGGAACAAATGCTAAAGTAAACCGTCAACTGCGCTTGATAACTTCTGAGAGTTGCTAGGCGACGGGAGCGGCAAAAGGTAGGGGCGTGAACAGCTAGTAACGTACCAGGAAGTCCCCCGTAGACCGGACTGTCTCATTTCGTAGACCGCTCGGTTCAGCCTTCGCGGTATACGGAGGACCCGGCCTCTAAAGACCGCGAAGGCTGCGTCCCCCGAAGGCTGCAGTCATTTAGTGGCATCGAGCAACTGAACTGAATACCCCTCGGCTCACCCCTCTCTTTCCAAGCGTGTCGGAGAACTACGGTGGCCTTCAAGTAACTTGAAAAAACGCAAAAGGCCCTCTCTAGAGTCAGTGTTCGCTCCCTATGTATATATAAAGGACTCGTTCAAAGGCAGACGTTTTTCAAAGTAGAAGGTGGGCCTGCCCAGGGGGCTCCAAACTGTTTCAGGGGAGGCTCAGTGAATAGAGATGAAAATGATTAGTTATCAAAAGAAGATCACATAGAATAGCCTAAATGTGTGTGAATTGGTTAAAGGGATACAGAAGTTTGGGGGAATTTTACTGTTTTCACCGCTTCCCCAGAGTCAGAAACTAGTATATGTCTTAGGACGGACCTTTTTAGATATTTGCTGTAGTCTGAAGTTGTGAACAGCAATATTAGACTATCTTGGATCAATTGTTGAGTGTCTATGGACTCAAATAATATAATCATGATCCAATAAGCATCCAGGTATTAAAGGGGAGGGGGCGCCTTTTATCAAGTTTTCTCTGAGGGGAGGCCCAGTATCAGACTTTGAAGACCCCTGATCTAAGGTAATGAAAATACAACAATTATTAGTTTCAGGTGATTATACACTAATGAAAACAAAGTTACGAATATTATATTCAGTTTCTGCCAATAAATCCCACACATTGGTCCTTTAACTGTCACAGGCAACATAGGCAACATCACACTGCTCTTTATCCCACCAGACTAAAAGATAATAAGGAAAGACTAAATGTAAATTGGAGAGTCTGTCTCACCCTTGCCAATGTCCTTGCCCTCCATATCTTTCAGTGTGGCTGTGCGTCCTCTTGTAATCAGGACCGCATCACCCTCCCAGCGCTTGTGTTTCTTCTTACTGGCTTTACACCACATCACACTGAAGTAACGCGCTCCATTCTGACTGCAGTCAGAGTCTGAGCCTGCAGCTCCAGAAACGCAGACTGACCTCACTGGAGGCTGCTGGGGGGTTTGAGAAGACCCCGAAGTCAACTGAGGGTGGCCATTCACTCCTGTAACACAAAGACATACAACATAGTGAAAAACAAAAGCAATATCTAAGACACACCTCACACGACTCACCAGCAGAGGTCCCTGTTGCACCAAGTCTATACATCATACTAGACCTTCATACCAAAGAAGATAGACCCACCCCCACCCAATACATGCCTGAAAACTAGAGTGCTACTCATGCCATGTTAGAATTAAAAGTGTAAGAACCATTCATCATTTTTCTTTTAATATCTGTAACAAATATATGTAACCAAAATAAGAAAAATCATCTTCCTCAGAGAGGATGAAATCATGAGAGTTGATGCCCGTTTGATGTGTAATAAACACAAAACCTTCTTTTCTTTAATAGAAACAAGTGAACATTTGGACAAAGTGTAAAAGAAACTGACAACACTCATTTAACGACACACATTACAATACAATCAATGTTGTAGTCACACACATTAAATAACAATAACATCGCAAATCCAGCTCCCTTATTTTGATCACTAAACTTACTGTCAATTCAGCAACCAGAGGGAATTTCTGACGAACAGATTTCTCTCATTTCCATGTAAATTCAGCAACTCAAAGAACAGGATTTGTTATCAGTAGCATCTCGTGTTTAAGGCCTTCGGCAGTTTAACTTGTGCTTCAAACCTGGGTGTTTGAACATTTCTCAGTTCTAAAAAGTGTAACTTTGTTTGTTTGGAGTGCTTCTTTTTTCATTTCTAATACACAGAATTTTAATAAGCGCCGCTAGCTTGGTTACTGAAAAGTGCTACGAGGAAATGCCTTTTTAGTTTATTGCTTCTGGTTTGTTAGATCAAGCAGAAATTCTCTTTAAAAAGAATGAACAGAGGTCGATACAATCCCCCTGATATGAACCAGGCAGACTGTCACACTCCAGTATCATTATAGTATATTATTAACACAAGGCTAAAATCCCCATAGATACATATTGTTAGCAGATCTAGGCAGGAAAAGCACCATCATAATAGACGCTATTTATTACTAATAATATTCCCTTCCAAAACCTGGACTTCAACATTTATTTAACCTATTTTGGCCTGTCACAGTGTTATGTAATGTAAGAATGTACAAGTTTTGTTGCCATTTCTGTCAATAAGTGCGATAATGATGATACAATTTTAACATTGACAAGCATAAACACAGACTGATGGCAACACAAGTCAGACTTGCATCCTGCAATATGCAAACAGGCTTTCAGTGTCTGTATGAGGCACTATGTTTATATAACAAAAAAAAATGTCAAGTTCTGAAACGGCTCTCTAAATGAAACTGATGAGTGTGATTGGTCCTTAGCTTCCTCTACATACTTGAAGTTCCTCAGAGCCTCTCCCTTTCTAAGACTGGACACAGATGTGCGTGTTCATGCTCGTTATAGAGGAACTGGCAGTCCGTGTCTCAGTTGAGCAGCCTTTAGTTTCTCTACTTTGATCTTGGCTTTTAGAAGTTCCTCCTCCAGGTCCTGTTTCCTCTTCAGCCCCTCCCTCTTCTCCTCCAGGTAGACGGCAACCTTCCTGTGATTGGCTAACACCAACTCGTGCTCCTCTTTGGCGAGGTGCAGAGGGCGAAACCTGTCGGGCTCGTGGTGAGGGTAAATCTCGTTGGGGTAGAGGTCGCAACGTAAGGGCAGCGGCGAGGGTGAGAGAGGGATGTTAACGGAGGAAGTGACGGGAGACAGGGATGCTTCGTAATCGTGGACGCTGCCCGAGTCCTGGTCCTCCTCCTGCTGCTCCTGGCCTCCGTCCAGCCCTGGCTCCGAGTGTACGGAGAGGATGGGGAGGTCTGGCGGTGGTTTAACATCCTCTTCAGGGTCCAGCTGGACCACCTCATGGGGGATACTTGGGACAGCTGCTGAGTAATCCTGGAGTCCAGCCAGAGAGGAGCTGCTGCCAGGATGTTCGACAGGAGAGTTGTGCTTGCTGTATATTAATCTACAAATGGAATGAAGGATAAAAATAAGTGAGACGAGAGTGCGTAAACAGCTTTTATCCAGTGTTTACATCTTGTCACCTCTGTTGGTGATAATGCTTTCTAAATGAAACAATCAAAGGATCCATTGACTAATCAGAGTAGACAAAAGGAAGTGATTCACCAAAGTAAAAATAACAAACCTATGCTGGTAACATCGTCACTGATAATATAATTTTCTTGACGTTTCATATTATTATGTATACAGCTCATCTTTGGTGTAGCTACATGAAAAGTAGTATGTGGAGGCTCGTGGCTTACAGTGATGCAATGAGGTTGTTGCTTCAGGTTCCCAGATGGCATAGTGCCAGTCAACTGTGTGTGTTCTCTGGTGTTTTTACAAGACATCTGATGTATGTGTCACTTGGATGAGTCACAGGACAGCATTATAGAGGCTTTAACCAGCCCTAGGAAGAGCTGCTCTCGGTTCTCATCCAGGTTCAACAACACTGCAGAGATGGCCTACATATCAATGGGTTTTTTTTACATTGACTGATAAATTGTTGTGGTTTTATCTTGAAAATATTATTTTATTTTATTCTTGTTTTTGCTGTGGACATCTTGTGAGATTAAATAAAGTTGAAAAACAACAACAATTTACACTAAAACTACACAACATTTTTTTCAAGGTTGGTTTTCCTCTGCTTACTCTCCGGAGCAAATACCAATTGTTCAGCCTCAGCTTCATTTTCCTTTCTTTCTGTAGCACTGGGAACTTGAACCAAGTTCAAAGCATTATATTGGGGTCCAATTTGTGATTTGTAATTGTCTTGTTTAAAAAAAACTACGATTCACCTGAAACTAAATTGGCAGATTAATCAATTTGAACAAGAGTTGAGTATTTTCCATGTGAATGTACGTGAACAAAAGAACAAACTTCTAAAGAGCAGTTTGCTGCCAGTATATAACAGCAGGACAAACTGTAAATTCCTCTTGAGCCTGACAATGTACGGAGAGTGTGTAATCTGATTGGGTTTCGGAGCTGTGAGTTCAGCCCCTCCCTCCCTTCCTCCTCTAACAGTTGAGTCAGTATCGTGACTACATACTGTTAATGTGCTGGCTAAACTCTCACCTGAGTTATCCCTTCAGGTCTGTATCAAAAAGTGTTTGTAGGTGTATATCACACTGTACCTGCGCAGTGCCTGGTCCTTTTCATGGATGGGCACATGGTGAAACAGGTGAGGGATCATCTCCATAATTCTCCTGGTTGGCTCGGAGATGCTCGCTCTGTACTCTGGCTGGGCGTGTCTCCGCTGCATCACTTCCTGCTTGGCTGACTCCTTCAGCCTCTTGTAGAGGGTCCTGAGGCCCTGAGCGGTGCGATGGGGTCTGTCCCCTCCCAAGGCGTTGTACTGCTCAGCAACAGTGTCCCAGCACTTGTTTTTGTCCACGATGACCGCATGCTTGTTGGTGTGCTCCTCCAGGATGCGGATGTGAGGACGGACCAGCTTCAACAGGTCCAGCTTCTCAGAGAGGGTGAAGTTGGAGGAGCGAGCTTTACCCACCATACTGGACAGAAACACAGAGCTGGATGCCATCTTATAGCATAGCGGACTCACGCAGACCCAAGTCAGGCCTATGGCTGTCGCCGTTCAGCAACCACACTCAATACTAAGGCTCCTGACTCTTCCCACCTGTCTTTTTTTGTCCCTGCTGCTGGCTTCTCCTGGTCCACGGTGATAAGGCTAACATTGGTCTTACTCCCATATATTTCTCAATTTCCTTCTAAATCAAACATAAACTATGCCTAAAATGTGCATGGATTCATACACTTCTCCTAGGTTCCCTCTCAGCCACGTTGCACAACAAAAACAGGCTGTGCTGCACACAATAAGAATCAGGCTTAACTAGGCCAGCCTCGTTTAGGCCCCCGCCTACCGCGGAGGGCTTTGGATGAATTCCTCCCAGCTTAGGCTGACGTAGCTAAGCCGCTTAAGCCCAGCCCGACCTACTTACAGCTCGGTCTCTCTAAACCCCAAACCAAGCACAGCACAGCCTCCACATTATAACACAAGGACTGCTGCAGGATCTGTGTACTGCACAAATGAGGATCACTGTCTTTAAATAGTATACTATTACAGGTTATAAGGGGTCAAGGGGTCTATTTTTCTAAAAGTGAGTGACGCTTTGATGTAGCGCTGGTTTAACTATCTAAATGGGGGAGGGGTTTGTGAACGCGCTGCGCGTACCCGCACAAGGAGAGCGTTTATATCCGTTACGGCGTCTACAGTTAATTCGTTTTTTCTTACTTCTTCTTTCTTTCTTTCTTTAATTTTTTTTATCAGACATACGGGCTCATATGATTCAAAAACGTGTTCAGGGCGTGTGTGGAAACGATGCATAGGCAAACGCAGAGTTAGCAGCGTTGTGGTCAGGGTGGTAAACAGAGGCACTAGTTGCTCGTGCAGGAGGAGGGAGCGGTGGCTCACTGATCCTGAGCACAGTCCTAATCTGCCCGGCGCTGCCGCTGCACTACCCCGCTAATTTGCATAATGCTGGACCTGCTGTCACTCAGCTTCAGCCCGCCTGGTTTAACATCCATCCCTCAGTGTGTGTGTTGTGTGTGTGTGTGTGTGTGTGTGTGCGCGCGCTATTATTATTATTAGCCACAGCGACAGGACAGTCGGGCACTGCGGAATAAGAGACCGCTGTCACTTAATGCGGCGTCACACGAGTTTCATGTAGAAACTGGTGAAATTATCCATGGGACATGAGTGATTTAAATAGAGCACAAGTGTGCGAAATTACTTGCACGTAGATTCATTATCGTGTAGTCAAATCAAATGAAAGCATCGACCCTGTGCTGATGTGAAGGTGATGTTTAACAATGAATCTCAGCGTGCATGAAAATAAAACGAACATTTATGAGAACCGGGCAAGGGTTTTGTGTTGAAGCTTACAGGGGTTGTGTTGAGTGAAAGCAGACTACAGACTAAGCAACTGAATCAACAACGAAGAAGTCTCGCTTCATGTGCATTATAAGATTTTGCAAGCAAAGATTATACCTGGCTGTGCAGCGAGGAATTCAGTTATAGGCATCTGAACCGGAGAGGATTCATAGACATATTTCCATAGTTTTGTCAATAATTACTGTCCATCAATGAAATAGGTAAACTAGTGTCAGCTAATGTACATGTAGACCATGAAGTTAATAGCCATATCTCTGAATGTGTTACTCAATATGGATCGCAATGATTTGCAGGTTTCCAGACATCCTGTAAATGGTCTTTATTTTTGTGTTGCAAATGATTTCAGATAACACATGTAGTAGTGAAGTATCAGGGTCCTCCTGATAGATTTTCTACACACACATACACATATATATATATATACACATATACATATATACATATATACATATATATATTTACGTTCAGTACACAGCTCCTGTTAAATCATTGTGCGTGTACGGAACTCATCCAGCGGAAATCTTCTCTAACTGGACCCTTTTGAATTATAGTTGAATACCGCTGCTCTACACCAAAGTGAATAAGCTGCTAAAAAGTATCGTATCGCCAATACTGGCCCTGTATTTACTTGGCTATTTACTTTGCTAGGGTGGCTATCGCCCACCCCTAGCAAACATATCTTTTATTCATTCTTTTGGTAATGCTGTCTTTTTAAACATACAGGCTTCATTGGTTGATCTTTTCAGCGCACCTGCATTTAATTGACGACAAATTAGGTGTCTAGTTAAGACATCAAAGTTTGCCAGTTAATATTCTCTTGAATACAAAGGTTTACGTCTTTAGTGGACGCTTCAACACACAGCAGTTATCATGGGAGGGAAATGACGGATAATTTACAAGCTTACCTTAGATAACAAAAACAATAACTTAACGTTTTTCCATCAATGATCTTACAGCTTCTAGATGACTGTTTCAGTATCAATGTGCATCAGTGTGAGCCATAAATGTGTGATCCCCTCACTCTCACACACACAGTATTTCACACATACTGTACATGCAAAGGCGGCATTACCATAGCAGGTATTGGACATTCTGGCACATATGACACATATCCAATGTGATTAAAAAATGTCATCGGTAATTTTGTTATATATTTTATATATCTCCATCCTTCATGTGGATATTTACTTGAAAAATATTTAAGTTGGGTTTGAAACATCGCTAAATAAAACTGATGTTTTTTGCATACGGCATCTATCCCAATTGTTGCACAATATCCACATGACTATTCTTGCCCATTCCAGGTACTGTCCCAGCCACAAGGTTTTGTGTCTTACCTGCTGGACCGTTGTCTTCCGTGTACTCCTCCGAGCCAGTGTTAGGATGTTCGGTCTCATTTTCCTTACTTTCCGCTGCACTGAGAACCCGAGCCAGAGCCCTTGACAAGGCTGGAGCGGGCTGGGCATCATACTCTGTTTTACTCGGAGCTGGTGCTGCTAAACTTCTCTGGACCTGCAGGAAGACAAATGAGAATTCATAACCTCAGGAAGTTTTTAAACAATGCTGAATGATGAAAGAAGATGAAGGAAATCAAAAGAAATACTGAGGGTATATTGTGGGTGAAATGTTGTGAAAAATGTACCTTTTCCAGTGCATTGCCTAAACCAAGTTTAGGGCTAAGGGGCTTGGATTCGGCTGCGAGACATGAAGTAGATGCTCCAGGGGACACAAACCGAGGCTTTTTCACAGCATTACCTAAGAGCTGACTGGGAGCTCCTGAGCGTCGCATACTGGCAACCTACAATAATATATATCCTAAAGACAGAAAGAAATTAATATGAATAAAAACATTTATACTGGCAACTAATTAGGTCCTATTCAGCATAACACCCAAGTACCTTTCAAAGCTCTGACAAAATAAGAAATATATTTTTTCTCCAGAATTCACAAGTGAATATGTGAGGGAGACTGGTGTGTTTCACAGTATTCATGATTTATCCCTTTAGTATTAAGGTGTTGGTACAATTGTCCACAACAGGAATAGGGTTCCCATCAATACTGGTGTGTATACATTTAGACTATCTTAGACACAAGATAATACAGACCGTATAATACTTCATGATAAACTAATTAATTAAAGCTTTAATACACAACAGAAAGTGTCTTAGTTGTATCTTCACAAATACAGCTCAAACCCAAGTTTCCCCAATTGATATCATTTCATGTCACTATGTTATCTATTTGAAGACACCACTTTGGTTCTGGTAGGGTGTGATGGACATGTAACATTTTATTAACACATTCAGTAAATTATGTCACTATTAAAACAAGTAAAAGACAACATTTAAAAGTAACTGTAATACTGATTGATCGTCAAGTGACATACATTTAGATTTTGATTTTATGGAGGAAATACCCCATAATCCCATTGTCCTTATATATTGAACTGGTTTACAATCATCTCATCGAGAGCTTTATACCCTTTACATTCTCTCTGAAAGTCTTTGACCTGATACACGTAGAAATCACCAACACATCCAGCTCTACCTGCCTTAACCTGTTGCATCACAGTGGCATGTTTGCAAGCTAGCTTACTTGCTAGCCAAAAACAGTCGCTAGCACTGCTGACATATGTCATATGACACATAATGTCATGTTTAATAACGTGTGACAACGTGTCATACATACCCGAGTGAACTGACAGTTAGATGAAAACATTTAAGATCACAAAACGTCACTTAATTCCCCAAAAATAAATTCGCCTGGTCTTTTCTTCCTATAACTCTCGATTCTGTTCGGGTTCTCCCGCTGAATCATTAGAAGAACGTGATTGGTTAAACCGTGGCAGGGGGCGTGAGCAAAACGAGTGGGGTGCGTTTGATTTACAACGTCGTAGTAGTTTACTTTTCACATCACCATTGAATTCCCGCAAACCGTCAAACCCTGAGTTATAAATCGAGCACACCCTGTACCTACCTGTGATGATCTCACTTCCCCCCTTTAAAAAAACATCAGGAGAATAAAATCTTGAGAGAATACGTTGAGTTTTTGCATATGATTATTAGATATGATACTTCCAATATTGTTATTTATGTGTATCAATATATATTATTTATTGTATACTACAGCATATGTTGTCTTGTTCCCATCACCTGCTTTGACTTTGTTATGCATTTATTGAAGTCATACCAATTGGTGCAAACAAACTAAATACATGTACTCAACTACAATTCTGAGATTCAGTATTTGAATGTATGCATACTTTAATTTCAGAGGGAAATATTGCACATTTTCTACAAATACATTTACTTGAACAGTATAATACTTGAAATAATAACGTTTTAAAAACCTATATTGAACATGAAATTGATGTTTTCATTATTACTCTATGACAAGCAACAACATTCAAATTTAGCCTCCATGTTATTGTATAAGCATAAATAAACCAATATTTATGATATAATACTGAGAGGTGCCAATCTGCATTCCCATTGTACACATGTACTTTGTACAACAAAAGGGGGGGAGGAAACTATATTTTTGTGCTTTTAACAATTGAAACATGTAAAACACAACTCTCCGCATGAGAGGCCATACAAAGTATAACAATTACAATTATACATTTATAATAAACAATATGTGTCATATAATGCAAACTTGCAGTACACAGAAGAGGGTATTGTTTTACCAACAATCTTAGCAACAGAAAACAATTAATGGAAAAAAATAAAAGAATGATACTGAATTAAATAAAAATGAAAGTACAATGTAAATAAATGATATGTACTATAACTTTTCATACACAAAGTACATTTTCCTGAAAAGTCTCACATTCTTTCATTGGTAATTTCAAAACAACAAATTTGACTTGTTACGGATTATTTTTTACATTGCGGTATTGCTCTTTTTGTTTTTACAAAGGAACTAAATTATTCCACCACTGAGTCTATGGGAAATGGAAGTTGATAGAATATAAAGGGATTGGGATGAGTCCAGGGGTTTGAATTGCTCTTTGATTTTTGTGCTCAGACAGTATGTGTCATCTGACGTTGTGTAGTCTGTAATCCAATCAGGGAGAGAGAGAGAGTGTAATCCATTTTAATCCCACATCCAGAAAGCGAGAGAAACAGAGGATAGGGTGGGCCATTAAGAGAAACAGAAAACAGTTGAAGGACAGCAGTAATCTCTGAAGGCACCACAGCCTTTAGCTTTATTGGTGAGGCAATGATGAAAACACACTACTGCAGAATCTGTCTGTTTTTTGGGTGTCTCTCATCCTGTAATTCTGTCTGTGTCTCTGATCTGATCTCGTCTGACAGCTGCCTGCCTGTGTCCTGAACCCTGGTTGTCAGGGATACCTCTCCATGGAGACACACTCCTAAAGGTAGGGGAGGGCTTTAAGGGAAAGGAGACCCTCACCTTGATGGAGCAACATGTCAAAAGAGTGGATGAGGAAGGAAAGACTGCAGTAGTAGTGCTAAAATAAGAGGGAGGGTCTCCTGTGGGGGAACAAGTGGAGTGGAAATCAACAAAAAAATAGTTGGATGAAGTTATTTGGTCAGGTAAGAATATTATTTGTGTTGTTATATATTGTGCATGGTTAAGGGGAGACATTACAGGTGAATAGAGTAAAACATTTTAACTATATCACCATGAAACTTCCCCAGTTGATTACTTACATTAAAAACAATATTTTCTTGTATTATAAGTTCTGAAATGTTATGTTTAAATATAAAAACAAGACTTTGTGTGGGATAAAGCCAGGTTCAAAATGTTGTTTGCTATTGTTTACATATTAAAGTCAAAGGTTTTTACAGAAGGGAATTCTGGACATCTCTTTGTATCACTCAATAAATCATCGAAAATTATAAAAAGTATGAATATGAGAAAAAAGCTCACTTTGAGAACATGGCCTTTAAAGATACAGTATGTATTGTAACATGTCATACAGTCATCCTTCCCCAGTTAAGGTTAGAGTCATTTTACGTTTAGAAGTGCAAACACAAACTTTCGGACAGAAATGGACAAAGTAACGTCAAATAAACATCTAAATGTATATTTTGAATGTTTTCTAAAAGCAGACAAGGAAGCAAAATAGCCCAAACACTCAAAATTGAAAAATGAAAAAACAATGTGTCTCGCCTTCACACAAAGAAGAATGAAATGAACCAACACTGTGGCAAGATTGGAGTTTTCGTCCCTGAACCTTTGTCATGTTTGCATAATTTATCTGTGTGGTTGTAGGATGGGCTATGATCTGGAGAGGTTTGTGGGCTATGTGAATGAGGGTCTTCTGTGCTGTGTGTGTCGAGACGTGTTGCAGCGCCCCCTCCAGGCGCCCTGTGAACATGCTTATTGCAGCGCCTGCATCAGCAGCTGGCTGGTCCATCACCACTCCTGCCCCGAGGACAGACTTCCGCTGGATGTGGGCAGTCTCAAACCACTGTACAGGTCTGTCTCTGCACATGTGGGTCTTTTATTATCTCTTTATTGTAACTGTTCATTCCTAAAGGGACAGTTCACCCAAACATCCAAAAACCACATATTTTTTCCTGTTACCTGTAGTGTGATTTATCAATCTAGATTGTGTTGGTGTGAGTGTTGGAGATATCGGCCGTAAAGATGTCTGCCTTCTCCCGATTATTTTGGAACTAGGCTTGTGGTGCTCAAAACTTCAAAAATACATTTGAATAACCCGGTTAATGAAGATAATCCACAGACCTTGTTGTGATCAGATTTAAATATCGTGCTGTCACGAAAACTACCATCTCGTCCATGAGTAGATGCATGTTTTGATCGATTGATTGGATTTTTTTATTGACAATATATAAAAAAGAAATACATGGCATATATATAATTAAATGATAAATGTACAGCCTTTTTGTACATTATTTGTCAAAAGAATAAAACACACTAAAGTCCACAAACTTATTTCCGTTGTGGTCCTTTAATTCTGCACGCTTCCTACTATGGCGGGTGTAGTTCGGTCATCTAGTTCCATTATATTCTAGAGAAGGCAGACATCTTTACAGCTGTTATTTCAACACTCTGCAACGCACACCAAAACAATCTAGATTGATAAATAGCACTACAGGATTTTTGGGTGAACTGTCCCTTTAAGTTTCAGTTTCAGTTTTAATTTTCTTTTTACTGTTCGGTCGGTTACACGTGTATACTGCTCTCTGTGCTCACTTTTATTTATCTGATGTTGTGTTTGACGACAGGTACATGCGTAATGACCTGAACCGCCTGCAGCTGCGTTGTATGAATGCAGGGCAGGGTTGTGAGGTGGTCTGCTCCCTGGAGAACATGCACACACATGAGGATGAGTGCGAGTTTGCCTTCATCTCCTGCTCTAACACAGGTACGAAACCTCACACTGTGCAATGTGTCATGTTGTATTTATCGGTAGTGTTTGTATGGTTGTTAAATGGTTATCCATGTATGGATGTGAGGGATATAACGGTAACGTGACACCTGTGTGTGTGTGGGAGCAACAGGTGGATCTTATGTTGTCATGGCTACCTCCCAAACTCGTGCACCTATGGGACTCCCACAGAGTGCATTCAGGGTCACCTTTCCATCACTCTTTAATGAGCAATTTAAAAGTGAATATGTATATACAAGCATGTGCTCTTGTGCTCATTATATGTCTGTGACCTGTCATTGGCAGGTGGAGAGTACATATGTTACCATTGTGGTAGGTATAGTTACAGAGTGTGTGCATGCAGTGTGGCTTTTTGCAGTGTTAAGTACTACAAGGATTTACAGCAGCATCGTTTTACACAAGATTCAACCTGACATTTCTGTTGCTGTCTGTGACTGCTGTGATCTGTAAGAAATTATTACATTTGGTCAAATTTGCAGCGAGGAGTGTAAAAGTTGGTTTGGTACAGTATATGTTCAAGTATCTTTATACCACCCTCTTTTCCTTTAAAAATGCATACATGTTTATAAAAAGACAACTAAAGTTTTAACATTGTGGCTTATGAAGATACCTATCCTATTAGATGTCAATAGTCGTACTTAAAAAAAGAAAAAGAATAAAAAGACAACTAAGATTGCATATTTCAATGTTTCAAAGCAGTATTACAAAAATTGATTGACAATTTACAAAGAAGTTTGTGTTGAGATGCATTACAATAAAATCCATTGTGTTATAAATCTGCTAATTCTACTAACGTCTACTTTTACTTTCACAAAGGAGAACGGATTTACCCCTGAAATAATTACAGAATAGCCAACCACTATGTTGAGACAAAATCAGAAGCATGTTACATTTGTCTTTATTATTTAAAGATGTATACATTTATACATGAATTGAGTACATGGTTGCTACATGTGAGTGTGCTCCTGTCCTGTCAGGTTGTCCTGTGCAGGTAGAGAGGCGGGGTTTGGAGGCTCACCTGTCAGAATGTAATTTCCGCAGCAGGGAGTGTCCCAACGGCTGTGGACACACACTTCTCTCCATTGACCAATCACAGCATAACTGTGTAGCCGAGCTGCGCACAGAAGTGGAGATGCTCAGGTGTGTGTGTGTGTGTGTGTGTGTGTGTGTGTGTGTGTGTGTGTGTGTGTGTGTGTGTGTGTGTGTGTGTGTGTGTGTGTGTGTGTGTGTGATTGTAAGAATATCTTCACTCTGTAATTGCTATAGTTTATATAAATTTTTCAGATCATAATTTTGTCTCACTGAATATTCACGGCAGGGCAGAGATGCTGTGCAAGGTGGAGGAGGTGAGGCGAGAGATGGAGTCTCGGTTGGACTCGCAGAGGAGACACATGGTGCAGAAAGAGTCGCAGCTGAAGAACGACATGGAGGAGCTCAAGGTGACCAGTCAGTCCTTCTCATGTTTTTAACTCCTCAGTTTTTTAAGGTAACAACAAAAGGGCTGAAGTAAAGATTTGAGGTATCCATTTAGTGAGAGCTTTAACCCTACATTTAAAAAGATATGTGCTTCTGATTACAAGATACTACTTAGCAGAATGAGATTTTGAATACAAGACTCAAGATAAGTTGTTAGCGTTTACACAACTTAAATGTAAAAAATACCTTTTAAAATAATTTCTAGGTACATTTGGTAGCTGTTCTGGAGCTTTTGATCATATCACATGATCTTCATCTATAGTTTTCTTGAAAACATTTTTATTTGCATTTTCTGAGCCCTCTCATTCAAGTTGCTTTAAAACAGTGGTTTGATGCGGGACTAGAATATGTTCAGGGTCTATTTTATTTCCAGGGAGTTGGTAAACTTGTCATTTTTGTGCAGAAGCAAGTGTGAGAGAATCTGTTGAAAGCAATGAATACCGTTACACAAATACAAATGTATAAGATACATGCTGCAGTGGCACTCTAATGCCACTCTAAAAGTGACTTTATTTTCATTTTTATAAATCTATATTTATTGCAATTCTATATTATTGACCGTTTTTCAAATAAATTCTCTTGCTGTTTGCAAGCAAAGGACGTTTCTGTTAGTATGTTTACACAGGTGCATGTAGATGGTGGGGAGGATCTTGAAAATAAGTCCTGCAGAAAAGCTTTGGGAGCCACTGGCTTAAGACTTGAGATCCAAAATAAAATTAATATTTAATAAATGCTGTTTTGGTTTGAATCTTTCAGTAAATCTTTCTCAAGTGGAACTACTTTTAGGACCCACATGTTTGATCCACCACTGTCAAAAACACCACGTTGATTGTTCGTGTCCTCTCCGTGCAGGGTCAGTTGTCCCGTGTGATGTGTGACATGCGAGCCCTGTTGGGAGCAGAGCGTCTGAGAAGACAGGAGATGGCAGAAGCCGAGCTAGAGAAAAGGGAACTGATGGAGCTCCTCCGAGATCTGCAGCCAACCAGGAGTCAGCATCCTGTCGAACAGCAGGCGTCCATGGACCAGAAGACATGTGGCTGGGAGCTACACACCGAGCCGACAAGACACCAGCAGAGGGAGACGTCTTTTCAGGCTTCCAGTCTGTCACTACATTCAGCTCAGGCCACCATATCGGGGCCACCTCCATCACCTCAGCTGGGAGCAGGGACGCGCAAGGGCGGCACCAGGAGCCTGACTCTAGACTGCATCAAGAGGAAGAGTCGGGAGGTGACGGTCATCTGAGGACACTGGACTGGTGGGAGATTAGTCAACCCAGAAAAGATGAAATCTTTATTTTTGTAATATTTGGCTAACCATTTATTAATGAAAATAGTGTGCGTACAGTACGTAGCTTCTGGAATAATACGTTTAAAAAAAAAAAAAAAATGTAACCAAGGAGAGAAAAAGTCTGCTGTGGAACGAACCACGTGTGGTGTTTGAAAGGTTTCTTTTGGTAATTCAACAAACTAAAGTGATCTCGACTGTGTGTGAAAGTGAAGAGACATTCATTCCTTTTGACGACTCACTACTGATCTGATCTGCAAACAGATCATTGTGTAATGTATCTTGGATTTTGTATCCCTCAGGTTTTTAATTAAAATAGTTCAATTCATTTTCTTGATCTCAAATGATTCCTAGTTTCCTCATTCGTGATCAATCGGATGCAATATGTTCTGCCTTGAGATATTTGTTAAATGGTTCTTGAGTGTCCTGCAAGGACTTAGTGGCATGAGAAATTCTAAAAGTTGTTCAATCTAAAATAACCTAAGATGTTCTTGAGTCACAATGTGTAATCTTCTATGGGTTTGTCAGTCTACGGCAGTGGTCTTCACTATTTTTTACGTGAGAGCCACATTGATAGGACAAAGTCTATAGATCGTGTGCATGTGACGTCACGCTTATTTCCCAACCCGTAAGTCAGCCATGTTGGATGATATACACAACCAAGACTGCGCCCGTTCATGTGTGAGTTGCTTCAACGCTTCGTAATTTTCTTTGTATTTAAACGACTAAGATTGAAAGAAAATGGCAATCGTGTGTGCAGTGTATAATTGTGGTCATAACGCTACTCGTGACCCAGAGAAACGGTTCTTTAGATTTCCTAAAATCATCAAAAACAACGATCCACAAAAGAGGGATGAATTGCTGTCTACCGAACGCCGTAAACTGGTTTAGCAACATAACTCGTGAGGATTTAACAGAAGAAAAAGCACAATTCACCCGTGTGTGTGGCGTCCACTTTATATCTGGTCATTTATCATACCAACAGGTCATCAAGTCTCATAGCTAGAGCAATTACATGGTCAAACTATAAGCACCATAACACTGTGAAATGTATTATCGGTGTTACCCCACAAGGTGTCATTTCATTTATTTCTAAAGCCTGGGGAGGGTTTGTGATCCAGTGATATGTTGCCTTCAATCTCAATTAAGCAGCTGTTTCTTTGACTAGCAGCTTCACATATTGTTGATTGTTTATAACAAAATGGACATTTTATCTCGCAGCATCCAGTACCACAGCAATCACCATTCCATCGGGTGAAGCTCCAAGATGAGGCCACTGGGGATTAATGTTGAGACCACTGTCAGACACAACAAAGTGCTCACGGGCTCCACACATCTTTCTTTCATATGCTTCACACATCTTTCTTTCATGTGTACAACCCCATCTAAAGAAAGAAAAAATAATTAAAATTGTATTTGAACTGGTCATATTACACATCTAGTGATGCTTTTTCAGCTGCAACAATCTGTAATAATTGCAAAAACTTTAGATTCATATGATTCTATTTAGTGTGTGTTGAGGGGAAGGGGAGAAAATGTTGGGAAATATAACTATAATTTCTAATGAAAATAACCATTTTTACCTGGTAGCTGAAGATGTGAATTTGTGTGCTTCTGGATAGCAGATACTCTTTATTAAAGTCCTTGAGGGTTTTGCTGGGTCTGTGTGGCAGGGCTGCACGCTGGTTGAACCAAACTTTGGATTGAGCCTGTAGTTTCCTTTTCAATGATTTTACATTCTTCATCTGTTATGGAAATAGAAACCTTCTCACAGGCACTTAACAAATCCACATAATTCATAGCCATGAATTCATCGCTGTGAAGTGTGGTCAATGGTTTAGGGATGCCTTCTGTCTCTTTTGGTACAAATTCCTCGTTGTAGGGTGCAACAAGAGTTAGTACTGCAGCTTTTACACCAGAAGCAGCAATGCCAGAATAAAACGTCTCAATATCTTCATTAGATGAAGCCACCAGCTTTGTTCTCATTTTACCTCTGGACTGACCAGGTGTTTTGCCGTCTCTCACCTCACAACTAAGTGTTTTTTGGCCGAGGTAAAATCCATATCGCTGACAGGTAAATAAGGCACTTTCTTTACATGTGATGCCATTTGCTCTTTTCTTCTGTGCATGTTTTTGTTTGGCTTATTCTTGAGACTACTTCACTTGCGAAAAGCAAAGCACCAATGTGAGAACATGCTTCGCTTAATCCAGCCATACAATCACAGTGTGCGAGGATAACATCGCCGCTCTTCTCACTCACAAACCACGGCTTGAGCGGTGTATCTCGAGCTCTTTGAGAGTGATTTATACGGGCATGGACGAGCACCCTGTTATCTTTCAGTGGTTTGGTAAGAAGACTACCAACACAGCCAGAAACAAAGAAATTATAAGCATCTAAGCTCTTGTATGCCTTCATTTGTGCGTTGGTTGCACAATTACAAGGTAGTTCACAATATCCGGACATTCAATCGGCGGTAATGAATCTAAATCCTCAATATAATCCGACGGCTTTAGCGTGTACGGGTCACAGCCGCAAATTTGGACTTTTTCTCTGAATCTTGCCTTTGCAGAGGACTCCAGAGTCACAATACTTTGAAGAAGTCGGAGTTGTATTGTTCGCTTTAGACGGCATTGTTGATTTGTTTTTCAACCAAAATGGCGTCGCACGCATACGTCACACAGTTTTGTCAGGCGTTTGCACACTACCTATAGGAGAGCCACTTTTACCGCAAAGTATGAAAAGCTACATCCAGTCATAAAAATCTGTCATCCCACCCAGAACATACAATATGCAATGCAGTCAACCAATGCATTCATTAAAAGCAGGACTAGTTTAATACTGGGATGATGTTGTCAAACTCTGCAAACAATATTTCTGCTGAAGCCAAAAACAGTGTTTCACAACTTTTGAGTCTGAGAAGTTATTTTGCCCGAGCCAAAATCCATGCGATCTCAAAAGATGCCTCAGTTAATAGTTCAGATGTATTAGTCGTCCTGTGTTTGAGCCTTTGTTGTCCAGAAAGAGAAGAAAGCTGCTCTATTTTTTATTTACTAATTTCTCTTCCAGGTGCGTAAATTTCGTTGAATTTTGGATGCATCGTTTATAAATGAGGCTCCAAATGACTTCTCTTGAAACCAGAGCGGGTTTGTTTGCATGTTAAGCACGAAGGGTTCAACTCGTGGAGGACAAATACAAACTCCTCTGTCCACTTGTCTTGACATTTCCTTTGCTAGTTTAGTATGGCTCGTACTTTTCTTTTTCTTTTATAACGGGAGCAGCTGTTGTCTGTCCACAAACCACATCTCCAGCATCTTCCTCTCGACTCCGCTGTGGTTTGATGCTCCAAAGACAAATCTTAATTTCCCTCGTGTGTCACGCTTTGTTTCTGTCCACCTGGTGTGTAACTCTTTAATAAGAAATCGATCCATTGTACGTCTGTAGAAACACGCGCTAAATAGCATGTAATGGTGAAACAAGTCGACCCGAGTCAAGCTAACGCGAGTATGAAGTGCCAGGTTGGTCGTAGTATCCTCCAATTTAAATGTTCAAATTTAGCGATATAAATTATTTTTTAGCAAATGTGCATATTCATAAGCATGCTTATGTTAACATATTTGTAATGAGCTTAAGTTTATTTATTTAAATACACATTCACCATGTAGTGCTGATAGACCGCCAAAACTGGCAACTCCAGTGAGTCTGTGTTCCGCTGAGCAAGTTTAAATATCTTGTTTCTGTCTATATTTGCATCTTTTATCAATTATTTGTATTATTTGTAGGATAATAGAGCAGACACGTTCAGTGTTTTAATGAGTTATATGTAATAGCCCTGCTTGATTTTATGAAATCTGTAGTGACTCCATAATCATATCCATCATCTCTTTATTTAGCCCACTGCCACGCGAGCCACCAATTAAAGCTTGGCGAGTAGCAGGGGCTCGCGAGCGCGCAATGAGTAACACTGGTCTACGGTATGACAACAAGGCAGCTCCATGTAATACTCTTAGTTCAGGTTTCTGTTTTGGCTGCAGTAGTTTCCATCGAGCTACAGGACAGCATGTACCAACAATATAATCTCTGACATTATAGCTGTCACCACTTTAAATCATTAAATACAAGAAACTAAACCTAAATAATCTATTTGAAATGCCCACCTTGGGCTGCACTGTAGTCTCTTCACGATACATTTTTGTCATGCACCTTAAAGAACCTTCAATGTGATGTCATTTTGTACCAAGTGTTCAAGTTTTACTTTTTTAAAGCACGATAAAGTGCAATAAGTGCTCTGAGGAAAACTTGTTGCTGAAATTTATGACGGGTAAATTTCATCACTTCATCTGGTGTTTGCTTAAAAACCAAAGTGTGAGCTTAGTTACTATGACCTTTATTCTCCGAATACAACTCATGATAACAAAACATAAAACATCAACACACAGTCTGTACGTCATTGTGACAACATCATCCCACCGCGCTTCCATGGAGACAGTATATATATATAATATCCTGATTGGTCCATATGTTGCCATGAAAGGCTACAGTCATTGCCCAGGTGAATTTACCTGGTGAAGGAACGAACATGTCTGCCCCTCCCACCTCCGCTCCCTCCCCCACCACTGAATTTGCTCCCCTGAGATCCTCTCCCCCCTCCTCCACCGCCTCCCCCACCGCCACCTCCAGCGCTGCCGCCAGCCGCCGCCACCACCTCCTCCTCCTCCGCTAAGCCACGACAGCCCGGCACCTCCTCTTCCCCGCGGGGCTCGGTCCCGTGGAGCCAGCCGATATGCACCTGGAGACAAAAGCAGCGCATTATAAGTTCAGTGTTTTCAAGGTGCAAAATCAAGCAAGAAGTGTGTGTGTGTGTGTGTGTGTGTGTGTGTGTGTGTGTGTGACATACTTGCTGGGGGCTGTCTGGAGGGCAGCGGTCCACGTGTGAAATTGCCCTGGCCTCCGCGGGGTTCACTGTAGGTTCCTCTGTGGGTGATGCCTGGAACTTGGCCGCTCCATGATGACCCACGGCCTCCTTCTCTGCGAGTGTAGTTACCTACAGAACCAAAATAGAGGATTTAGCTCCCTCTGCTGGTCAATAAGGGGCTCTGACACGCAGTATGCCCATATTCAAAACTACTACATGCTGTGTATAGTATACTAATAGTTTGTCAAAACAAATCTTAACTTTACCAGCTAAAGTTGTTCAGAGCTTTCACCACATCTCATGCCGAGTGTGCTCAGTTTTCACAAGGATTGTAATAAGTATGGACCTTTGGTCACTTAATAACAGGTGATACAGCAATGTGATGACAAACTCCATCTTCTAATGAAGAAGAGGAGTTAGAGCTGAAAGCTCTGGAAAAAGGTAGTAAGAGGTCCTTGAGGTAAAGGTTTTCACATCCAAGATCGAGGTTCGAGTCCAAACACCCATAAATATTTAGTTTACAATGTTATATAACAAAGAAAAGCAGGAAACCCTGTTTTGAGACACTGAAATCAGGGAATACTGAACTTGTTGCACTATTTCGACTTAAAAAATGAAAAGATTAATAGAATATTAAAATTGAGGGCAAATTATATTTCTGTAGATCCACAAATAGAGTCATTGACTTATTGTTTTAGCTCTAATAAACACTATGTACTAATCTTTACAGTATACTATTAAGGCAATTATTATACAAGCAAAATGATAAATGACATGTTCAAGTAGAAGTCTGTAAAGGCGAAAATATAAAGAAAACAAAATGATCAAATTATGTAATGTTTTGTGATATTACCAAAGCCAACAACAACAACAACAACGAGAAAAGTAATTTTGACCAATGTATTGACATTAGCTGAGGCTCCGAGTCCTTTATCAAAAACACAGATCTTATCAAGTGAACACAAGAACTGTTTTAGGAATAGGATTGTGTGTGTGTGTGTGTGTGTCTGTGTGTCTGTGTGTCTGTGTCTGTGTCTGTGTGTCTGTGTGTGTGTGTGTGTGTGTGTGTGTGTACGTACCGGACAGCAGTACACCTTTCGGTTGTGGTGGAGTGAAAAAGCGAGTCTGGCTGTGGAAGGTGCCTCTGCCTCTGTTGCCAGTGAACAGTCCTCTGGTGGGGGGTTTGGGGGAGCTCTTGGGGGGCCGTTTAGGAGGCAAAAGTCCAAGCGGGGTCGTAATGTCTTTAAACTCCGCCGCCACAAAGTCATCGACATGCATACTGGGAGGACGGGAAGTGTTCTGTTTACGCTGACGGAAGATATCGTGGGGTCGGTTGAGATTCTGTCCAAACCCTCCTCGACCTCCACGGCCGCGAGGAGCAGCCATGATGTGCGCTCTCTTCGCCGGCTCAATGTAGTCCGATTTACCGCTGCAGAGACGAGCACATTAAAACAAGAACCAAGATGTTAGTTCTCTGCAAAGAATAGAAAACAAATATGGCAAAACAATATATACAACCAAACACAGGACCTGTACCTTGTAATAAACGTCTCATGCTTGTGTTTGCCAAGTCGGAAGCCTTTTGGAGCCTTGGAGTGACCAGGAGAGGAGGGCTCGGACAGGAAGGAGCGCTCCAGCTCGGCCTTCAGGTCCAGTTCAGGACAACACTCCTGAGCCAAACCCACCAGATCCACCTTCACCTGCCACACAGAGAGAGAGAGGCAATCTTAGACATAGAGACAGACACAGGGCTTCATATCATTAGTCACAGGTAATTAATAATCACGTTTCCATGATTCATGGGTGTGTCATAATAATCTAAATCTATTTTAAGTCCCATCAATGAGGCATAACTTTCATTACACAATTACACAGCAGGGACGTTGGTAGAGAAAGAAAGAAAGAAACTTTACATAATCTATTTGGAAAAACATGAACAATGTTTTAATCCATAGTGAATCATGTCTAACATATGTACAGACCTCTGGTTTGAACCAGTACAGACTGTGTGGTAGCCCAGTATACAATCCCAGTCCAGTTATTTGACCAAATACTTAAATAGAAGAGAAACATTTGATAATTTAACAAAAAGAAATGTGGAAACAGACTGCAGATTTCCTGCTTTTCACCATTTTATATAGTATTAAAGTGAATATCTTTGAGGAACTGACAAAACAAGACATTTAAAAGACGTCACCTTGGACTTTGAGAAACTGGAATGGACATTTTTCTGACTTTTCATAGACCAAACGATTAATCTAGAAAATAATTGGCAGACCACACTTACCATATCAAGGTCTCCTTCGATGTCATCAGTTTGGAAGGGAGAGAACCACAAAGTCTTCAGCTGCTCATCCAGAGCTTCTGACAGAATGAACACCGTCCTACAGAAAACGATGCACGAACGCATGCATGATATATTTATTATCACATGCAGTGGTTTCCCTACATGTTCCACTAAAGGGATACATGGGGCCTACTTTAGTATATCATCTGTATTGGGTTGAGTTCTTTCAGAGAACGATGTAGATATGGCATGCCGACAACATTTTGTCCTGAATATCTGATAATTCATTCATTTTAAAAGTGACTTTTCCCTGGCTGTGACGATAAGTGCCTCCCTGTGATTGATGACTCAATTAAGACAGAAGAGAAAATCTTGATGCATGTGATTGTGTTTCATCTTGGGGCTGTACCTGTGATTAAACTGGGCCCCAAGTGCCTCGGGTGCTGGCAGAGTGGGCTCAGTGTCAGCTGCAGGAGGCACGTCTGTGGCCGTCTCCAGCGTCTGCCTCAGAACAATCACCGTCTCCAACATCGTCTCCAATGAATCATCTTCCTTACATAATTTCTACAGACAAGAGTTACAGAGTTAGTTAAATGCCAAGGCAGCATCAGCACTCGCTTTGCAAAAAACTATACACATGTGTATAATTTGTACCGTAATCTGTTTCTCTAAAGTAGGGAGCGGGTGAGACTCGGACTCCTCCCACTGCAGCAGAGCTTTCATCTCAGAGCCCGACAGCAACCGAGGAGCGAAGACGGACTCCTCGCCAGACCCATGGGCCTCGTCCACACACTGGAGCAGAACACACACAGATTCGACAATAAAATACAACTATCACATATTGTATGCAATTCCACAAGAGATACAAAGTCTTGCACAATTAGTTATTTAGACACACCTCGTGTGTCTAGGGTCACTTATTATGATATGCAATACTCAAGGAATGCAAAGTTATGTACCATCTAAATATAAAATATTTTGTTATTGATAATGATAAGATATTTAACCAATATATAATTGATCACAAGAGAGAAGGCAATAACGAGAAATTGGTATAAGACTGAATCCCCCTCACGATAGAATAACGGTCTTAAATTATAACAAATATTTATACTATGGGGAAAATGTCCTTTCAGCTTAGAGTGAGATGAAATGTTTTTGTAAGTAATTGGAAGAAATGGATGATTTATGATACGGGGGGAAATGTTTTGTTTTTGTTTATCATTTAATTGTTTTTTCATTTTCTATCTAGTGAACATCCAAAAGACTTCTGGTTGTAAGCACAAAGAAGAACTCAATACACATTAAAGTTTTGTTTTTTAAAAGAGAAAAAAACACTTTTAAATGATTACTTCAGGCATGAAAACTTGAAAAATCAGCCGAATACTTCCTCTTTTGCTTCCAACAAACATCTTAACATTTCTACAGTTCGACAGGATGTCTTGGTACAAATGTTTACTTCCATGTGAAACATGAACTGACCATTGTTTCTGTGTTGAGGATCTGTCTGAGGAAGTCGAGCAGAGCTGAGAGCAGATCGGCCGAGTCCTTGTTGAAGGCAAACACCAATCTCTTCAGCAGCGAGCACAGACCAGCACCATGTTTCTTCAACGCATCTGAAACATAAAGTGAAATCTAAGTCTTGTTTGACTAGGAAAAGGACCCTATGCATGGTAGGAAGAGAAACAAGATACTAATGGAGACGGGTAATGCCAAGAAACTAGGAGAGTGAATTGTCATTTACACTTTGAGGTGGTAGAGTCCATAGTCGTGCTCGGTGAGGAATGTCAAAGTCCTGATACAGGTGAGGAGGAGTGGGACACTGCTCTCTGAATTCCCCAAAACCTCCAGCAAGGCGTTGCACACGGATGGCATCATCTCTCGCCCTGGAAGTGCATTGGCCAGCTGCTCCACCTCAGACACACAGTTTTCACCAGTTGGAGAAACCACCAGTGAAATGTCCTGAAGAAGACGGAGATCAGATCATTTTAAGATGTTGTTCTTTCTTACATGTGATGTTTGCATTTATGTGCACTGAGGCTCCGTACAGCTTTTTGAGAGGAACATTTTCAAGCACTTTCAAAGTACCTCAACCAAAAATCTCAACGCATCTAAAATGTTACTATAGATGTACATTGTCACTTTGTTTAACCAGCTGTTCGTGTTAACTTTCATTGGATGTTTTGACAAACAAATACGATGACTGGATTGTTTGATTCATTCGAATTCAACCATATTCATAACCTTGAAAACACAACTCTGTGTACTGCTCACCTGGTCACACAGTGACTGTAATACTGTCCCCACTAGTTCGCTGCATTGCTGCTTCTGTACAGAGTGGTCAGTCGGAGGAACCAGCAGAGACAGCAGTGAGGGGAACAGATCGGGCAGTTGTTCATCTCCAGACACAGACCCGGACAGCAGGTGCAGCGCTGCGCTCTTACAAGCTTTCTGTGACACCAGAGCGTCCATCAAAGAAAGCAAACGCAGGACTTGGCCCCAGCACACACTTTTCCCCTCCGGCCTGCAGTTAGCACATTGTATAAACTTAAAATACAAATCAGAGTATGAACATGAACTGACTGGTCTGATTCACTAAAGATATTGCACTAATGGCATAACAGACCAAACACGGCCATAAAGTTTTGCGTCGGATTGTAAGTATCAGGAGGCAGAACAATGGCAGAGAGAAAAAGAAAAATGTTCATGCCGCGAGCTACAGATCCCAATCGACACAGTGCAGAGTCATTCCTCAAAACGTCAAGCACAAAATGTAAACCTGACAGAGAGAAACCTGTCCGTCAGTGCGGTTGGTATATACAAACGCACACAGAAGATGGCATAATTTGAAGCAGAGGACAAAATAAATCATTCAATGCTGACATGATCCGTGTAAAGTGTGAGCACGATACTTCTTATAAATGCGCTTTAGTTACCAGAAACTCTCTTTGCTTGGTTTAGCCGCCTTAAACGCTGCGCAAATTGTTTAGTGAAATCGCCCCAGAGTGTGTTTTTCACTTACGGCTGCAGCTCCTCCAGCAGCAGATCCAGCAGGGTCTTCATGATGAGTGTTGCAGTGGGTGAAGACAGGTCAGCCAGCTGAACACACATTCTCCTCAGCATGGCCAAGAGAGGAGGGCAGCTTGTGGCACACACACACCTCAGTGCCTCAGAAAACACTTTCCACTGCGCCCGTATGTGCATGCTCCACAGCTTCCTTGTGTTTAAGGCTACAGCCACGTCTTGGACTGATATCACCTGTGGAGCCAAAAGACTGTTAATATTAGCGTGTGTATATAAACGGGAACCCCCAGCAGATCTTTCTTTTATAAATACACATTCTGCAGTGGAGCTGTGATTCCATGAAAGACCGTCTGTGGTTAGTTCAATTTTGTGTGATTTTAATATTGCGCTGAATGAAGTCCAGCCGGCATTTATTTGCAACCGTTAACCTTTAAAAACCTGTACTACTTGAAATTATTGTTTATAGGAATCTTAAAGCTTCCATTTTGAAAGACGGTATGGTTTTTAAACAATTTATTAATTGAATTTACAGAACAATTACTGTTATCGTGATATAAAATGACATATACTGTGATATGAGGTTTGGCCCACTCCTACCAGAGAATATTCGCAAGAAACAGATCGGTGACGCTGTTTTGCCCGTCTGAGTGAGCGCTGTGCTGGCCTTTGAAAAGCTACATTGCTTTTCAGCAAACCGGTCATGTGGTAACTAAGGAGGCAATTTGGCCTTGTGTGCCCTGATTCATTTGGCATTCAGTCAACACTGAACACTCAACTCTCAACTCTGGTTTACGTCACCACTGTTTTGGAACAAGGAAATAACTGGACTAACAGGAAAACCAGCTTTAAAAGTGATATTTTCTTTTTAAAACAACTGCTGAGCGGTATAATTAATGCCGATGTCAAAAGTGGTTCATGTGGATTTCAAAGGGTAACTCATAAATATGCAAAAAGCACTCAACCTTTGGGAAACACTGTATATCCTTTTTAGATCAGACGGGGATAGAATGAGTTACCTGAGTGCTCTGCATTGGCAGCGGAAGAGGCAGCAGCTCGGACAGCAGCGTCAAACCAGAGAACAGACCTTCAGGCGCTTTCAGCAGTGAGCCTAAAACCTCCTTTAGCATCAGAGACCACGTGTTGCTGGCCAGAGTCTCTTCTGTATGAGTCACCTGCACCAAAACACACAAATAATCTAAGAATAATCACCACTAATGCACAATATGTCTTGGCTACAAAAAGACAAGCCTATCCTCTTGCTCATTCACACACCTCTTCATTAACACCCTGTGTGAAGGTGAGCAGTACGTCAACGATGAGCGCCTGCACTCTTGTCTCCTCTCCGTCTAGACGGCCAGACGCGGGGATGGAGCACACTATCATGTGGAGCGTCACCAGCACACTGGCCACGCGAGTGTCCCTGAATTGGAAAGCTCCCGCGCGCAGCAGCTCCGTCAGCATGGTGCGCAGCAATCGCAACTGTGCCGATACATATACTGAGGATCATGCAGCGCTGCGGCGTGGGGCCCATGTGTCCATGCACACGCCACGGCTGCAGCAACAGGCTGCACAGCTTCTGTAAGACACGCACGCACGTATCCAGACCCTCGCCGGAGAACAGCTGGACGCCGGCAAGATTCCACTTAAGATCCCTCTGCTGACCTGTAGAAAGGATTACAGTCAAAATCAATGAACACGGATAACCAGTTTTTACAACTTAAAAGATACACTGGAGTTTCTGACCACTAGCAGCTACTCGTACACATTTCTGCCAACGGTCTCTCACTATTCCACTAAATGATGATGCGCCAAGAAACACAGGAAAGTGCCAGCAAAGGCAGGGGAGAAAACATAAACATGGATGTGAACAATGCAGGATTTAAAATACTTTCTATGACACCCACATTTATAATAAATGATAAACTACTTATAATGCAGTTTCCCCTACCATTGTCTGAGCCCCGCCAATATTTCTCAAAATATTAAAAATATGTACATTTTGACAGGTCAGGTGCTCTTTTATTAAATAAACTAAACACTTATGCTATTGATCTAATTTATGTGCACGTTTCAGTTTGTACTGTCTACTTTGCGCATTCACATTCTCTCCGTTTTGTGAAGGACGGGGCTTCGCACCTGACGTACACACCTACAGAGCGGAAGAAAGGTGAGGGGAGAGCTAAAGAGAAACCGCGCCACGCACGCACGGTGAGCACGGACCTCATCCCTTTAATATTCGAAAGAATCTAAACAAAAACCTTTACGTAAAAAGAAGGCGATGTTAGATATTAGCTGAATTATAACACAAATGATGTTGATTACATGACTTTGGCGTTGCTTATAATGCTTATTGGAGGTGACATTCCTTCTGTAAGCCTCTAGGGATTTTATTTTTTTTTTAATGTCACCTGCATTACTTGCTTCTTGTTTTTGTAATTGCATTTCTGCTTCTTTGTTTTATTGTGCAAACAAATATATCAAAATCATTTTTTTTTTTTATTGTGTCTTTACCCTCTACAGCAGGTGGGGGGCAGGCAATGTGACAAAGGACCCTGAGAGCAGAGACCAATCCAGTTCCCTCAGCAGTCAACACATTTTCCAGATTCTGAAGCCAAAAGAAGACACAAGTTTAAAAGGACATATCACGTTATTTGCATACAGCCTCAAAAATGCTCCAGAGAAGGTTTGAGCTGTTCAGACTTGTCGGCATTCCAAGGACTGTACATACACATAGAGCTGACTGTGACTTGAACAGTTTGTCGTTTGTGTAGTTTGCAGTCTTATTGCGTTTCAGAATGAGCCACCTGGTCGTAAGTGGTGAAAACTTGTACTAAATACTGAATATAGTCTAGAAATCTTGATTTTATTTTTGTCTATTTATTGAAATGAAATGAAATGTAGAGAAATGTTGCTTTATAATCAGCAATAGGTCAAACATCATGGGAGAGATCTGTACCTGTTTGATGTAATCTATGAGGGTGGGAATGCTGCCAATCTCAAAGCGAAGTCTTTCCAGAGGCTCCAGCCATTTGTTAAGCTCTGAAGTAGAGAAAGAACAAAACATTACCAATCAGAAAACACAAACAACCAAAAATGTTCACATAGAGAATGATACGTGAACCCATTTGTGCCCGCAATGGACGTATTCTCTGAAATTGCCTAAGTGTAAATCGGTCACACCGTTTTTCTTATCATAATAAATGTAGTCTTTGGGCACATGATCTTTTTTTACTCTTCTCTTATCCTTGCTCTGTGGGTCGGCCCACAAAAATCTCCCCACCCTTTGACCACAGTTTGAAGCTAAAAGATTTCAAGACTTTAGACAAATGGTGGTGCATTTTTCCTTATCATAGTAAATCATACTATTTACCCTGTAACTTGGCATTGGTGTCATCTGCCTTGGCTATGGCAACTAGCGGGGCAGCAAATTGTTCCATCATCCGCAGTTCGTTGGAGCTCTGCACTACCAGTAGCACCAGCATACAGGCATAGTTATATGTCACTGTTTTGCGAGCTTTGGCCTCACTACAAGAAAAGAAGACAGAAAAAAGTGAAAGATTAATCAGAAATCACTGCACAGGTGCCTGAAATAAAAACCAAGTCATACAGCAGAAGACAACAAAAGACACAAGCAGAAGACAGCTGTACCCCTGTCCGTCCTTGCTGTGGTGCTGGAGCAGAGTGACCAGACACGACAGGTTGTTGTCCAAGCTGAAAACGTGGGCTACGGCACTGCGACCAGTCTGTGTGAAGGTCAACAGGTAGAGCGCATGGAGCATGCCCAGTACCTCCGCATTGTCCCCTTCCTCTAGCCCAGCTCCTCCGTCTCCTCCTGCGGCCACATGGCTCATGAGCTCTGACACCCCCTGCAGAGCATGCAGCGCCTGCATCAACCACACGCCGAAGCCCTCTTCACCAAACCCTGGACCTGTGACACCTCCCTCTCCCCCTGTGAAGGTGGTCTCTTCGCTCTCAACTTCTGCCATTGATGCCAGAAGACGCAGCAGCAGGTTGGTGGGAGTGGGCTGGGCGAGAAGGAAGAGGAGGCCAGACTGGGTGAGCGACAGGAAGCGTAGGAGCTCTCGAACAGCTTGGGTAACACCGAGGTGGCCGGCGGCCGCAGCTGCTGACAAGACCGCTGCCGTGCTCTCCAGGAAGTGACACGCATGCATATACCTAAAGAGGAGAAAGTGCATCATTACACATCCAATCAAGGACTAAATTCAACTTTATATCCAAGTGTTTAGTTTATTTTTGTTGTTTCTAGATTATATAACTCAAATACGCATTTAAAAACAATAATAAGTCACAAAACAAAGGTCAGCATAAACTGAGTGTAGGTTACTACATCAATTCTTTTTACATACATTTTGTACAATTCTCATTAAATGTATTATCTGAAAATGAAAGAAACTAAATAAAATGTGTGTATTGTATATTCCAAGAAGTTTGAACACTATTGTGTATATGAATTATATTTTTGTTGTTTGGGGAACACATTAATGTTCAGGTTGATATTTGTTCATCATGTTTTTTAATATAGTCAAACGTTTGACACACCTTCTCATTCACATTGAATGACTTTTTATTAGATAGATTTATATATTAGGTAGGTTTATTAATTATGTGTTTGTTGGCTTATGATAATCAGCTCCGTTATGGATTTTGACCTCCACACAGCAGGAAATATAATGGAGCTATAAAAGAACAATATGTGACGAATTTAGATTGAAGTGTCTGCACGGTGTGAGGTCAGAGGTCGTCGGTGTTTGAATGTGTACCTGTACAGTGTTGGGTACGGATCGTCCCTCTCCTGTGGTCCCGTGATTCTAGCAGAAGTAGGGAAGGCTTTAACAGGTGGCTGCACCATGCAATAAGGGGCCGTCTCTAGCAGGTGATGCAACTCTTCCAAGACCCCTGCCAGCCTATCAAGCTCTGCCTCGCTTACAGGGGAGCTGCTTAGCGATGGTTCCTCCTCCATGGGAATCTCAGCATCCTCCATCTCCTCCTGAGAACGATAGTCAGCCATGGTTATCATGAAACATGTAGTAAGTCTTTGAAGTTAGTAACTTATGTGTGCGCGAGTCTACCTGCTGTGGTTCACTCCATGCTGCTGCTGCGCGCTGCAGGTCGACCAGCACCTCATACATGTGGCTCTTCTGTAATATGGCGTTGCCAGCTGTTATGACCCTCACTGTTTCTTCACGCAGGAACAGCTGGACTAAACGCTATAAAAAGGACATACAGCGTCAGATATGATGAGGGCAAAATGTATCATGTTGTTTGATTAATTCATCTTAAAATGCTTACACAGAAAAAAGGTCAGGATTACACAAAAAAGCAGTGAGTTCAATATGTGCAGTATTTAAAGGCCGGCTCTCACTAGGATCAAATGGTAGGCTGGGTTACATTTGTAATTCTATTTTTCTGTTTGAGCACATCTCGAAGATCAAATATTTTCATTAAATTCGTATTTATTATTTTTCTCTTGACCCATACAAAATAATTGTAGATGAAATGATGCATATAATAAAAAGAGATACCATTGTCAAGTTTATATACTTTGTGATGCTAACCTGATAGCCACTCTTTTCCGACACTCCTGCATGTAGGAAAGCCTCAGCGCCAGCGGGAATGCTGGTCAGAGCACCCAGAGCTCTCAGGATACTCAGCTTCAGTGTTGAGGAGACATGGTCCGCTTGGACGAGCTCCAGCAGCACACCTAGGGCCCCTTCACGCAGCAGCATAGAGAGGCCCTGTGGGCACTCTGCAAGCTGTGATAGTAGCTTGGCACCGGCTTTCAATTGTCTGAGGTTAAGAGCAATGGGTTGTGTGAGAGCAATCTCCATACTCAGAGCTTGGAGCGCCCATTGTGCTAAAACTCCAACAGGTTCCTCCATCTCGCACTCCCCTTGTTTGAGTAAATAAGCCAACCCTTTGGACAGTAAAGCAGGTGCCTCTTCCAGAGCAGTGACCCAGCGGGCATCTCTGTCCTCCCCAAAACTAGCTAATAGCTCTTTTAGCTGGGCAACAGCCTCCGGCTCCTCTCCACCTGCTGGACCTTCTGTACCACCAGCGTCCCTGGGTTCCTCCACACTGGCCTTCTCAAACTGAGTATCAAAGCGGGTCTTATATGGAGGAGTAAAGTAGAGCAGGGGTCTGAGTTCTCGCTCATACGGGTCATACTGGACAGGTGGGACAGACGCCATGTCCTCAGGAGTGTAGTCCATGTCAAAGGTGGGCAACTTGAAGCTACCGTTATCCAGATCATCCTCATCGCTGGAAATCTGCTCATAGCCGTCATCACCTGAAAGGGTGGGAGAAACGGAAGAGAGGGGAAATTTGACAAAAGTTTATCTCTTATGAACAAGATTCTTAAGGTCCTTAAACCAGTCATAAAATGTGTAAAAAAGAAAAATGAAAATGGGGAGGTCAGCGACTACTACATATTCCCTTGCTCATTCAGACAAACCTTCATCACTTTAAACATTCTGGTTAGTTTGACAAGCAGGATGTGACTACAGCACACGCACCAGCCATGGCTGTGAGGATGTGTGAGGTAGACCTCCACATGACAGCTTATGAATGTAGATCATAAGCCTTCAGAGTAGCCCTGGGGTGGGCTAGCTGAGAGTTTTTGAGCATCCAACAGTTGTAGATGGAGGCAGAGAAACACTCTCTCTCCAACTGTCACTCAGTCCCAAATGGACCCTGCCCCTGGGGGAGTCTGATGAGTTTGCAGTACCGAGGGGGGTTCAGGGCCGGGCATCCATTTGGGATTGCAGACTATCCTACTCTCACAAAATAACTCCCCTACCTTCCCCCATCTCCTCGTACTCACCCTCATCTTCCTCCTCCTCTTCTTCCTCCTCTTCTTCAGGGACACTCCCCTCAGTCCGTGCATCTTCTTCCTCCTCCTGCTCCTCATCGCCTTCTTCCTCTTGTTCAGCATCCGAGTAGGGTTCATCAGCAGGCAGCGACCTTTCAGGCGACACGGCCTCCAGGAAGTCGTCACGGCCCTCCATTGGCTCATCTTTGACCACGCCCACTGCAAATGTCACAAGGCACGGCACACAGTTCACCTAACATACCCGCAGGACACGTGAACATGCAAACTACACATTTATCTAAATAAGTAGAGGACTATTTATGCCACACCGCTTAAGGATCATACAGGTGGTTGTGCGTGTTTTAATACAATGCCTATACTTTACATGAATACCAACAATTGTCCAAAGCACAACTTTTTAAAATGATGATTTTAATTAAGGAGAACCACTGAAGCAACATTTGATTTAGAGATGCATCGATTGAAATGTTTTGGTTCCGATTGATTGTTCTAAATGGCGTGTCAATTCAGATTTTTGCCAAATTTGGTGCATCTCTAATTTAATTATATCAACCAGACAGATGCTTAAACTACGGCAGCATCTCTGTTATTGTTGATAAATCAGGATCAATAGTCGCAGGTAACGTGACAGAACAAATGTGCAGTTCTCACCCGTCACTTGGACCTGCTCTTCATCATCATCATCCGGGGGCGGAGGCCCAGGTGGAGTACGAGGCCCTCTTGGTGCTGGTCTGGGTGGACTGCCATTGTACTGTTCATCCTTTTCCCACTCTAAAAAAACAACAACAGTGCAATAGATTGACAGAATAACAAGCGAGAGATAACCATTAGTTTCCGTTTTAAAGATGTAAAGGCGAGAGCGTAGTTATGACTTAATGATGCGCACCTTGTTTGACGATCCGCTTGGGCCCGCTTGGCTGTTGAGGGGGTGGGGGTGGAGGAGGAGGGGGCGAGGCTTGGTCATGTCCGTGTGAGCGCTCTGCTGTCCCGTACACTGCTACAGTCAGAGTGGTGTACCAGCCACGCAGCACCAAGTCGTCTGTGTTCACCTGCATGCACAAACCCATTTAGTTGTTCACTAATCAACAGAGAAAAAAAAATACATATCATCTTGTTTCAGGACAATGATTTACCTTTCCACTGGGTCTGAACACGATGGACTTGTTCTCATCATATTCCAGACTGAGGGCAGAAAGCAGGACAGGGCAGATAAAACATCAGTGCAAATATTTTAGTGTTAGAAAATCGCATGTGACTGCAATGAAGTTTAGCAATATGTTAAGTCTTAGATAAAACTCTTTCCAAACAGGACAACGGTGCTGTGTAATTATGTCTAAAAAGCACTCCCTCTCCTCATACATGAAACAATCTGAGAGGGAAGATTAAGTCTTTGAACTGGTCGCAACACATTGACATATGCAAGTGTTCCCAAGTAGCCACAGCACAGTTTTAAGGCGTCACAAATCAAAAAGGTTGGGAGCAGGGCTGTGTATTAGCAAGAATCTGGTGATACGTGTCATATTACAGGGGTGAATAATTGTTTTCTATCTTATTTTAGTAAAACTGTTATAAACACATATGCATCCAATCTGAGGAAAATGTTTACTTGTTTATGCAATCAGAATATTTGCATTTATCACAATCCCTGTAACATCCAACATCATAGCACTATTTTTGAGAATCAACACAGTGTCACAAAACATAATATTGTGATACTCAAATGTCAATAGTTTCTTACACCCAGAGTTGGAAGCCTCTGGTTCTAATCACACACCAACTGTGACACATTGGGATCCAATATGACCAGAAAGCTTTCTAACATGTCATCCAACACACCCATACTGTCATATTTCATTTGTCACAAATAGGAAATATGCCATGAAAAACTCATCTTGTAATAAACAAAAACAAAGCTGCATTATCATGGTGATCTGGAGCATGTAGATTAACATCTCAGCTGACAAGACGTTTGTCAAAAGCATTTTATTCTAATTTCTTTTTGTCATTTGGAAGTTGCTTAAACAGCAATCAGACAGGTTTGGAAAAAAGAATCTCCTGCCAACTTTTCTGGCAGAGATAATAACTTGGGTGTGTCGTATTTACAGCTTTCAACGGCTCTTACACAATGCATGCCTCTATATATAAATGTACGCTCTGGTGCTACTATGCATACCTCTGTTATTATGAGATGACAATAAAAATATTCGCCTCAATCATTTAACTAGTCATCTATTTCACCAGGACCTCTACGGTTTGTTTTGTTGTCACATTCAGCTACTGTGTGAGTGGGGTTGAGTTTCTGGAGAGACCAGTTAGCCAGCATAGGAACAAAGACACTTGAATCAGGGTGGGTGCACCTATGCAGCCCTCTGGGAACAGGGCTCAGATGCTACCACGACTGGTTCTACAGGTGAGACAGACATCCGCATCGTAAGCACTTTTGAGATTTGACACGAAAATACAGCGATGGAAGAGAGGTTCGGAGACAAACGAGAAAACAAGAAAAGAAAAAGGGAAAAGTGAAAATCCTTCTGACCTGCCCAGTCTGTGGAACGTGTGATTGTTCGGTTTGGTGACATTATTGAAGAACAGCTCCAACTGGAAGGCATGAGGTGACGTCTCCCTGCAAACACAGAAACACATTAATTACAGGTCAGGGCTATTGAGTATGGGGTCATACATCAACATAGGGGTGGGCGTTATGAAAATATAGACTCAGTGGCCACTTTGTTAGATACACCTTTACAATCTATTGCAATTCACTTAAAACAACTCCATCATAAATTCATCGGACAATATGATAATCTCATGTCACAATATTCCTAGCTAAAATCAGTGCGATTCATGATATTATCCAGAATTAAATATATTCTTAAAAATCTTAAAATGGCACTTAAACACACTGGAATCACCTTACCGTACATATTTAAAGAAACAAATATAAAGATATTTTTTGTGAAAATAAAATAATATCTTATTTAAGGTATTCATAAAGCCAAAGGTCCTTCTGCATAAATAAATACAGAAACAGCTACACTTATGTCAACAACAATTTTTCCATTACGTCGGGGTAGATATCACTTTAATATATTCGGATGTTTCAGGCCATTGTATTAAATCATGTGATGGAAAAACTTGTCTGGAATTTTATTAGCTGAATCACCCAAAACAGACATCAGGATTCATATATCAATATACTGCAATATATAATGACATCTACCCTGGTGGAGGATTTTATCCAAATCGTCCATCTCTACATAATTATTGAGTCCTGATCTGCTCGGGTTTGTGCATTGTTGAGTACGGAGTCCATTCAGTTACATTATATCACACATACCCAACAGGCTCAGTGGGAAACCAGGATCTACACAACAATGGAGGTGAGGTGTCAAACTCTTTTCTAACACATACAGCTTAGGTATCTGTAGCAAACAAACATCTCCAGGGGCAAAATATCATTTCCAATGAAGTGAAGGATTTCCTGCAACAAGGGATGCACCATCCAACGTTTCTCTCTCAGTACAATTTAGATACATGGAGTATCTGCTGATAGTGAAGAGCGACATGTTACCAGTACACTCTTTCCCCTAAAGTCTGTTATGTTATGACAAATACCAAATATGCTCAATGAGGTCTGTTTCAACTTCAACACTGATAATGATCCAGTGCATCAATTAGTGCATCCCTACCTGCAACTATTTTAAGTTGCCAATGGATTGGGAAGCCTTTGACCCACCTATTATTTACTATACCCTAATTAATATAAATGGGATGGACAAAACACCTCTCATAATGCATATGAGTCTGTAGTGGCCAGCGCTCTCTTCTATGCTGTGGTGTGTTGGGGAGGAAGCAGCAAGAAGAGGGACGCTGGGCGGCTGGACAGACTGGTGAGGAGGGCTGGCTCTGTAGTGGGCACAGAGCTGGACTCCCTGGTGACAGTAGCAGAGAGAAGGACCCTTGATAAACTGTCATCCATCCTGGACAACGCCCACCACCCTCTGCACAGCACATTCACCCGGCAGAGGAGCGTGTTCAGCGGCAGACTGCTGTCCCTGTCCTGCTCCACAGACAGGCTCAATAACTCTTTTGTCCCCCTGGCCATAAGACCGTACAACTCCTCTCAGTGATGGCCGGGGGATTCCAACATTTCATACACTTCAAACCATTAAACAAAAACAGTGGCAATGTTGCAGTGTTGTATAATTACTTTTGTAATTATTTATAACAGTCTGTATTTTTACATTTGTATTTATAATGTACAGTCTTTATCACTTATTTTAAATTGTATTTGTACTTACCTTTTAATTTATCTATCTATCTATCTATCTATCTATCTATCTATCTATCTATCTATGATAAAGTTCAAGAGCACCAAAAACATGTACAATCGAGTTGAACAAAAACTGGACATTATAACCCTAATGAAGGTAGCATTTATTGCAGGCTGATAGATAGCGTTTATAAAAAAAAAAAATCAATCTTGTATTTTTCTTTCGCATCATCATCTTTAAAGAACAAAGACTCTCTGTATCACATTGTTAAATAATCCAGTAGAACATCTTGACCCTGTATACCAGGCAGTTACAGCCGATAACCGGCTCGTTTTTTAAAGCAACTTTCAACTCCATCCTTCTAGACAGAGGTTGATGGGCCAAATATGTAGAATAAAAAATAAAATAAAAGCTTTGTTCAAGCAGCCACTACTTAGATGAACAAGTCGTAGCAACATTGCACAGCTGTTATAGAAGCAATGCTTATTTATACATTTTATCTTAAGTAGTGTTTTGTTATGATGCAACACACACCTGAAATAATCTCCCTAGACGATATTAGACATGCCCCGACTCTGACCACTTTTAAATTAAAGCTAAACACTTTTCTTTTTTACACTGCTTGCCTTCTCTACCCTTTAATGGCTTAAAACATTTGAAACACATATCATGTCTGTCTGTAGTCTGTATAGTTTGTAAAAATGTGTGTCAAGATGGATGCCTCGTCTACTGTAACCAAATCTACCACGGTGCAAATAAATTAATCTGAACCTGAGCTGCTTTAGTAGACTGCAATATCTTGTATCTAGATGAACCCAATAAACTGGTGACTTACTTTATGTCACTGAGTGTTTGTGAGTGTAATATTGCTCTTACCCAAATGCTCTGCTGTCAGGTAAATTGCTGTGTGCTTTAATCCCTGGAGGAATGACCCGCACCTCCGTGATCATCACCCCGCAAGGAAACCGCACCACATCCACGTTGGGTAACTGAAGTGCATCGAACATCATAATTAATAAAAACATTTAGATAAAAAAGTGTCTTCACCAACCACAACTAATACAACAGAACATAATATACACTTTTGCTGAAGTAAACATGACCAGGTTAAGGTTTTACAGTTAGCATTAGCGACTAGGCTAACTAGCAAACAAACTGCGCAAGGGAGCATAACACAACTGCTGCGTGGCGTTATAACGTTATGTGAATATAATTACGTTTAACTAATATATTTGGTACAATGAGGTGTACATTTAGGCAAGTGTGTAACGTCAGTGCAATACAAGCTACGAGTTGTTATCACAACAACCATGATAAACTGCTAATGTTAGCCATGCTGACGTCGTTAGCTTAGAAGTTTAGCATCAATCTCCAAAACTTCTGAATATAACTGATATGAGTGTCAAATGCAGGCAGCCCTGGAGCAAATATACAAGAGGATGGTAAGGCATAAGAAATATTACCTCTGCACTTTGGTGTTTAAACGTATCTAGAAAAAGAAGCTCGGTTGAAGTGTCCCCCGCCATCGCTTTCTGCTCCATCGGGCCAGGGGTACACTTCCGGTCAGGGACGGTGAATACTTCCGGAGCATAAATGTAATAGTAATCAGTAAGCGAGATAAACATATTACTCTAAAAAAGAAAATAAGAGGAACATTTAGATCTAAATTCAATTACTTGATCAATACATTATTGCTATTAATATTATGGCTATTTTATTATTATTATTATTATTATTATTATTGTAGTTGTTAAACTGAAGGGAAATCATAGACTAATTATAATAATACAATATTAATATCTACATATATGATATATTAGTTTATTACAATAGCTTGTTCATGTTTCTCAATCAAACGAGGGGAGAAAGACATTTGTTGTTAGAACATAATTTCCAGGTATATTTAATGGTTAAATTAATATTAGCTTTTGTTTCCTTTTTGTGTATTTTATTGGTGTTATTTTATATGGCAACACTTTATTCTTGCCCTTTTTTGCTTAGATATCATAGTCTTGCTGTGATTTCTTACAAATACCAATTTGTTATATTGGTTACCTGAGTTAAATGTATTTATACAGTATATTTAACAGACGTTGACCAAAGTACTTTACACAGAGATTAGGCTAAATAAAACACAGCCAATAATAAGAGAATATAAGTACATTTAAAAAAAAGTTGATAAAAACATAGCACAAACAGAATAAAATACACACATAAATTAAAAAACAGAGTGTATATTTTCAATATTGGCCTACTTTCAATAAAATGGTATCATCAATTATAATCCCCTAAAGAAATTATATTATTATATCATAGTAGCCGAATTATTGAATCAGGGAGCCAATGGGTAAACGTCTTTATATTTGGTGCGCTGATTATTCAACTAGGCCTAACCATTTAACCATTGATACCTCTGCCCCGTAAATTTCTATACAAAGAAATACTTAAATGCTGAAAAGTATGCATAGAAATGTACAGATAATTCTGCCCTCCATGGTCTGCCACGTCCTAATCTGTAAACTACCTGAAGGAGGGAGGAGGCAGGTAGAGAATCACGTGGTCACACAGGTAGACGCACTACAAAAACGGGGCACGTTCAGCCATTACTCTGCGATGGTGACTGCGGGAGACTTCACGTAAAATTTAACACGCGAAAAAACTTGGATTTACGGAACTCGCCTTTGCGCTCAGGTGTCACAGTAAAGGTGTTTATATCTCTCGGCTCCCTCCTGTGTCTCCTCTCGAGGCGTATCTTCAGTTTCTGCCCTTTACTTTTGTGCAGCATTAGATTAGTTTTTTTTTTTGGCTGTGTTTGTGTTCAGATGACGGCGCAGGTAGACTACCTGGTGGTGGTTTTCACCGCCACATCTGGCGCCAGCGGAGAGCTGCTGGGATCTGACGAGAAGGAGCTCGTGCAGTTGGTTTGGCAGCTGGTGGATGTAAATAACAAAAAGGTAAAAACTTCATACTTATTAAAGATAGTTAGAGTTATTCTAAAGCAGGGAATGTAGTTGTAAATAAAGGAGTGGGTAGGTAAACACGTCTAGTCGCAAAGAGATTCAAATACCAACGACAGCCATTTATAATAATGTTGTGACTAATGTTGTGAACATCTATGAGCTGAATTTAAGATCTGTTATTCAGTATAATGGCAGGATAAACGTGTTCTCCCAATGAAGTCTACATTGTAAGATAGTTAGACTCCTGCTTTTGTTCTATGTGACAATAAAAATGTAATACAAGTGTATATATATTACTATATTACAGCCATTTAGTGCTGTTATATCAGCCTTCAGCTTGTGAGTTTCTATTTCAAGACTGACATGTTTCTTCTTCTTCTCTAAACCAGTTGGGCAAGCTGAATGAGCTCCTCATTAAGCCTGACCTCTCAGACTTGACAGAGGAAAAAGAGGTGGAGGATGTGGTGGAGGAGAGCGTGGAAGAGGAGAATAGATCCGGAGCAGATAATGTTTTCACAGCCACTAGTCTTGAGACAGCTTTGAACCTGGTAATAACCTCACTGAAGTCACTAGAAATAAGCATTTCTATTACATAGTAATTATGGAGAATGCTTGAGGACAGTTTATGAACATGTGAATTTACTTTCTAAATGTTTGACGCCTGTATTTGCAGTTTCATCTACAATTGACAAACGAGGTGAACAGCGCGGGCGCAGGCACGTCAGTGTGTTTGTGTATAGACGGGCAGCTCCACATCCGTCAAGTGATTCACCCCGAGGCTGCGAGCAAGGTGAGCGAGCTGGATGGGTAAACGCCTTGCAGCCAGGGCGGATGTTCACTCAATGCTGCAGAAACTTTCAGCGCTCACACAGTCACAAAGGGATGTGCTTTGTCAGCTTATTTTGGAATTTAATGTTACGGGGAAAGTTGAGCTACAGCACAGAGCCGCTCATGCAAACCTGTCTAATGACACATGCCCATGCACATACCACCTACACAATGAAGCTGATAAAGTTATCCCACATATCTTAAACCTGTGTGAAGTGTAAGACAGAAATGGCTTCTCATGGCTTGAGCAAACATCAATATAATGGCAATAAAATGGCAGCTGTTGATGGGCTGTATGTTAACATCCGTTTCTTCCCCGTTTCTTCCCTCCCCAGAACATCCTGGTCCCAGACTGTTTCTACTCTTTCTTTGACCTTCGGAAAGAGTTCAAGAGGCACTTCCCCACATCTGACCTCAAGGCTTTGAATGCACACATCATGGCAGAGTGTATCCTTTAATATGTCACCTGTTTGCGTTTGGTCTGCCAGTGAACGTATGTGAACTTCACTGTTATGCATTTAATGTGCATTTTGGACAGTTTTTGATTATCTATTTGCACGTTCAGCTTGATCACTTGAGCACATATATCGCTCAACACACATCTTAGAAGTTTGTTAGCCTCGGGGTGTTGGCTACAAGACTGGAGGTTTTGAAATGCAAATATGGAAACAATGGCAGCACCTTACTAAGCGCTTAGTGAACAAGTGTGTGTTTAGCCAACACAGTAAACCCCACACACCCACTGGAACAGGATAAACTAACATCTCTGTGTGTGTTTTTCTTGCCTCGTGTGCCTTGTGTGTTCCTTTTCATTTTACACCTGTCATATACCTACACGTGTGACAAAAACCTTTTGCTGTCACTGAACTGTTGGCTGTTCCTTGTTTGAGTTCCTTGACTGCCTCCTCCCTAGCGCTTAGTATACCTGCTGATGTTCCCCCCATGTGGGATCCCTCAGCCACACTGGATCCCTCAGCCACACTGGATCCCTCAGCCACACTGGATCCCTCAGCCACACTGGATCCCTCAGCCACACTGGATCCCTCAGCCATATTGACCTCAGAAGTAGCAGTACAGCAGGTCCAGATTATGGGCAGTATTGTCCTTGCCCTGCTTTCTGAGCCATTCAGTGAGTAACATATGATTTTAAACAAAAATATCTTTGTATTAAGGACTGTTAGTTGGACAAAACAAGATATTTTAATGTGTTGCTTTCATTTCTGGTATTATTCACTATTCTTTGACATGTTCTACAATCTATCAATAAATGGAAATAAACATTGGCAGATTAATTTACAAATGAGGTACAACTCACTCTTTATGTTATCTTATGTTATAACTTCAAAATATGGTCTTCATTTTACCCCAAAACTTTAGTTTAAACCACCATCATGTTGATTACAAAGTACTATAATTAGAATCAGCTATGTGGTCTAATTTGTAAACTATTTTTTAAACCCTCTATTACTTTCCCATTACAGGCAACACATTTTCTACCCAGGAGAGAGTTAATGAGAAGTTTGAGAATGGCACTTGGTAAGTAAAGTTTGCTCAAGATAAATATATTTGTTCTCTGCCTCTGAAATCAAGTCCAAGTCCACTCCTGCTGTGCTAATGTCTGTGTGCGTGTGCGTGTGTGTGTGTGTGTGTGTGTATAGCAGTAAGATGGAGAAAGTGTGTGACAACACAGTGATCAGAGCCAGAGGGTTGCCATGGCAGTCTTCTGACCAGGACATTGCTCGATTCTTCAGAGGACTCAACATTGCCAAGTATGTTGGAGCTATATGACCGGCACTCTCATTCATGGAGGAGTTTGTATCGTTCAGTCAACATGCTAGTTACTGGAACACACTGTTGACATAAGGTTTAACCTCCTCTATCATGCTCTGTATGTTGTGTTGTATAGAGGAGGGGCTGCATTGTGTCTCAATGCTCAGGGGAGGAGGAACGGAGAAGCTCTTGTTCGTTTTGTCAGTGAAGAACACAGAGACCTGGCGCTGCAGAGACACAAACACCACATGGGCAACAGATACATAGAGGTAACCTGACTGCACCTTGCTAGTCTGTATCAATTAAGGGAATCAGACACGCTACCGAGACCTAATCACCTAAAGATAATAAATCTTCACCTCTGTCTTGTTCCTTTCTAATGGCAGGTTTACAAAGCATCCGGAGAGGACTTCCTGAAGATAGCAGGAGGTGGGAAGATAACCATGTGTACTATTTTACTTCACCAGCAGCAAATCGAGGCATTTAGTCAAATTAGGTTTGCTGTCTTTTACACAATACAGTTTGACCAAATTAAGTCCTTTGGTGGTGCTGATATGGTTTGAGGGTGAATTTCCTGTTCCTGGAATTTAATAGAAACGTAACCAAATAACCTGGTGTTTGGTTCTGTGCATGTGTTTGTGTTCATGTGTTTTCCCATATTGAATTTTGGTATCTGAACACATTCCAGCACCCTCCAGTCAACATTTTATTTTTATGTAGATGTTTTCAGCCCAATTTGCAGAAAAAGTGAGCAGTTATGACCAAACCACGGTGATACCACATGTTTATTAATGGTAATGATGCCTTTTAGGATGGCAACAAGTTTGTCAACAAGCCAAAGTTAAGATGTTACTCATATGTTGAAGTCCTCGTAGGAAACTGAGATTACCTTTTTAAAAGTACATGATGCTGATGTTTATCATCATAAAAATGTATCAAAACCATCACTGAAAATCATGAAGGGTAAGAGTCAAGTTTGTTCTTATTAATTATGGAATAAAAGGGGCAAAAAACACCCTCCAAGCACTCCATACCATCACAAAGTGCTGATCAGCGGGTTTATATTATGGTGTTAATATGGTGTGTATACTTTTAAATCTTTTCAGTTCTGCATCTTGACTGTCTTTGCTGCAGGCAGAGTATGTCATATATAACTGTTGAAATCTACAGTGTGAACATTTCTATTTGTATACTTTGTGGTGAAACAGGTTTGTCTGTGTTCTTGTGTGTGTGCCAGGTACCTCCAATGAGGTAGCAATGTTCCTGTCCAGGGAGGACCAGATCATAGTGAGGATGCGAGGTCTTCCCTTCATCGCCACACACGAGCAGGTGCTCACCTTCTTCTCCCCGGGGGAGGAACTTAAAGAGGCGTGTCCGGTCAGCGGAGGAAAGGATGGCATCCTTTTTGTTCGCTATCCAGACGGGCGTCCCACGGGCGATGCCTTTGTTTTATTTGCATGCGAGGAACACGCCCAGTGTGCTCTGAGGAAACACAAAGAAATCTTGGGGAGAAGATATATTGAGCTGTTCAAAAGTACGGCAGCAGAGGTCCAACAGGTACGTCAGGGTGTCCGCCTGAATATGGGTGTGTTGCTTTGTACAGTGTGTACTTCTGTAAAGTGCATATTTGTGTTTATTTTTAGCCTGTAGAAAGTCTTCTACAAGTGTCCCTTCATTTCAACTTTAGGGCTTGTTTCTTCTGTCTCGTTATCCTCTTTGCTTTCTGAGGGGGAAAGTGGGTTTTTAAGAATGATGTGTTTGTTTGTGTGTGTGTGCACTCAGCAGAGAGTGTGTGGGTGTGTTTCTTTTCTCCTCAGTTAGTTGTTGGGAGTAGAGCTTATAGGAGGGGACCTGCATAGCAAAGTGGACTATGTGTGTGTTTTCCTACAAACAAATACTCTGTGATAGATTTTCTTTTGTTGGTCTTCCTCAGTCTTTCTTCTTCTCTTGTGAGATGAACACATGTGGACTAATTTTCTTATCTTTGCGGACTGATAAGCTCATAGCCCACATCCATATCTATGCTGAGGCTTCTCCTCGTGCGTTTGTGTATGACACAATGAGGAATGTATTGGTCTTCTCCAGAAATACAAACAAGCCAGCTTCGGCCTGACATTGCAACACACATTTAAACATAACATGGACTTGTCTTTGTTGTACAGATGTCTGCTGAACGTTGGCTATACTGCATGTGTCTCAGTGTGTATACACTTTCTTGATTTTTTTATTTTATCTGCTGATGGCGAGTTTATATTATGGTGTTTGAGTGTGTACTATTTTATTTTTTAAATCAATTATCACAGGCTGGACTCAAATCAGTTCTGCATCCTTGACTGTCTTTGCTGCAGGCAGAGTATGTCATTTGTAACTGTGTGTGTGTGTGTGTGTGTGTGTGTGTGTGTTTCAGGTGTTAAACCGGTACTCTTCGGCCCCTCTGATCGCTGTGGCCCCTGCCCCCTTGGTGTCAATGCTGCCCTCAGTGTCTCTCCTGCCCCCTCCTGGGGGTGTTCGTGACTGCCTGAGGCTGAGGGGGCTGCCATACACAGCGAGCATAGAGGACATCCTCACCTTCCTGGGCGAGTTTACACACGATATCAGACCACATGGCGTGCACATGGTCCTCAACCAGCAGGTACATGCAAGAACCGCACTGACACACCCATGGACTCAAATGCTCTCTGACTAGGGCTGTCACAATATCAGATTCTCGATACACTATTATCGTTTCCAAAAGAACTCACGATAACAGTATTATCGCAATATCTATAGAATATTTGAAGAAAAAAATAAATAATGCGACTTTAACTTTGTTTATTCTCTCATCCTGACACCTCCCCCCCACCTCCCCTACTATTGTAAAGAGGCTTTGAGGTCTTGAAAAGCGCTATATAAATTCTATTTATTATTATTATTATTATTATTATTATTATTATTGAGCGTTTGGTCTCTTTTTGGCAAATTAATTACACTCAATTGTGTGTGTGGGGCATTAGAAAAGGGAAATCGGAAAGAAACGGAAATGATTTAAGAGGCGCTGGAATATTTACACGATATTATCATATGTGTATTATTAACATGATATCAATATATCATTTTTGAATATATTACGGTTAGTGGGACACCCCTATCTCTGCAACAAAAGTATCTGACTGTCTGTGTTTCCAGGGTCGTCCATCAGGTGACTGCTTTATCCAGATGACCTCTGCAGAGCGGGCTATTCAGGCCTCACAGCGGCTGCACAAGCACATCATGTCCAGCCAGCGTGGAGCCAACAGCCGCTACGTGGAGGTGTTCCCCTGCAGCGCCGAGGAGATGGGCCTGGTCCTGATGGGAGGCTCGCTCTCACACACACATACACACACACACAACCGGAACAGGAGTGGGACAGGGCTCAGCCCGCCGCCATGTAAGTCCAGACGTAAGTGCCGCTGGGAGCTGGGGGTGCTTCGGGACTGCAGGGTAGGTGGGCTCCTGCCGTGGGGGGCAGTGTTGCTGGGTTTTCTCCAATCTAGTACTGTGGGAGGTAGGGGACATCTGGTCTGACCAGGAGGATTTTAAACTGTGTGTATGTTGGTGTGTGTGTGTGGGGGGTATCTCTTTGTAATTTAGTGTGATTAAATTGCCCATCTGCATGCACTGAGAAACCTCACGTTAACTGTTTATTCTACCTTTTCACTTGTGTTGTTCACACATTCTGATTGTAGTTCATCTTCTTCAGCGGCATGTTTGTTCCTCATTCTTAATTTTACCACTTTACCACTATTTGATCATAAAGATCTGACGGGGTTGGAAAAGCGTAAGCGAGACAGCTAGTCTATATTATGTCAAAATGGCTTCCAACTCTCCAGCCTTCTCAGATTGGTAGTGGTGGTTTGTGGGATTCAGCCTCAGTAGACCGGCACACCTCGGGTGTGTGCGTGTCCTGTGCTTGTCCAATCAGTGGAACTGTGGGAAAGGTGGGCAGAGCTGAACGCTGGTGCGTAGAAATGTGCTTTGTTCTCCGTATCTGTAGTCCTTTGCCATAAATGTGCACTGGTGCACTCCTCGTTTTGAAAAAAGAGGTGCAATTAAATAGAGAGTTTGTAAATTCTTTGATATGAAGTGCAGATGTTCATATGAGTGAAAAGTTACAGAGATTCAAGGTTAGACGTGTGTGTGTGGGTGGTAGTAACTTTTTCAATAAATACAAACTTAATGGCACATTAAAGCAGTTGCTACAGTACATCAATGGAATTATTATATTTCCCCTAACAATAAAACATATTTTATTTCCTGTTAGGTTCTTTCTTTTTATGTAAATCAGAAACTTAGACCAAACTTCATAGAACTTGCTGAGTAATGGTGATCATTGTTTGCACATTTGCATGAGCGCCTCTCTCAGAATCAAACAATGACCAGAGTTCACCATCATGACTCTATTTCTGTCAGTCTGTTTTTTTTAAGTATTTTGTTTCTCCCTCTGTTCTCTCTTCTCCAGGTTTATCTCCATCACCCTACTCCTTCGCCCCCGCTCCTCCTGTCATGTCTCCAGAGGCGGCTGCTGCCCTCTACCCTCCCATTGGTCAGGTGTTGCTGGCCCCCCGCCCCCTGCCACCAGGACATGCCTACTACCCTGCCTCAGCTCAGCTATACATGAACTACGCAGCCTACTACCCGAGGTAAACAGCGGTGTTGCAGATGAACGGAGACGTATACATGCTGGCATTCAAATGCAGCCCTTCGTGTTAGTCATCTGATTCCTCGGTCTAGGACTTTAGACTTTTACTAAGATTCCAGTTCCCTCAGTAATCTCAAAATCCTCTTTAGGGTTCCTTAAATAATTCAATATAATTGTTTATTGTCTTTCCACATAATTATATAATGACAAAAAATGTGGTTAATAGTTTTCAAACTTGAATGATGAGATACATTTGACCAAGATCTGTCATAGCTTGAGATCTGAAATGTTTTAGAATTTAAATTTATTTTGGAAATTACAGGATTTGGTTAGAAATTCAAAAACATTACTAGTTTAAAAACCTTCAGTGCTGTTGTACCTTATTGATGCCGAGATAATGCCGTGATATATCATGATGATAATTTGAATCTCTTTATGAGAGCTAGCTTTTGCCTCAAAAATATTTTTTTGTCATTTTCAAATCAGATTAGCTTGAAAAGGGATTGTTCATAGTAATCACACATAAAATGAACCACTTCAGGACAATTGTAGACAGATTTAAGAGCTCAAGGACTTCCTTGCTCCAAAAACCGAGCCTGTCGGTATTTACTTGTGTGCTGTGGGCTGTTGAGTAAGCGAAGAAGGAAATAAACCAGTATTGTTTACATGTTTGATTTTCAGGACTGTCTGTTTGGTATTATTATGGTTACTTGAGTGCACTAATAACATTTCAATATACTGTATCTTATTACATGTTATTACACTTTGTTGCTGCTGACTTTTGTGAAAGGTTTCCAAAATGTTCCTGTGAAATAACATGAAGAAAGTCGAGCAATTAATTTGACAGCAATAATTACAACAATTCTCTAGTGTAGTGTTTCTTTCTTTCTTTCGTTATTTTATTGTGTGCATATCCACAAAAAAAGTATTTAAAAGAGGCAGTTTTTGTTTAAATGTGTCTTTAATAATGTGTAGTTAATAACTGAACGCTGTGGTATCAGAGAACTTGGTAAACTTGACTGACCTCTGTTTCTCCCTGGTCTGTCATTGAGAAACATTTATAGACGACGCCCAAAGTTACTCCCAGTCTTGTGATACGTATGTGCTTTGTTCGCTGAGAGACATGCAGCTTTCAAATCAGTTAAGTTTTGTTTTTTTAGAGATATTTTATGATAACAGCCTTCTCCCTTGTCTTTCTCCAGTCCACCTGGCTCACCCAACACCTTAGGTTTCTTCCCCTCCCCCTCCTCCCTCTCCTCCCAGGGGGGGTTGATGCGCATGCCAGCTCTGACATACAACAGCAGCGGAGTCAAAGACCTCATTAATGCAGTGCAGGGATACCAGGTAAGAGACATGAATCTGAAAATGAAATATGCTTAATAACTCTTTGTACAGTTGCTACATGAATGTCCTTTCCTAGTTCACACACCTCTCTGTAGCATCGAAGTGTTGTATTCAAATCTCCTTGTGCTGTGGGTGTGTGTTGTCAGGTATCCGCTGTGTTTGCCCAGAGGCTATCAAACTCGTTTATCCTGTCTCCTCTCCCTGTTCTGTCACACATGCACTGCTGCTTGCTTAGACTTGAATTGGAGGAACTCAAGTTTTATTTAAACTTGGGAGAGAGTAAAGAATCCCAGGGATATGCTAAATAAGAGTTTATACTAAATTAAGAGACGAACTTGGCGTGTGCAGTATTTGTCTCCCATGAGTAAACTCCTCTTTCATGCTGGAGTTTACAGGTCCATGTGGCCTTTAGGTTAGTGTCTTTGGTTGCTTGTCACTCAGCCCCTTTCTCTGTCATTCCTCCCCCTTCATCACACCACAGTATGCCCCCGAGGATGCTCTCATGCACGCCCATGGGCCTTTGCACGCTCACGACCCGACCGGGACATTGCTTACACAGCCCAAAGAATGGGTGTGTATTTAAGGTGTCTGAGGCAGGTAGCAGGTAAGGATTGGCTCAGTGAGGGGGATTTAGTTTAGACCGTGGTTGTAGCTGTGGCTTGGGTCTTGACTGGTCATCAGGGGTTACAGGGCTCAACAACAGCATTTCCTATGTAGACAGGGAATTTCCACTAACCACACGCAGCAGCAACAATGGACACATTTTTGATTGGGTTGAGTGGTTAGAGGAAATTTCTTGGATTATAATCAATCCTTTTGTCTTGAAATGCTTTGCCTTTTATGGCAGTGTGATTTATCTTATACAGGCTTCTACATTTCTGTCCTCCCAAGAAGTAATTTATGGGCTACAGCAATAGCCAAGAGTGCTAATTGACCGTTCGTAAACCCCACCTCCAAACAGTGATTGTCCAATCATAGTTTAGCAAAGTAGTCACAGCAAACCAGGTCAGGTTTAGGATTTTGGTCAAATAAAAGCTGTTCTCTGTATCTCATGAGTATGGACAGTAGTGACTTTTTTTAATCACCTTTTTTATAAAAAACAAAAACACAACAGTAAAAGTGTAAGGGATGGATTACACACTGTTTATCTACTCTAATGGGAACTGCAAATGTTAACTAGCTTTTTTGATAAAGGTAGAAGGCACAGGCAAAACAATTTCACAGGAGAAGTTATCTACAACTCCGACAAGACGTATCTAATCACCAAGCTTAAAATTCTGCCATGTGCGCCACTAACGGTGGGTACAAGCTGATGATTGTGCTGTGGAGAAAAGATTTTATAATGTGCGGCTTTAATCAGTTAATAATTTAATTCAGCAACTATATGGCACAGAAACGGGTTTTGAATTTGCTCTGATGTGTGCCTCTAACTTGATTCTTCTCCATGGCTACGCCGCTGAGGCTCATGGGTATTGCAGTATATTTTGCCGTCATGCCAAAATGTCAGATAAAGCATTAATTCTCAAAAAGTAAAGTTGAAATAATTGAAACAGGAAGTCCTAAAGTAAATCTACATGATCTTTACATTATCCCATTTCTCTTTTAAGCAACATTGAGGATAGTGCTGAAAGAAAGAAGTGAGCGAATAGAGAAAACACTTCACAACTCTATTGTTTAAAAACACTTTTAACTTTTAAGTGAATCTGCCAGTTATCATTGTGCTGTTCACGAATGGAAAGCTTGACAGGCGTAGCAACAGTAGCTAAGGCGGGCGGGGCTTAGAGAACGGTCATTTGCTGGTGTTGTAGTGAAATAATAATAATAATGATGGGTAACAACAGGGTTAGTCTTGAGGTGGTTGAGAAGGTGAAGGGTAACATCTGGTGCTGGTGTAAGGGCTCTGTGTTTGGCGCTGTTGCAGTGAGATAATTCTCTCCCCTCTGTCTTCCCTCTCCTCCCCCTTCCTTATCCCAAACTCTCCTTACTCTCCCTCTCCAGAGTCCCGCGGAGTCCATGTCTCTCCTGAGCAGCAGTCTGATTGGTCAGTCCAGCGGAGGAGATGCTTCTCTCATGTCCCTCCCCGCTCTCATGAACAAGCCGGCGGGGCAGTACCTGGACCTGACCCTGCTGTAGAGTCACAAATATACAAAGGTCATGTGACAATTTTTATGTCAAAGACTTGTAATGTATTGTTAGGTTTTTAAAAAAAATAGTCTTTTAGATGTGTTATTTATATCTTTAAGATCATAAATTAATGTATTTTATACCAAAATCATTGTGGCCTTAGCCAAAAAAATAGCAGTTTTTGTTTAATATTGCACAGTGTGTATTTTAAAAGCTTTATAGAGATTGTTTTTACATGTAATGATGTTATAATCACAATGATATATTTGCTAGCCAAACTACAGAAGAATGACCTAGTAGTTAAATTCTTTCCATAAGCTTCTCTGTGAAGAGTGAAAGTGTGTGTGTGTGTGTGTGTGTGTGTGTGTGTTTTAGTGTGAAAGAGATGAAAATGAGTATTATGCATGGCTGTGTTGAAAGGTCTTAATACTGTCTGTTTATGCAATACATTTTATGTGTTTATATACATTTGATACAGTACACAGTGATTGTATTGGAAGCTTTAGTGCATGAAGAAGTTAGTAGTAAAACTTTTAATGTTTACATAATGCCAAATATCAATGCACTGCTAATCAATAAGACTACTAATGAATTTAATAGCAGTACCTTTTGAATTATAACATATGTTACACTGTGAGTTTGTCAAAACGTCTGATCCTTGCATCAGGCGTCACTTACAAAAATGTGACATCTCATACTCATTAGCCCCCTCCTTTCCTTCTTATGTGCCCTATATGGGTCTGTTTCCTTGTTGTGAAATGCCGATATTGTCTTGCCCTTTTGTTTTGGACTCACATTTCAGAGGACAGTCCCCGTCCTCTGTAATCTAACCACAGGGTTGCATTCTCTAAGAGGACTCGTGTCACAAGCTCTCATCTTACTGAGTGAATCTTAGGAGCCAGAGGTGGTTTCTGATTTAATTACATGTTTTACTCAAATAAGACCACAAAGATGTTATCAGCCCATCACACTTCCCTGGTCTTCTTTCCACCATCCACGCTGATGTCGGGGGATGCAACGGAGCAAACTGGTTTCCCTGCAGAAATTCCTTTTGCCATTTCTCTTGTTAACTAAATCATTTGAAAAGTAGATGGAAAGTTGGAAAGGAAACTTCTGACGTGTATCTTGTGAATTTACCTGCCATTTGTGCCCAGCGGATTCGCTGTTTGGGCTTCATGTTGCTGTACACACTTCCTACAGTAGGACTTTAAACTCCTGCTCAGGACGTTAAGCTGTGGCAATGCTGAAACAACAATAAACATAACATGTGAAGTCTGCCGGCTTTCAGGTGTTTAATTTCGCTGTTTGCCTTCCTTCCACTTTGCTGCGTACTAAGGAGTTGTCTGATGACAGAATGTGGCTGGAGGCCAAACTGTGGGAACTCCCTCACAGCGTCCTCAGTGATTACCTCTGTTTCCCACATACACACGCATGCTATGGCAAAGAAGCTATTGTCACTAAGACACACTGAACACATTATCTGAGAGGATGGTCCTTTTTCTTTTTCTTTTTTAAACAGGGTGGAAAAGTGATGAAGGGTTAAGAGAGAAGGAAAGCAGACAAAGCCACGTCATACCCCCTCAGGGCAGATTTGTCATTGTGTAATACAATCTTGTGCACCCCACCCAACTTGATCTCTTTTAAACACACTCACTCATTCTCACTAAAAACACTGCCTAAACAAGCATAGCAACAACATTAGTATCTATGCAACAAAGCCCAAAATACTTTTTTTCTCTTTAACTTTTTTATCACCTCATTAAATATGTGTGATCACCTACGGTGAGAAAATTGCAGTGATTATACAAGAAGTTATTAATCATCATAATTGTCAATGCATTTCTTTGCATGTTAATTGCAACCTCTGACATAATGGTAATAATTAAAGCCTAGTTTTAAGTGTTTGATTTGTTAAAAGATTCGAACAAATTGGAGTGCAGCATATTACAGATTTGAAAAATGATTAAATTAATGTAATTTAATCTGATGTGTAGTTTATTTTCTTTTTGCTTAAGGGAGGGTAGTCCGATTCATTTTTTTTTTTTTTTTTTGGGAGAGTAGGAGGGTCCTAGATTCTAATTTAATTTAATTGTTTTCTTGCGAGATTTACTGTAAAAATATTTTAAAAGGTAGAATAAATACTTCAAAAATACTTTTCAAAAACATGCTGTTAAACGTAAGGTTCGGCACCTCCCAACGCTAATAATTTCCAAACAGTCCCCCGAAGTACGAAGTGATTTGTTATGCTTTAAATGTATTGTGTTGGCTCGCCCACATAATTATCTGTGAAGGTCGATATTAATACACTGATACAGACATTTGCAGCACATTCCTTAACTCATACCAGAGAGTCTCTGCTGCACCTTGCTTTGAAGATTAACTCTAACGTTAAGCGCTAATTACAGGCTGACTCACTGTACCTAATAGGTCTGTAAAGGTAGATAAATGAGTATTGTCCTTTATAACAACATTCCCTCACCAGGTGGGTGAGGCCTACATACACACTAACCTCACAGGGCGAGGCTCAGCCACATTCTCATGTCAGTGCATAGACCAAAGATGCTGCTTTACAGAGTTGTCAAACTGATGATGTGGCTTTTATTAAGAACAAAATCAACACATACAGTACAGCAGATCATCAGCCGCCTCAGATGTAGTTGTGACAAAACAAGGGCTGAAATAAAGTTGTTGAGCAGCAAGGTTATGCTTTAAAAATAGCTAATTTCCAGGGACATGACATCTTAGGTCAGTTTAGCTTTTTGACCTGTGATGAAAACGTCGATGTGCACAGCTGGGACTGCAGATGTGTCTCCTTCTAGTGGGTAGATAGAGACTGCAGCTGCACAGTCTCGCAGGATTCAATTCATTTCCAATTCACTCTGTTCAGGAAGTTTCTTAAAACTCAAATACAACAAATGTTTTGACATCTCAAAAATGGATATCTGGCTTAAGGAACTCAGCCGGCTCTGTTATCAGCATATAACGTTTACATTTTGAAAAAACTGATTTGAAAGAGGATTGACTTTCACTTCAGCCTGTTTGTGCGGCGATTAATGCTTCAACAGTCTCTGTCTGAAGTACAGTTCAAGCATCAACATGGACATCGATGTGTTGAGGACATAAGAGTTAAACATAACCTAAAAGAAAATCATATAAATATTTCATCATGTAACATTTATCATGCAGGCAGCACCAGTCACATCTGTAGCTTGTCTGTAATGTGTCAGTTAGACAGTGAGTCCATCTTGATCTCACTAACAGTTTTTACAGTTTGTTTGATGAATATAAAGAACCGTCCTCCTAAAATCAGAATTAAGCAAATTGCCTTTATGCAAATCTATAGTTATAACTGCTGAATGTATTATGCAAATATACAAATGTTGATTGCAGCCAACGACTTTGGGTCCTCTGCACTTTCCTCACTTAAATGCCAGGTCTGCTGCGCAGGGGTCAAGGGTCAACGTCTCAGAGCTCCGTCATCAGGAGGGCTCTTAGGATCTTCTCTCTGTCCAACCTTATTTCCTCTCCGCTACAAACACAGAAAGATACAAACCTCATGTCGTAATAAGTTCATAGATTTATCTCTGCACAATTGTGCCTGTTTTCATTCTCGTTTATGTAACCAGGTCATGTGTCTTAACCACCATGATGTCCCCCAAAAGCTTACTATAGATCGCTGGAGGAAGGTTTTAGCAAATACAAACGTGTCCCAGAGAACATGGAGAATTGAGGTGTGTTACCTGTCATTATGGGCAGCGAGGTAAGGGGCCAGGCGAGGAATGGAGCTATGGTAATAAGAAGGGGAGAGGTGGGGAGAAGGCGAAGGACAGCATGGACTACCCAGCTCCAGTGCTGGCATATTATCCATCTGGAATACACATTAATGTGCGCGCGCACACACACACACACACACACACACACGTTTATTTATGCTACAAGTTACTGAGAGGCTGAATTGACCCCCATAAATCGAGTGCAGTGCATGCTACAAACGTCCATTCTTAATGGATATCCATAGTCAGTGTTTTAACTACAGCCACCAGACTCCATTGACAAAAACAGTATTTTTATCAGCAAAACACAGGAGTTGCTGGTCTACCGATGTCTCGATTGGTTAGTTTGTCTGTGTTGTGTGACTTTGATGTTTTAAAGAGTTGTTTCGCATTCACCAAAGTCACACAATAACACAAACAAACTAACCGATCGAGGCAGCTGTAGACCAGCAACCTCTGTATTCTGTGAGTTAAATTACTTCTTTTTCCAATGGAGTCTGGTGGCTTTGATGAGAACATCGATAAAGTCTTCAGTTTCCCTGTCAGAAAGGACCATTTGATATTGACTATGGATAAGCTTCATACAACCCCACTTCAAAACATCCAACTGATCCCTTTAAGGTGTGTGTGAGAGTGTGTGTTACCTGTGGGTATATGGACGGCTGTATCTGTTTGTCCAATGAGCTGGTAGATCCTGACTTTCCTGTACTCTGGGAGGAGATCGCTGCAAGTGCTTCTGGGAGATCATTTTCATCTTCATGGTTACTGTATGGTTGATAAATTGAGTGAATGACTTACACGACCTGTTGGTTGATCTGAATAAAAACTTAATTTTTAAAGAACGGAGATGGCGTTGCTTTTGCTTCAAGTACTCTATGGAGCATGGAGGTGATGTGTACTCACAAACTGAACTGTCTGACCAGTCGTTTTCTGCGGTTGGTGCTTGTATTGGATTTTGGCTGCAGCCTCTCCGGCGTGGGGTTGCGGTCTTGCCCATGTGTCGTCTTGTCTGCAGTCAGACTGGATGCAGCCGAGTCTTGGGACGAGCTCTGATACCTGAGGACCAGAGTCATCATCACACGGAGAGTTAATCTTCAACACACGTGTGCAGAAACATGTGTAAGCATGTAAAGATAGGATAAGGGCACATGCCTGTCAATGAGGGTCTCGTTTAAGTTCTTCCCTCTCGGCGTCGTTGGAGCTTCCTTCTTCATTGTGGAGGAGAAGAGGATACTGCCGTTAGTTACATTGCACAAGGCTTAGAGGGTTAGGTGGAAGTCTGCTTCAGTACTCACCCTGAAGGCTGCCTCCATCTGGGCCTTGAGGATGTTACACTTGAGATGATCAGGGAGCATCGCTGGGGAGGCAGGAGGGTGCAGAGACTTTTCAGACAGCTGCTTCTCCTCTCCCTGGCAGGGGAACAGGGAGGGAGGTAAAGAAACTTTGGATCCTATTGTGAGCAGAATGAGACAACAGTGTGTAGGGAAAGTATCTGACCTTGTTGTCCATGTTGACCTGCAGTGAAGGCCAGGGGGGAGAATCACTGTCTGACTCCAAAGCTTTGAGGAGAGACTGAGAGATGTCCAACTCATCTACAGGGCAGGGAGGAGCTCGACGTTCTAATGCACACATAGTTTAATGAGGAGACGCTCTATAGGCTACATTATTATTTGTTATTTTATAGACATCCTTTGGTTCTTAAGCATGAACAGGCTCATGTTGTTACTGAGGGAATGCCTGAAGAAGTTAGTGTCCAAGTAGTTTATTGTAATAATGTGGCACATTTTGTGGATATAAACAGAACTAATTAAAAGTGTTAGTAAAGAAAGGAGGAGAAAAAAACGTATGTTTATGTTTGTAGTGCTCAAAGCGTCACTATGAAAAGATTTTTCCAATTTTGTTTCACCTTGAGTCTTAAAACTGACAATTAAACATTACATCAAGTTATAATAATAAGTATCTCCACTGTATTGTGTTGATGGCATCGAAGCAGTGGATATTTCAAAACCAAAACTGTTCATTCAACTTTATTAATCCACGAAGGCAATTTGATTTTGAGCAGGTAAAAACTGACAGGACACAAGCAAAGTAGATGTTTAGAACTATGTTGGGCTGATGGTGCATAATGAATACTAATAATAATAATCTGCATGGCTAGATACCACTGTGGTTAAAGGATATATTCACAATGTTTCATGTATGTCTTAAAATCAAAGTCAGATATCAATATGAAAAATAAAAGAGTTTTCGCTTGCTGTAATTATTCCTCCTGTTCGTACTGGCCAATAATAGATCCCTTTATAATACACTTTCAAAATATGAGATGGGGGCCGAAAAATGTTGTCAGTCCGCGCAAAACTATATTCCAGCATTTATCTGAAGCTAATTGGAGGCATCAGCAGATAGATTTGTCTTCCAAAGTTACAGCCTTTTTCGTACAAAATCTATCCTCATAGAGGTTAGGTATGGTTTGTGTGTGATTCAGATGCTGACCGACATACAGCGATGAACATGAAAAGAGCATCAGGTCTCGATATATCGCAGATTGGACAGCTCTCCCTCAATCTGAGAGTACTCACTGTTCTTGGTGTGTGTGTGGCAGAGCGTGTCGTGGCTGTGTGTGTGGCGACCGTGATGGTGGTGGATCTTGCCAGAATATGAAGTCTCATTCTCTTCCACGCTGGACTGATGGTCTGAAGCAGGACGGCTCAGAGGGAAACTGAAGACGACATGTGCAATCAAAACCATTTTCTTTTGGTAATATTTAAATAATCATCATTATCTGACTTCTAATCATTCCAACTTCATGAATCAAGATTTCAAAATAATTGTTTTCAACAAACACCATGTGGGATGTGGGAAAAGACAGTATATTAGTGTTAAAAGTGGGTTTGAAACAATGAAGGACAGATCTTTGCACATTTTTCCAATTATAAACATTTTGTTTATTTGAAAAGCAATATGGCAACATCCCTAAAGGCATCAAGTGATTCGAGTAAACGTTACAGAGTAAAAGTCAACACGCTATAACAGCAAAACACTTGGTTGATTCAGCAAATTTATAACCTGCTAACAATGTAAAGTGTATTCAAAAACCTCTCTTTGAAAGCACAACACCACATATGCAGGAATATAGTTCATGCTTCTATTTCACACTGAACTATAACTACACATTTTAAAGCAGCTTAATCCCTAAACCAGCGTACAGAGTGTGCTTAACGCGACCCCTTCCACCTGTTGAGAATGACCTCATTCAGCACCTGCATCACTTTAATTACTCAAATTAAAGTGGTTTTGATACATTAGTTGTCGTAAGATGTTTAAGGCATGAAGATAGATTTAAACTTCAAGGCAGATTTGTGATCTTGCAGTAAACCTATTGAGGGATTAAAATACCAACCATGACATGAAAAAACAAACAAAGCGAGCCACAAAGCTATTAATCCCGGTCCTATCTTAATTTTATTTGTGTTCTGGTGTATTTTAGACTATATCAAAGTCTGACGCTTTAGATCTGTATATGAATGGGGAGAGGAGAGTGTCGTGTTTTAGAAATATAAGAACCATGTTGATGAGATACTCTGAGCCTTAGTATTGTAAAAAATAAATAATAATAGTGCAACCAGAAGAATTTATATCCATGGATTTCGTCACTTTCTTCTATCTATTTATCTATCTATCTATCTATCTATTTATCTACTTTGACAGGATAATAATGCTCCAATTTGTCACCATAATTTGGGGGCTTTGAGATCTGTAAAAAGGAAGTATCATGTTACCATTGAGTCAACTTGTTTGCAAAAGTGTGCAGAATTAGCTATTAGCAGTTCCCGCTTGCGATGTACTCATGGATATACAGACAACTATCACTGCATTTCTTTGACACTGAAGGAAACTTAAAATGTGATGATTCTCAGGCAAATTCTGGAGTTTCGCTGAGATATTGAAATCCATGGAAAGTCTACCTCGCACTGAATCTAAAGATGTATCATATCTCATTTTATCGTATCATGTCTGTGTGTTCAGATTTGAGTTATGACCCCAAGGAGTACATTTTTTTTACACATATTGCAACAAAAGGTGGTCAGCGATCAGTTTTAAAGTGCCATAATTGTCTCCATCAGCTGCGTGTCACAGTGGACCGAACTAAAACAACTAACTTCCTGTTGTTTTTCAAACACCGGTATGCACCTGTCCTTTTCCCCTCACACAATATCTTTGCCTCACATCTCTCCCTCTGCACCTTTTTGGGATATTTTATGAAGATGTAACACACGAGGGGATGTGACAACAGATGATGTTAGAGGTGATGAAGATGATGGAGACGACTTTTTTCCATTGAGTCCATCAACAGCGTTTCTCACTCTGGGACGCCAGTCTGTGTGATTCTTAGTGTTAAGAGTCTGGGTTGGAAACAGATTCCCAGTTCAAACTGAGGTCAAAGTGCCGTCATGACCTTATCCCTGTAAACCACACTGATGGATCCTGGGAAAGTGCCGCTGGTTCGCTCAGGAACGGGAGGATGATTGGACACGGGACTTGCAGACTCGACAGAAGGCCTGAACGTGGCAGAGAGATGGAGATGGAGACACACACACACACACACACACACACACACACACACACGTGAGGTTTATGGGTGACATGAAGTGTGGAACGTGAGATGAGTGACTTAGTCTAAATATAGAAACTTGCCCTCTTGTCACTTTCAAATGAAGGACCCTTGAGATTGACTCACATCTTCTTCCTGAAGCAACTAAACAACCACATCCTCGACTCGGGTATCTCTAAACCCTGCTCTCTGTGTCCTCTGCGGTCGGTTGTCTTACCTGTGTGGTGGCGTGTGTCCGGAGGGCTGCAAGTAAACTGGAGGCGTGAGAGACGGGTGGGGCCGGTGCCACGGTTCGTGGCCAATAGGAATGTTGTGCTGGTACTGGAGGGTAGGAGAGAAAACAGATTGAAGAGACGCTGAAATGAAATGTTGTCACAGGAGCGAGGCCAGATCAGTGGCTGCTGCATGTGTGTGTGTATTAAAGTAGGCTATCTGAGGTCACTCACTTGATGCAGGCTGGGATCAGGGCTAGCGTGAGAGCTGGAAAAATAGAAACAATAATCACTGATAGCAGATTAAGAACCCAATTTTTTGTTTTTGTTTTGAACAAGCACAGTATCTTCAAAAGGTGTAGAAAAACCTACATTGTGAAGACCATTTTACTTCATTTTACAAAGGGCTATTTTAGTGTTAAGATTATCCAGGATGTTATGTGGATTAAGGTCAAGGTTAGAGGATAAGGAATGAATGTAATAAATGGAATGCCCTCACAAGTACACAAATATGAATGTGCATGTGTGTATCGTGTATATTTGTGGGTGATTCTGTGTATTTTACCTGATATGTGATGGCTTGGCAGGGGAAATGGCAGCTGACAGAGAGAGAGACTTGATGTTTGTCACTTTATCTTCATTTATCTGAACTTTTGTCTGTTTTCAGTCCAGACTCTTTGCATACATGTTGTCACTCTGAAGCTCAGCTGTTACAAAAACTTGAATCTTCAATCGTTTCTGTATTGCAGGGCTGAGCTAATGCTCCAAATCCAATAAATAAAAAGTGCGTGAAAGTAAATACAGTTTGCACCTGATCAATCATGTATGAAACATCATTTGCTTGTGAAGCTACTGTAGCTCACAGAAGGTGGGACGTATGGAGGAGTACTGCAGGTGTTTTTGACAAAGTAGAAAGGTGACAACCCGGCTTAAGAATAAGGAGCATAGAGCGTTTTTTAAGTTTTTGTTGAATTAGAAAACCCTTGGGCGGGGTGACAATTCTACAGGCTGAAGTTCTGAGATAATAAAGTCAGTCAGTCAATCTGTCAGTCATTAACGTTTGCATGTGCTGATAAGACTCACCTTTGCCCAGTGACTGCGTGCGGGAGGGGTATCTCTTGCTCGGCCTTCTCTCGAATGTGCTGGCTCTCCTCATTCTGCCTCCATGAGTGGCCTGATACTCTGTCTTACCACTGAGACAAACACATTGGGGAGGGAGGTGAACAGTATAGAAGCTGTTACTATACAGTAACTTCTGGGGAATTAAATCTAAAACAATTCATTCTTACTTAAAGGATAAAAAAAAGTTTTTACAATTTAGGCAGTTATTATTGTGCTATTATCAGGAACACGGTCTTCTTTTGAAATCATTGCTCTGAGTTTGAGAGGTTTAATGGAAAAGCACAAGTAAAATAAATTACATTTATAAAACTTAAAACTAAAATTTAACATGAAACCAGGGTTACAGTCATTCATATGAAGAAATGTGCATGATGTTTGCATATATTTCTATTTAATTGACTTGAAATGTATTTTCTTCAGCACAATCAATTGCTTACTACCGTAATTGTAATCATAGTATTACTCATAAACTGGCTAAAAACAAAACTCTCCAGATGATTATTATACTTGATTACATTACACGCTACAGGAGTTCCTGTTTGTCTTCCACCACCTGTAGCTTGAGTGTTTAATCCATGGCCTCCAATATAAAACAGACTTCACAATGCTTCGTTCAGCCACTCCAACATGTGACAGGAAGTGCTCTTCAAGTGTGAGAATGTTCTTTGACCGTCTCTGATAATAATCAGAAGAAAACAAACAATGCAAAGGGAATATCTCAGTCACCATAGGAACAGGTCCATGTAACCATAGATACACTGTAACCATAGATACAAAGGCTCTTTTTTAATGTGACACACTATTCCCTGTATGCTGGTGCTAGTGCTGGCCACAAGTACCTGAGCCAACTTGTGTTATCTGTCTTCAGTGCAGTTTTAGGAGTCAATAATACACTTTATGAGCATAAAGAGCAGGTGTGACCTACCTGAATCTGAAGCGAGACCCGAGTCGCGTGAAGTCGCTGCGGCTGTCCTTGCCTGTGGTTGGTTGGCGTAGCCGGAAGAAGGCGTGGCTCTCCACGGCGCACTTCCACAGGTGTTTGCAGCTCTTGGAGCTGGCCAGCTGGAACATAAACGTGTGCTCTTGCTCCCGACCCTGCAGAGTCAGAAAACAAACAAATATTGTTAGCCACCTTGTGTGTATGTGAGCCTGTACTGGTTTGTATGCAGGGTGTGCATTTATGACGGGATACAGACCTCATCGTCGTCCTCCACCACGACCAACGTGAGTCGACTCTTTTTAAAGTCCAGCCGGGTGATTTTGGGCCTGAATAACACACAGAGACACACATGGACAACAAAACAAAAGGACTCTACATTAGTACTTCTCTGGTGCCCTTGAGCAAGGCACCGGACATCCCCCTTCCCCCCTCACTCCCATTGCTCTCCAGGCGCTGTCCTATGAGCTGCCCACTGCTCCTAGTAGTAGACTCCTGGTACTAGGATGGGTTAAAAGCAGAGAACAAATGTCACTGTGTGTGCTGTGTGCCGTGTGCTGTGTGCTGTGTGCTCTGCACGTGTGACCGTTAAAAAGAGGGTTTCATCTCTCCAAATCTTAAATCTTAAATCTTAAATCTACCTCAGATTTGAGTTTTATTTAAGCAGGATGAGATGATTAGATCATTGTTCTCAAACACTTTGAAACCATGTCCACCTTCAACAGGTATACATATTCACACCAATATTAAGTGAATTTATATCCAGTAGATGATTTCTCAATCACTAAAAAAAGAAATCTATGGCTGATGCTGTAATGAATATTTTCTATTGAAGATTCATATTGTTAAATGTGATGCGTCTTAATGTGGTGAAACGATACTACAGTAAAATATACAAAAATACATTTTGTTGCACTTTAGTATTTTTCAACTTATTTTCCCATGATTTATGAGGATAACAATTTTCGAAATTCGTCCAGCATCGAGCGAGAGCGCTGCAGCGAAATGGGCCACAATGCAATCGTTCATCGTCAATGTACGTCCACTAAATGTGCTTGTTTTTGTGTCTGACAACTTAATGGAATTGACCCTGCAGAGCAAAAATACTTTGGTATAGTGTTAAACTAAGGCTCATTCAAGTAGAAGGTGTGAATTTAAGAGAGGAATGCCGGCTTTGTCAGAGTTTGTTGTGTTGGAGTACAGAAAGCCTAGCTTAGTGTCATCTCAAATATTTTCAATGCCACGGCTGAATATTTATCTGATTTCTTGGTCAGACTCGGTTAGCACCATTACAACACAGACTGGATCAAGCAAAAGGTAAAGAGAAACATTTCATTCCTCTGTGGGGTCTTTTCCATAATAACTTATAATAAGAAATTGAAGCCTGTCAGCGGCAAAAACAAGCACTTTTAGTGGATGTACACTGCAGCCAGTACTGGACCAATTAAAAAATGTGTTGTCAGTCACTTTGACACAAATACATGGGAAAATAGGGTCCAGGTTAAAAAATACCAAAGTTCCACTTTAAGTCAACCCAGGGTGCACCCACAGCACCCACTTTGGGAACCACTGGTTTAGAGATTCATTTGGTGTACTTACCAAAAGAAAAGGCCAATTTTGTTGGAGCCTTCAAATACTAAGATGCCAGTAGGAGTGAGACCTAGTGCATATTCTCCTCCATCTCTGCCCTGAAGACACACAACACACAACACACACACACACACACACACACAAACACACACACACACACACACACACACACACACACACCTTTAGTTGTCAAACACACCAGTAATGTAGTGACACTTGTGATAGTAAAATACACTCACACACCTTGACAAAGTGCATATCTACTCCGTAAAGTTCCAGCCACTTGCATTTGTTGAGAAAAGAAATCTCTGCTTCTGATGGACTCTCTCCCCTGAGGATTAAACCAAAACAGTTGAGTTTTAACAATAAAAATATCACTTTGTCCGTCACCTCACCTCTGACACTGTGTGACAACTCGCTCTGAAAAAACACATCTATCAATAACGCCACCTACTGCATGACCTCCACTGGTAGTTTGTGTTAGCTCTGAGGGAGACCGGCTGCGTCCCTGACTGTGAACTCAGTGCGAGTTCGTCCTTGTGTGGCTCAGGCGGTTTGGTGAAGCGCAGCATATGTGTATGTAATCTAATCCGAGATGGGAGCAATCAGACCGCGGCTGGGTTAAATACTGCCCAGAATCAATCAAGACCCTTCAGGGATTAATCCCTTAATCCTTCATACAAACCAGGGAGAGCGAGGCTGAGGCAGAGGGGGAGAGGACGGAGGGAGAGTGAAATTTAGACGTCCTCATCAGTAGAAACTCTGGCGCTGAAAGGCAGCGGCAGAATGACTTCCTTTCCTGCTCAGTGCTCAGCTTTTTGCCCCAGTTGTTTCGTCCAATGAAGAGATAAACTCATTGGATGCTATCCATATGCTTTGACACAGCAAATGTTTTGTGGTAACTAGTGCATGTGTAGAAATATCCTGGATTCTGGTGGTTTTACAAAGTCCCATTTCTTTTTACAACAAGTATGACACTGAATTCATGATAACCTTCAAACTCACCTGAGGTCCAACCACCTGCTAAAGATGTCCGCCTCCATGGGCTCGCTCTGTTTGGGAGTGAAACGAAACTCAGACACCAGCTCAGGAGAGTGCTCCAAGGGATCGCAGTCTCCCATCTCACCTGGATACGGATGCACACAAAACACACATCAAGTAAAGACACAATTAAGAAATACAGATGTAGGAGAGCAGCAGTATGATTGTTACACTATGTTTTACCATTATTATTAATTGTCACTTGTGGCCACAATGCTGGCTGTTCAGCAAAAGTTACACAGTCTCTCCTATAAAGCGGCATATTTGACACTCAAACTGTTTTCCTTGTTGGTGCATTTAAGGAAGCTTTGACATTTGCTGTCAGGCTTGCAGAAGGGAAGCCTTTTTAAAAGCAAGGAACCACCAAATTCATGTTTTACTTTCACAAAGTACAAAGTACTTTTCCATCTTAGCTTATTGTTTGTCCTGGGTTTGGTTTTCAGATTACACGGATCACAAATGTCTTGCTTTTCTCCAATCATGGACGTCAAAGCAAAGGTGCCACTGAGGAGGAATTCTGTCAAAAATCAATCTAAAAGTCTACTTACTTTGTAAACAATATGCCGCCAGCTCTACTGAGACATCATACGGACATTTCAATCTGACCAGAGAAAAAGAGACACTGGTGATGAGCTGTTTTTAGTGCGAGTGCATTCATAGTGTACATGTTCTCGTGTGTGTGTGTGTGTGTGTGTGTGTGTGTGTGTGTGTGTGTGTGTGTGTGTGTGTGTGTGTGTGTGTGTGTGTGTGTGTGTGTGTCAAGGAGAAGAGGAGCAACCCTTTTCCTAAAATAAGCATCTCTCTGCTGTTCCTGATCTTGAGCTTTATAATAGAGCTGGACTCTGGGGATCTGTGGCCCAGATAGAGTAAGGAGGATGGAGAGGGGCAACACGCTGTCTGAGTGTGTGTTTGTGCATGCACGTTTGCGTTTGTGTGGTGTAAGAAAGCAGGCTCTACCGAACAGAAGTCCCCCCAAACTCTAATGTAGGTGACCTGTGTGTACGCTCCCACAGGTGAGTGTGTTCATACCAGGTTTGAACCAGAAGTCTTCACAGATGAAGAGAAATTACTTGTTTTATATAACTTTATTTTAGGGCGAATGTTTTCTTCTGTTCACAAGACTTTTTCAGAAAGAGTTTTAAACTCATTTAGTCATTTCCTTTTACTCTAACAAGCAGTCAAATCATATTTATCTTCCATTACACTCCAATGAGGTCAACATTTCCTACAGACACAGACGGCCTTTTGTGGCATATTGTTCACCATGTATCAACTTAACCTTTAATCCCTTAGCATTACAGTTTTCTTTTGTTTATCCTCAAGAAGCCTTAAGATTGTTTATGTCGATTGTCTCACAGCATCACATGTATATTCTGTATCAGCTTGTTCCAGCTCTTCTAGAATAAAAATAAATAAAGTTCTGTGGGTTTGAATAATATGTGGTTGCACACCTTGCTTGTGACGACCGACCCACCGGCAGGCTGCTGCCTAACGGGTTAAAGAACGTCTTAAAACAAACATCTGTTACCTGACTGGACCTCCCAATTACCATGTTGATTGTTGAATAATTAGGATCATGATTTCACATTTTATATTTGGGCCTGTAATTTACTTCCAATCCTTATTATTTGTAAGAAGCTACTTGTTCAATAGGTCCAGGAGTAGCCTTACTTATACAGTACCTGGTTAACCCATCCTCTCCCGTTTGTCTCTCGACTCACTGAGAACTAGAGGTATATGTGTTTATACATGTATATCTGTCTCCGGGTGTATTATACTGTAATGTTCACCCTTTTTTGCATTATTTTTTGCGGCTGTGGCTCAGGAGGAAGAGCGGTCATCCACCAGTCAGAAGGTCGGTGGTTCGATCCCCAGCCCCTTGCAGTCAGCATGTCGAAGTGTCCTTGGGCAAGATACTGAACCCCAAATTTCTTGTGTGAGCGTGTGTGTATGGTTATCACTACTGACGAGCTGATGTGCACCTTGTATATTAACCTCTGACTCTGTGTGGGAGAATGGGTGAATGCTGACATTGTAAAGCGCTTTGAGTGATCGTAAAAGATTGGAAAAGCACTATATAAAAGCAGTCAATTAAAAAAAATTACAAAAGGAACTTACTTGGCAGACAGAATATCTTGTCGAAGCTGCAACACGAACAGATACCTGTTGGTGTGGGGGGAAAAAACAACAACACACAGAGTGAGAGGATCAATCGAAACAAGAGCATAAATCAGTGGATGCATCGCAGGTTTTTCCTCATCTCTGACACATCATGTGTTTGAACAAGTCTCCGTCCATTTGGCCTCAATTTGAATCTGCACACAGCAGCAAAGTAATTAGCCCCACGTCCCCTTTGGACCTCCGCACTGGGCTCCTGAGAAAACCATGTGTGTTCATGTGTCTGTGTGTGTGTGTGTGTGTGTGAGTGTGTGAGAGTGTGAGTCCGATTTGTGAGATTTTTACCTTGTAAATTCCTCACGCAGGTTATTTGGCTCCGAAGAGTAAAACTTCACTCTGAAGAACAGTCTGAATGGAGGCCCGTCTAAAAGACATAAAGAGAGCGCAAAGCATTAAAAAAGGCTGTATGTGTGTGTGTAGCCGTGTGTGTGTGTGTGTGTGTGTGTGTGTGTGTGTGTGTTAGAAAGAGGTAGAGAGAGCCAGTAGTACTTTATTAATTAAATCTCATGATTTATTTGATCCATTTGTATCTCTCATACAGGCCATCAATCTTTATTCAACCATATTTCTTTGTAACCTTTCGTTCCCGTTTCACTTCAACATCGATCAGACTTTCCTTTCGGCTGCTGAACTACAAAAGGACCGGCGGGCAAATAGGACAACACAAGTCTCTGCTGTAACATTCATCCTCCGTTACAAGCTAGAGAGCAAACAGGAGTACAGTTTGTAATGCACATGCTAATCACCATGTCAACATTGGTTAATACGCCACCTGCTCCCCACTTACCTGCTTACGCATGCACATACAGCACAATGCACATTTTCCAGCACACACACGAACACACAACTCAAGTAGAAAAAACAGTCTGAGTGGAACATACCTCGGATCTGTTTCTTTATAAGCTTGGACATATCCAGCCAGTGCTAGAAGAAAGAAAAGAATAAGAAGGTGAAAATAAGTGATATCAGCTTGTTACATAAGTAACTTGTTAACTCCAGCGAGGAGGTAATGTCTTCGGTTCTGTTTGTTGGTTTGGAGGCCTTCGCTCTCCGAGTGTCCTTCAAGTTTCTTACCGAGACTTGTTCTGTGTCCATGAACTGCAATCCAAAGTAGTCCGTCTCCACCAGATCTATGTGATACATGATCTGGTTGAAAAGGTCCTGGCCGTTGGACTTACTCTACAAAAGAAAAACAAAGAGTAAAATATTTCCAGCTGAGCTTTGTGTGTGTTTATTCGTGTCTCTTCTGCTGCAGTAACCTTATCTTCTCTAAATAAATTGAGTCTTAAAACATGAGTTTCACCATTTGTGTGGCAATTTGGCCACTTAAGACAGTGGTGTCCATAACAGGAGCAACATGATTTAAGGTGAATGTGAAAGTGACAGTGTGTGTGTGCATGTGTGTCAAAAAGAGAAGTCCTTATTCAGGTTTTTGTCAATAACACACACACACACACACACAGCCAACGACACAAGTCGCTGCACTGAAGCATAAAACAAAACTAGCAGATGTGCCGCATCGGCCAGCATGAAGATCTAACCCCATTCTGAACCATATAACCCACAGCGGGTGTGTAGGAAGATGACAGCCTTGTACTTTGGATCCTGATAGCAAGTCTAAACTTACTGTTGAGGGTATGACTGTGTGAGGAAGTCAGTGGTATTAAAGGATTGGGGGCGTAAAAAAAGAAACCGCTCTTGCTCATTCGTCAGCATGAGAGGCTGATTGAAATCTTGTCAAATGGGTGCTCATGCAGTGGCAACAATGTTCCACACACTGGGGAATATCTTACCGTTCTTGTTCCACCTTGTGTTTTGTCTGCATTGAGCCTGAAGTGACAGGCTAATAAGCTTTAATAGGCGAGTTTCAGCTCTTTTCAGCGAACCTGCCATGAACAAACTTGTTCCAACACACCTGTGACTAAGTTGCCAGCTTGACAAGCCCTGTGTCATTGTGTTTAGCTGGAACGCCTCTGCATACGCTGTGGTTTTGTGATAGTTTTAATCTCCCTAACAGAAATACTTTGTACCCTAATAACCCACTATACACCTTCTAAGTGTTTCAGAGGTGACGCATGAACACAGCAGCTTCGGTGACACATGCAACCTTCAAAATGAAAACATCTTACGAGAAGCCACTTACGCACGAATGCCCACACACTCGCTCATCATCCCACCTACCCCTCTCACACTTGTAGCACTCGTCTGTCCCCACAGTGGTAAATCAGATCAGGGAGCCGGGGAATAGAGGGGGATGGATGGAAAACAACAGAAGAAGAAGAAGAAGAAGAAGAAGAAGAAGAAGAAGAAGAAGAAGAAGAAGAAGAAGAAGAAGAGGCAGAGTGCGAAGAGTAAGACTGTGAGCAAGGGAGCAGGCCACAGAGGGAGTGTAAAAGAAGATTAGGAGGGAAGATGGCACAAGAGGGGGGGGGGGGCGGGGGAGTCAGAGGGAGAGCGGAGATTGCTTGAGGAAGATCAGAGAGCAAATAGACAGAGCGAGAAGACGAAGGAAGATGTTGTAAAAGAGCAAACAGGAGGGGGCAGCTTCAGGTCTGTGTTAGGCAGATTTCCCTGCAGTCAGAAATGAGGAAGTATTGTGATGAATTGTCTGATATTAACAGCATCTACACCTCTCACCGTACAGGAGGAAGTTGTAACTTGGGATGCAACTTCCAGTGATTTACTTTATGGTTTGCTTTGTTTGTAATTGTTTAGCCCAATTATTGTCAAAAACATGGTCAAACAAAAGACGCAAACTATTTCTCAGACCCAGAGGTGAGATATTCAAGTTTCTCATTTTGTTTGGCAATTAAAAACCTGAAAGTATTCAATTTAGGGTGATATAGAACTGAGAAAGTAACTCATCCTCACAATTAGAGAAGGTGTTTGGGGCTTTTCTGCTTGAATGAAAATGAAAATGAAAATAGTCAATAGTCAACATAGCTTTTGATAGTTCTGCCAATCCACTAATCATCTAAAACTAAACTAATAGTTTGAGCCTTAAAGGGGCAATAGACAGGTTTTTGTTGCTTTTACTTATCATTAAGAAGTAAATGTTGATTGCACAATGTAATGGCTATAGAATAATGACACCATCTGTGTTTAGATGTTCCCTATGAGCCTCTCTTTCATTATGCAAATCTGTCTGCCACCAGGTAAGATTTCCAGGAAAAAGGCTTGATTTACGGCACAAAGGAAGTGCGTCAACCGCCAATGTAAGTTCTTTGCAGTAACTATCCCAAGTAGAGGTTATGGCGGACGATGGAACAACCAACGCAACTGTGGAAAACAAAATGCAATGTGTGTGTCCTGTGTTGTTGGTAGTCTCTGAGGAAAATGGAAAGCGATGTGTTTGTCATTGAGACCGCGGCGCCACCAATTATACCACTCGGAAACGTGAGGGGAGGGAAAGGTTGTCTATTTCAACTTTACTTTGAGCTACATGTCTGCCAGATGAATGGGGAAATAAAAAGTAGCAAAATGAGAAAAGAACTAACTTTTACATATTCCCTGACCAGGAGTCTGCTCAATTCAAAACTTTTACTAGGCTACACTAAAAATAAAGTTGTAATTATTCAGCACAATCTGAGTAGCAGTTTCACCTCAGATTTTAATTTTTAAAAAGTTGAAAGTAAACAGACAACAATCCTGACTCCAGCACAGTAACACTGTCCCTCACTTTTGCACGGGACCACCATCAACCTCAACAAGGTCCTCACGGGTCCTCACGGGTCCCCGGGCCGCACTTTGACACACTGACCTAGGCTACCACTTAGTCCTGCGACATGCACTGTGTTTACACACTCTGCCGACCAGCGTAAACACATCGAGCCGCTGTCAGCACACCGGACAGGCTTCAGCGCACTCACAGGCAAATCCACATTGACATCCGAGCCGTCCAGCAGCAGGACGCGGCAGGTGATGGTCGTCCTCGCCGTCCCGGCCGCCGGGATGTGAACCGCCGCTCCCCCGCTGACCACGGCAGGTGCGTGTACGACCTGCTGCTGATGGGCCAGGAGCAGGGGGTTCCCGGTCACCCCTCCTCCTTCCCCTTTACAGTCCCGCTCATCCCTCTCTCTCGTCTGGAAGCGGCTCCGGGAGCGGCGGCTGAACGTCCGGCGCAGAAAGCCCATCATTTTCCTGATCCACAAGGTGAGGAGGTCCGTGTTGTGTCCGGGAAAACTGTTCCACACAAAAGGCGCTGAAGCCGGGGTCCTGCTGCTTCTGCTGCTGCTGCCGCCGCCTCCTCCTCGTCCTCCCCGGGGCGAGGAGTCACTTAGCAGGCACGGAGGAGACTTCAGGGCTGCCGATCAGTCCTCGGGCTGGATGTCGGCACCATCGGGGGAATCCAGCCGCATACTAATGAAACTAACACAGATCGACCACCGAGGCGCCAACCAGTTGATTTCCAATCATTCGGCCCGGTGTGAACGACAGGACTCAGTCACGGAAATAAAAGCAGCCCTCCTCCTCCCCTTGTCCTGTCCTCTCCCGTGCACCTGCCTCCTGCTTTGCTCGCTGTTGCGCACCGACTCTAAAATCCCGGAGAAATCCCGACCGAGTCACACGGGGCCGGGGAGGGGGGAGGAAAGTCTTATCACCTCTGCACCGGAACCCGGTGATTTGTTGTTGCTTATTCCCACCGGCGAACCGAAACTACCTCGCAGGTAAAAGTCAACCAACGAAACTGGACAAACAGTGTGTTCTGCGCCTGCGTAAAAACACAGCAAAGAACAAACTTCTGCTCCTCCAGACTGGCCGACCCATCAGCACCGGTGAACCAGCGCCACCTGTCTGTCACGGGTCTGCCTGGCGGGGGAATAGTTCATTAGTGGTTCCCAAGGTGGGGTCCAAGGTGCCTCAAGGGTCGTCAAAAGGTTTCCTTGAGGTCCGCAACATAATGATGATGATTTATGTCACTTTAATTGTCAGGGCTGCAAGGCAAGTTTATTTATAAAGAACATTTCAACAACATAGCCATTCAAAGTGCTTTCCAAAAAAACATTAAAAGCGCGGAAGAAACACACAATTATGTAATAATGTATTATTTAATAATTATATATACACTTTACTGTAAATATTCATTTAGTTATCTATTCAATTATATTTTCTGTAAAATATTTGCCATCCTGAAGATCTTAAAAGTGCTCTCCACACTGCACAGTTGTTTATACAATTTATTGGGTTAAAATAGTCAAATTCTGTGCTTGTAAATCTGAAAAATACAGCATATTCCTAAACATATAACTTCCCATTCCCACGACATTCAAACCTATGATTCAAACACAGAAAATAAAAAAGGTTTCTTTCTAAGAAATAAAGAGAAAAGAACTATTCAATTCTGGGAGAAAGTACACAAGCATCACTCTCCCATAGAAATCAATTTCATCAGTGTGCTTCCACCTTATCCTTTTAAAAATGCATTTACAAAAGAAAGAGGTTTTTGTGCATCAGTCTGTTGGTTCTGGACATGATTCATATATTTTACAAGTGAAATCATGGTATTCTGTATCATTCTCCAACATATTTTAGTGGTATTAGTGGGTACTTTGTAAATATCATACCAGCTCTTCATGCCTGCATTATACTGTATGAAAAAAGAACTACAGAATAAGGAGTTCACAAATAACATGAATTATACAACATCATAAAAGAACATCATAAACCTGCAGATATTGAAATCCTCACAGCCATTAGACATTTTGTTATAGTGTCGTCTTTTTTTTTTAAACAATATTTGTCAGTTTGTGCTGATTTGTATTGCTGAGATACATTCACCGGTAGGATGCCAGCTTCAGAGGCATTCAGCTGAAGGTTAAGCAAACTATTATTTTTACTTCAGCAGCTTCATTCTGCAGGGAAGAGTGAAAAAGGCGAGTATAAAAAGACACCCCATAGCCTTTAAGTAATTATCTATAGGATTTTAATTTAAATAAATGTCTGTTAAGTCACTATCTCTCACCAGATGAGGTAACACAGAGGTTATTGAGCCTATCGCTGATGAAAGCCCTTACATTTGCAGTATTATAAACTGGGTGACTGTGGCGACATTCCCGGAATAGAAAAGGAGACCGTATACCCTTGTCCCACCAAAATGAGCGCATATACGCAGGTTTTTTTAAACACGGGAAACCCGGCAGAAAGCGGCTCAATGCTACGGTGGATTAATGTATTTACGTTTTATATTTTTTACTTAGTCTTTCTTTGAAGCTCATAAAAGCCTGAGTTGGTGATTTTTCGTCACATCAGAAAAAGGGTTGAAAATGAGCGTGTCCACCCTGTCATCTTTCCATCACTGCCGATAAACGACAACTGCAGAGTTATCTTTCCAAGGAATAAACGCTGTTTCCAAAAGCCAGATGTTAGTGGGGTTTTTGTCCAGAGGTAACAGGGCCTAAGATTGTAACATTAAAGAATCTCAACAGAAAGTGACTTATCCCTATTTAATGATCTAATTTATGATGTTCACTATCAGAGGAAATTACAAAGCAGACACATGAGTATAAATCAGAGTTTATTTAGTGTGCTAATAATTTAAGAGTGTTGAAGAGTGGGGTTTTGGTGCTCCTCTGGCGGACGGCATGCGGTGCTGCACCACCATGACCTTACAGTATCTTCTGTAGTGATCTAAAGCCTGCCTTGTTCTTCGTCTTTGGACACACAGATAAACTACAGATTATAACGATCCTGGTCTGCCTCTGCCGCCCTGTTCGATCCATCGACTGGGAGGTTTCAGTCTTAGGCACACATAGCTTAATAAGTAGAGGCAGCATTCCTGAGTGGCCTATTGGACAGAAATTAGCAGCTCACATCAGTATTACATCAGTCTCTATGGAGACCGCAGCCTCTACAAGCTTAATAAGCAAACACTAAGGCTGACTAGGTGTAAGATTCATACTCTCACATTGAATCTAGGCTACACAGATCACAGACAGCTGTGCTCTGAAGCTGGTTATACTCTCATTATACAGTCCGTGTACCAGTCAGGCGGTGACAGAGGTTAATCTGCTATAGCGCTGTAAATCCCTCGGTGGCTGTCGCCTGCAATGAGATGAGGCTGAAACGGTAAGTGTGTCTGTTCTGGTCCTGTTGCTGATTTGGGCTACGGTGCTGAAGACTCCTCCTGTTTCTCTTTGTAGACTCGCAGAATGGCCTCACACACAAACTGGAACTGACACTGAAACACAAAACATACAAAGAGTTACCAGCTGTTACACAACACTGAACTGGTAGTACTGATTACTTTAAAAGAACAAATCAACAATGAACTGATCCTACGAACACGTGATGTTTGAGAAAACAAAAGCCTTATTCTTCTGTCATGGCGCTCCCCTGTCAAATACCAAATACGTATTAATACGCAGCTGAAAATAGTCCCCAAAATGCAACAACAGACACGAGGCACTGTGAGGCTGTACTTAAAGCTAACAAGCTGATATTTAGCAGGTATAATGTTGTTTACCATGTTGAACATCTTAGTTTAGCTTGTTAGCGTTCAGAGTACATTTACTAATAGCATTCACCACAAAGCACAGCTGAAGTTGATGGCAATGTCATTCATTTTGCAGATTTTTTCATAAACATATAAAGTTTCGCAAATCAAAAGTTACTATCGTGACACGACCAAAAATCACAAGCGGCAATCTCTGGGAAATGAGATCCAAAAATAACACTTGCAATTACCGCTTATTGGCACAGGTGTCGAAATAAAATGTCATTATTAATGACTGAATAGTTGTAAAATATTTAAATCTGAATCAAAGTGGTGGACCAACCAACCATGCTGGTAGAATTACTAAAAATAAAATGTTCAGCAGTCTCACATACATACTAATGAAGCTAGAAGGTATTGAGAGACAAACACATATGTTTTTGTATTTTCATGGAATTTGTTGACAAGAGAAAAACATAGAATAATGCCAGTGTTATCCCTCAACATATGGCTTCTTGGCATGAAGGTTTGTCCTCTGACTGTGCATGTTTTCTATAACTGTGAGAGACACAAACATACGAGGGGAAACCTGAGGAACTGTTCCATCAGCACAAAAACATAAGAGAGAAGAAGCCTCAGGGACTAGATCTCCTTTCAAAATAAGGGTAATATTGGTAGCAGCAGTGGCCTAGAAGCAGGCTGGAGGACTGCCATATTCAGAGCACTACCTTCCATCAAAGCAATGAGTAACACTTTCCTCTCCCTCGACAAACACCGCTGAGGTGCCAAAGAGCACGGCTTCCAACCTCAGCTTGCATGCTCCAGTTCATCGGCGTAAAACTGTGGCAGCCACATGTCTGTGTATTAATGAAGGTTAAAGATGATGAGACACCCCAGAGTCAAGAAGTGGGACGTTAGCCATTTGAAAAGTAATTCTGGGCACAGGGAAGTGAAGTCTCCTCTCCCTTAGGAAGATTCCTGAATTTCTTTATATGGTAAATTAAGAAAATGTTCAACCTTCCATGAAGCTTCAACTCCATTACACCAAAATGTCTGACATTTCAAACTAATTGCAGTGCGCCTAATGCAATATATAAACCAGAATTTTATTTTTTTTAATTGCTACATGCATTTGAATAGCCAAGTATTGAGCCAAGAGAAAGCATTTGGCTAAGATGTGGGCCAAAAATGTCATTTTGAAAGAAAAAGGGACAAGTTTCACCTCAAACCTTCCACATGATCTTGCCATGCACTCTTCTGTTAATTGGCCATTTTGATAAGCACTTCTCAACATATACTGATGTTCTCTGAGGTTACATTCCCCCTTTGTCAAGCCTTCTTACCTGACAGACAAGGTGCAAGTTGTACATGTAGACAAATCAGTTGGAACTTGTGATAATTAAAATCTTGTAATCTACCAAACAATCCTCATATAAAGACAAACACAAACACTCATGTGTGCTTATTGCAAGCAAAATGCCTGATATCTCTCACCTGTAAAAGCGTGAACAGGCCTGGTAATGGCCAATGGCATATGGTTACAGGTAAACAAGACACTTCTGAAAAGGTTTGGGGACCATTTTTGGATTCTGTTGTACAGTTGAGAGTAATGCGTGTGAAATCCTGGCTAATAAGGAGGAACTCTAATTTGCTATGATTCTCTATCTTCTCTAATTCTCTAATTTGCAAAGACAAATATAGATGAAAGTACAGACAAAGGGATTATGAAAATGTCAAAGAATGTGTAAAGGCTGCTATTTTATCTGCTATTTTAATTCAGCTATTTCTATACCATTTTAATTCTGCTATATTATATTATTTTAATTCTGCTATTTTATACCATTTTAATTCTGCTATATTATATTATTTTAATTCTGCTATTTTATACCATTTTAATTCTGCTATATTATATTATTTTAATTTTGCTATTTTATACTATTTTAATTCTGCTATTTTATACTATTTTAATTCTGCTATTTTATACTATTTTAATTCTGCTATTTTTATAATGGTACTTCAGACTCATTTACATCAACACTGTGATTATTGTACTGTAAATGCTCTTATTCTGTCCTTGTACTAATTGTTATGTTTTTGATGTGAAGCACTTTGGGCTGCAATTCTTGTATGAAAGGTGCTATACACATAAAGCTTATTATTATTATTATTATTATTATTATTATTATTATTATTATTATTATTATTATTATTATTATTATTATTATGTGTATGCATGTAGGGTGGTGGAGCGAGATATTCAATTGGCTTGTTGCACTGTATTTCATCTAAAATATGTTTTAGCATATTGGATCAGACCACTATAAAAAGGTACATTTGTTTGTTTTATGCTGTTGTGTTTTGTTTGAGAAGTTTCTTTTTTTTTTTATGTGTTTTTGTCATTTATTGGTCTTTTGTTTCTGTAGTTTATCATGTAATACTTTTTCCTCTTTAAAAAACAAAATACTAAACACATTGTTTCAAAAGGAAAGTTGTAATCTACTCTGAGATATTTAGAAAATACAGACCATGAATATTGAGGATGGCTTCAGATTCAGTGAAGCGTTTTCATAATGCAATAAAGAAAAATAAAGAATTTAACTAAAGAGAGTCACTGTGGCATAAATCCTCGTTGTGTTTTTTCATACCGTGGTCTGAACCATCATGGCTCGTTGATCTCTCACTGTATTGACAATGTCCAACGGAAAAATCGGCCGACCCTCATCTAACTGAGTCAGCGCCGTTTCCATGGTGATCAGAACACCTGTCCGTCCAATCCCAGCGCTGAAATTCAAAACAAACACAGCATTAAGTGTACAGTAGGAGCGGGTACAGTACATGCCGGTAGTGTTCAATTAAGAGCATACTCTGTGTGTGTGTGCGTGTGTGTGTGTTACCTGCAGTGTACCATTAGTGGCTCTTCACCTCTCCTCCTCTCCCGGACCGAGCTGATGAACAGCAGGAAGTCTGAAGGGTCATCAGGTACGCCGTGGTCGGGCCACGCGACATACTGCAGGTGTGTGACTGAACGTTCCTCACCCCGCTAACACACACACACACACACACACACACACACACACACACACACACGAAAAATAAAGGCCGATAATCAGAGCGGATTTAAGTATTTCATAATCTGTATATAAAATGATAAACATGTAACCTTTAGGATATATTTTATTTATTTATTTAGCCTACATGTAGCCAGGTTACTCCCGTTGAGATCTAGGATCTCTTTATCAAGGAGACCTGGCCAATAGTCGCAGCAACACAGAGTTTCAACAGTAAAAAATTACAGAATCACAATTCTAGAAATGATCAGATAAAAGATTTGCACACAGATATAGTGGACTCAATAGATTTCAGCATAGCTTTACATTTGTTTAGGGTTACACTGCTTCTAAGTATGAGTGTGTAGATGCAGTAGCATAAATATAGATGCCTATATCCCCCACATGAGACTAACTCTGCAGTGCTGAGGGCTCAAACTAACAAAAGGGTGTGGTGGAAAAACTGAGCAGGTGAGGAGAACAAACCTGCACGTGAGCAGTGAGGTTAGGAAGTAAAGAGGGACACAGAAAGATGAAAACAGGCGGGGAGGAGAATTTAGAGTTTATAATGGTCATGTGGCCTGTGACTCCATGCAGGGATTAACTCGCTCCGCCAGAGGAACAGATGGGCCTACACAGCAGTATGTGCATGCATGTTTGTGCCTTCATACTTCATGCCTCCTTGAGCATTGTCTGTTTATTTACCTGTTTACAATAGAAGTCAATGTGTAAAAACAACTAATTTAATCTGATTATTTTCCATACAAAGTGTTTTAAACTTGAACAGATAAACTTCCCAGAATGACCAGCAATCCCACAACACATGCCCAACCACGCACACATACAGACCAAGCCACCCACACGGAGGTGACTGTACGTTGGCTGCAGATAGCTGCCGGTGTGAGCTCTGTTATGTGACATATGGCACAAACATGGTACATGTCACTGCAAACATACAAACAGAAAAGCTCTGTGTTGTGCGACCGTGGTCATGCTTTGCTCATTGTTCCTGTAGATATGAAAGCAGGCGTGAACTTTGCTACTAGGGCTGCAACTAATTATTTTCATAATCAATTAATCTGCAGACTATGTTCTTGATTAATTGTTTGGCCTATATTAGACTATTATTATTATTATTACATCATAATGTCCCAGAGTCCCCAAGCTGAAAGGTTTTTGTTTTGTAAGCTTAAATAATGTTGGTCTCTATACAAAACTATAGACCCGTGCCCATTCATAGCCATCTTTGGTGTCGCTCCAGACCCCCGCGTCCTTTGTAATCTTACTAAAATGGAAAGATGCACACCCACCTACCTTTAATCCCTGGATCAAGGACATACTGTACGTTCTTAAGTTAGCCAAAATAAAACACTCATTAAGGGGCTTCTCAGAGACTTTTAGTAAAGTATGGAGTCCCATTCTTAACCATATTAAAGAGAAAATCCAATTACTCGCTGTTCCATATTAATACAGCTCTCTGCCCTTGAAATCTCTCCCTTTACAAATACATATCCAATAGCCTTCTATTTCTTTCCCCTTTTGTCATCTTTTTTATTTATTTATTTAGTATTGTATGTTGTTCTTTTTTCATCATCACTATTCGTTTTATTTTGGGTTCATAATATGTCGCTGGATATATCATACAGTACTGTACCACTTGGTAAAAGTAAAAATATATTTTTTAAAAAGGCCTTGTTTTGTCTGACCAAAAGTACAAACCCCAAAAGTATTGGATTTATTATAATGTTGAGATAAAAGCAGCACATTTTCACATTTAAGAAGCTTAAACAAGAGATTTTGTTTAAAAACTTGATTATCAAAATAGTTGGCAATTAATTTTCCGTTGATCAACTAATGATTGCCGCTTTATTTGATACTGTACCTGTGTGTGTGTCAGAGTGAACTGCCTTGTCACATATGCCAGGTTACACTCCTCGGAGTGACACTTCACCCGCATGTGCCCGTAGTCCTTCACTTCCGGCGGATGCGGCCAGTACTGGTGGCACTTAGTCTGAAAGTGTATGACATCACCAACAAATTACATTACATGATACATGAGTCATCAGTCAGGATACAATGTGCTGCTGCTGCTACATCAGCTGCGCTCTGCTCTCATGAAATCAAACTCATATTCAACAGCGTCGTATGTTCCGCCCGACAGTCTGAGAAACAAAAGCAATTCATCAGGAGCAGGATGATCATCGTGTGTGTGTGTGTGTGTGTGTGTGTGTGTGTGTGTGTGTGTGTGTGTGTGTGTGTGTGTGTGTGTGTGTGTGTGTGTGTGTGTGTACATGATTGTCAACCGGAGAGAAACTTAGGGCACTTGACGAATATCATGAAAATGATCGGTTAATGAAAGCATCTGGTTACCAAGCAACAGCGGCGACAGAGACATCTTCATTCAACAGGACCTTGATAACTCGCTGCCTTTGTCTCCGTGTGGATGTGTCTTCATCTCTCATTGGCATCCTGCTCACACTTTACTTTTAGCTATTGTCTGCACTGTGAAACCCTGCAATTACTCACAACGGTGCCAATTTATTATTTTTGTGTGCAAACATCAACGCCTAACTGTGTGATTACAGTAATCACGTACCAATAAAACACGAAACGTGATGCAGTAATCACTGTGGTAATGCATCTCTGATACAGAGTTGTGTAATTTCAAGCCCTTTCGGTTGAATCATTTCCATTCCTGTGTAAATGTGGCTGTTTACAGTATAAAAGCATATATACCCGTCCCCTCTCTGTCAGAGTTGTTAGCATGATGATGGTGTGTGTCTGTTGCTCCCAAACAGTCTGCCAAAAGTGAGTGCAGGTCTGTGGCAATGGACCCTGAGCAGCAATATAACGTAAACATACAGCAGACTCTGGGGGCGCCACCTACGAGACAGACAAATAAAGACACAGATACACAGACACACACACACACACACACACACACCACGCAGAGGATGAGTTTACATTAAATGTCAGACAGGGACAAGACACTCAATTTCACATCAGTGATGCGCACCGTGATGTGGCTGGCGTTAATGTAGTCCTCCTGGCCCTGGAGCACCACTCTGGTAGCATCATCTGAAAGAAGAGCAGGAAACCAGCGCGTGAGCGTCATAACAGAGCTGTCGACGCACCGCAGGCTCAACCAATTAAGTTTCATAAGATGCTATAGTGGGGAGCTCCAGATCACGGGTAGACAGGTAGCACATACACATACAGATACAGATAGTCAAAGTAAGCAGCACTTACAAGGTAAAACATCCTTATATCGATTCTTGTCCATATTCTCAGGGAGCCGAGCACAGTTTAGTGACAGACCAGGCTTCCTCCTGTATAAATTCTAGAAATGACAAGCATACAAACACACACATGCGCGTAAAAACACAGAGAAACATATTCAAACAACAACTACAAATTCCAGCCAAGTGACGCGACTTTGTTTTAGATTTCCAGGAGTCCAAGTGAACATTAGGGCCAACATCCGTCCCAAGGCTCCCCAGGCTCATTATGATGCAAAATAAATGAGTGGGACAAACTTAAAATAAGACATATTTTGGCCCTGCTTGAAAAAGCTGCATAATAAATACCTCAAAATGAAAACAGAGTGTGCCCGATTGTATTCCTCTCTCCAGCTGTCTCATCGACTCCTCCAGTGTCGTGACCCGCTCCGACGGGCTAGGGGACGGCTTGTCTCCCTGTGATTGGACGGTGAGTGTGAGGGCGGGAGGTAACTGCAGCAGGGGCGCCACCCGGCCAGGACCTGGAATCCAAGGACAGTTCAAGGCTGAGATAAATATTCATAGAAACATCAAAGACAGCGTGCACACTTGTATCACATGCTGCTTCAGCAGTTCTGTCTCTGTTACACACACACACACACACCTTTACGTCTGATGAGCAAGGCCAGCTCCCTGGAGTGTGACTCTCTGCTGGCTTTTATGAACATGACAACCTGATCATGTGTGTGTTCAGAAATGTCTCGACCGTTGATGAGCACCACCAGGTCTCCCTCCAGGAGTTTGGGCTCACATCGACCGGCCTACAAACAACACAGAGTCAGTTAAAAGCCGACATCTCCAAACCACAAGTCATTCTATATTTCAGTCTATGCCGGCTGATTTATCGGGATTATTGTATTTGTCAGAAAATAAGTAACACAGAAATTGCAGTACCTAAATAACAAACTAGGTTTGAGTTACTTTAGAAACAGCGTCACAATTATATTGTTTGTCAACCAGAGAGCGCTGCCTCGCTCAGGATTTATCAAGGTAACAGTTTAAAAAAAGGATCTAAGGGATCTAAGAGTTCACGGTTTGGTTAGTTGGTCTGTTCCTTAGCAGGATCACGGAAAAACTACTGGCCCGATTTTCATGTAACTTGGTGGAAGGGTGTAGCACGGGCCAAGGAAAAGCCCATTACATTTTCAAGCGGATCTGAACCACGGGGCGGATACACGCATTGTTTTTCACCTCGCCTCGGCGGAGGTCTGCGCTGTCCGAGAGCCCTTGTAGTTTGTTTAGGTTTTGCTTTCTTTTTTAAATTAACATTGGCTGATATATCATTATTAGATTTTGTGTTTTATTATTAATTAATCTGTATGAATTAATCGCCTGAAAATGATGTGAAAAATGTCCACAATATCCTAAAGCCGAAGGTGACGTCTTCAAAACGTTTGTTTTGTCACTCCAACAGTACAAAAACAATTCACACACACACACACACACACACACACACACACACACACACACACACACACACACACACACACACACACACACACACACACACATATATATCAATTGAGTAAGTAATTTGTGTAAGTAACTTCTGAGTCCGCTCTTACCGGAGAGTCAGCTTTTACGTTGGATATGGCTAGAGGCATCTTCTGATCCACCCCACCCTAGGGAGAAGTTAGGAAATTTAATGGAGGAGTGACAACACAAAAATAATGTGCGTAGATTAAAAATACAAACATAAACATTGCCTTGTGTGGTGAGTGTAAGAGAGAGACCCACTTTAACATTGAAGCCAAACTTGCCGTCATGATCGGGGGCAATACATAAAAGCATCAAGTCACCGTCGCCAAGAACACCCTGCACACACACACACAAGTACTCAGATTTAATGGACGCATGGATGGATACACAGTAATAAACTTGGAGTTGATGATGAGATAACGGACCTTATCATAGTGGTGTGAGCTCTGCTCACCATCCTCCTCTCCTAGGCTGCCGTCCATTTGCAACAAATCTCTCCCGTGGCTGTGAGAGCCAGAAAGGCTAAAAGATGAAATAAAATGATTTCTTCACAATGATTTTCAGATGAACAGATGACTTTTGGATGTGATAATAATACAATTCTGACTACTCTCATATCATATATATTTTTTAATTATATGGTTAACATAAATGCTTTGACAACACACGTTAGGGGTGCATGACTAATTATTAATAAAAATAATGAATCATTTAATTGCAATTTTTTTTGGCGCTGCTACTCTCTGGAATAAATTCTTTGGCCGAGGCTAACATGTGTAGTTTGGTGCATGCAAAAGCCTTAAACAGACAACAGCTGGAAGTTGTTTTAAGTGGTTTGGCATCTTCGTCAATGTTGTGGCAACAGCATTCCCTAATTCTGTGTTTAGGGCCGAATGATTTTGACAAAAACGTCTAATTGTGATTATTTTGACTGATATTGCTATATGATTTGCGATATTCGATGGAATTACCATTTTCACATTATTATTCTCATTTTCCTTAAAATTATTACGGTTTGATTTTTTGGGGGATCTGTACCAAACAAAGATGTTTAATAAGATGTGTAGTCCAGGACATCTCTGCAACACAATTTATCATTTTGACACATATTTCGCCTTTAACACATATTGCGCCTCTTAGATATATTATGATTTCGATAACATTTTGATTAATTGCTAGTATAATTGAAATAGCAGCTCTTTCATTTAAAGAAATTGCACTAAATCCAATTTTAATGTCGATCTAAAAATTCATTATAATTATTAATGTAATTATAATGGATTATAATCCATCATGCTACCAAAGCCCACTGAATTGAGAGAGTTTGAGAGAGTGCCTAAGAAGTAGACAGACACACATTTCTAACTGATGAGGTGAAGCGTCTCCCTCGCTGTCCTTGCTGCTGCTCACTGATGCCCTGTATGTGTAGAAGACATCCTCCCCCTCCGACATGTCTTTCAGGTCATTGGTCAGTTCAACCGAGGATGGGCGAGGCTTACGGATACCGTGACGAACTCGAGGACTTCGCCTGCCGGAGAGACAAACCAGCAGAACCAGGTGAGTGGAATATTTTAATCAAATGACATGATAGTTAAAAAAGAAAAGAAAAGACATGCTGGATATTTCAATATGGTTGATCCTGCAGGTCGTACCAGTTGGGGGTGTTAGGGGGCGATCTAGAGGGCAGACTCATGGTCTCGAGGTGCTCTGATGAAATCGACCTCTGCACGACTGGGTTCCACACCATCCCACCCACCACACGCAGGCACACTGGGCCGCTGCAAATTAGGAAGAAAAAGAAAGAACATCTTCAGTATTTATGACGAGAATGTACATGTGAATATGCTGCATGTACAGGTGCAGGCTCACCTCTCAGTTTTACTGTTGCCGAAGCCCAGGTGTTGTGTTATCAGCTTTTTGTAGGACTGAACTGTGCTGTTGTTGTTTTTTGGGGTCTTGTTAGTCCGGTTGGAGCTGAAGAAGGAGTGATGATCCACACAGGACCTCCACAGGTTCTTACAGGTCTTGGGACAGGGCAGAACCAGAGACACCTCACAGTCCTGTGTCTCCCCCTGCAACATACAGAGTTTAGTTTTTCTATAATGTTGGAGATCTTTGCAACTCCAATATTCAAGGTCACAACTTGCTGCTCAGGTTGCATTTGTTGATGGAAATAAAAAACTGCCTTATGAATGATTTATTACTTGTCATATAAATATATTGACATATAAACACACTAAGAAAACCTGCCAAAAGGGTTAATCATTCAATCAATGTTCACTTTTCACATCTACAGTATGTAGACCAAGCTTGTGAAATTGTGTTGAGAAATGTGTGTTTAGCATAAATTCACACGTCCTAATATTTACTATAATTATATCAACAGCTAAAAATACAAGCAGTAAAAAAAATTGTGCTGACTCCAAACTTTCCATAGATTTACAAGCCAAGTGTGTAGAGCAATTAAACGTAACAACATGTTCAGAGCAGATCTTACAACTATTGAGAACAAATACACGGTAGAGGGACTCACATGTTTACGTTTCAGATGTATAAGAAAGCGTTTCCTCTTGAATGAAATCTTGATGATGTTCACCCTACATGTGAAGAATGCAATTGGTTGAAAGAAAAGAAAAGAATACAGTAACAAGACATGTAATTAGCGTCATAATCACTCACCAAGGGAAGAAACTGGAGCAAATCATATTACAGAATATTGCAACACCACTGGAGGCCAAACCCACCATCAGAGGGGCGTCGTTGGTGTCCTGAGAGACGATGAGGGAATGACAGGACGCGTCATACATTTGAGAAATAAGGAGGATTCAGAGGAGGTTAAACTAGAACATGAGGTATTACATTAAAGTTTAATGGGATGGATGATGGATCTGGATGTTTTGAAGTGGGGTTGTATGAGGTACTCATTCAGTTAGTGTATTACAGTCGATGGCGGTCGTCACCCAGTGCGGTCGGCTGTGGACTGAGGCAGCAGTAAGATATATTTTTGCCACCTTCGATTTAAGTGCACGCTATATTTAGAATATTTACTTGTTTTAAATGGTTAGTTTGGATTAACCAAAGTCACAAAATAACACAAACTAACTCACTGATGGAGGCAGCTGTAGACCAGCAAGTGTTCTGTGAGGTAAAATTCCTGTTTGTCAATGAAGTCTGGTGGCTTTGAAGAGAGCATAGATAACAGCTTCAGTTCCCCGTTGGAAAGGGCTGTCTGACGGCAAGGGGTTGAAAATATTCTAAATATAAAGTATATTTAAACTGATATACATTTTATTAATGTGGGCCTTTTTTTTATTTTAGGTGGCTAAAATATGTTTTTCTGCTGCACCCCTCCACAGCAGTAAATTGCTTTGCTTCTGTGCCGTAACACCTGTCTGCTTCTCCAAACTGTGGGCACACTAACAATGGAGAAGTATCTCATACAACCCCATTTCAAAACATCCAGACTTTCCCTTAGACGAGGGAATTACTCTACCCTGGCAGCATGCAACTCCACTCCATACAACTCCAGCGTTCGTGCTGTGTTGAGGAAACACAGCTCTGCTTCGCTTTGCTTCAGCCCCCTGGGAACACACACACACACACACACACACACACACACACACACACACACACACACACACACACACACAGACACAGACACAGACAGACACAACCTTAGGAATCAACAGCACCACAAACTGGTTATTCTTGGTTGTAACATGATGTAATGAAACGGTCTGAATTACTTGTGCTGTGGATGCAGTTCCTCCACTTTAGACAGGAAGTCTTCATCCTGCTCAGGAATGAAGTAGCACTTGGAGAGGTAACCGGGGAGTCTAGACGGACAGTGATCCCCCATCTCCGCTGCAGGTGATGGAAAGAGACACTGAGCATCCACACATAACCAGATCCACACACTGACATGTCGGGTAGGGCTGCACGATACGAGGAAAATATGCGATAGCGTTGTTAACCGATATTAACGTGTACTCTTCAGCATCAATAAAAAAAACATCACGATGACGATAAAAAAACAATATATTGAGCAGCTCTATCTGGGGTACTGTAAGAGAGCTGGAGCTTATTGAGAGCATCCTCAACTAATTACTCACTCAGTTATTATTATGTCATTAATCAGAAAATGTAGGACTTACACTGCATGGCGTAAGAGGCCAACACTACAGCTGCACTCAGCGGACACTGCAACCTGCAATCATACTCCAAGATTACACATTGTGCCAGATAAACACAAACTGTGCACAGAGGGGGATGGGTGGTAGAGTTTGTGAGTTACTAACCGTCCTCTAATGTCACTCCTGATCTGGAGGAAGTACAGGTGCCTGCAGGGACGAGGCAAGAGGAAGTTAACCAACCCACGCATTCATTTTTCTCCATAATCCCAGCGAAAAAGGACCTTTCTGAGTCAAACTACTTCTCCAGAACAATATCTAGTGATATATGACTGCTACAAAAACAGACCTACTAACCTTGTCTGTTCATGCTGCAGAGAGTTAGGATCAGAGATGAAGAAACGTACTCTGAAGTTCAGATAAAAGGGAGATGCAAGACCTGCGGAGAAATGGCATATATCTTTAGTCGCAAGTTTACCTCAATCCTCTTCTCTCCTACACCTCCTATCTATAAATGTATTGAAATATATTTTAAAACTAAGGTTTTAGAATGTATTCATCTAGTCTAGAGAAGTATTTCCAGGTAAAAACAGTGAATTCTCTGAACGAGCCGGATACCTTTTATCTGCTTCTTCAAGGGCTTCTCAGGCTCCAGCCATCTCTGAGAGAAAGGAATTCATTAAGTATAATGGCAAACTGGGGCTAAAAAAAACCATTTATGCAAGCATACCCTGTGGTTATCATGGTCAAAAACAGCAATCAGCAAGTGCAATACATTACAATCCCAGCCCCAATGTGCAGCAGATGAACAGTGGGCTCACAGGAGAGTGTGTGTTGGCTGTGCTCGATTCTCTGATCTGCAGACTGAAGAGCTGCCTCTCTTGCAGGCCCAGGTGGTCGCATACTAGGTCCAACAGAACCACACCTTCATCCTGCTTCTGAAAGATGGAAACGACAAACAAACATTGATATCAGCCAACATTTCCGGTTCCTTATTTGTACGTGTAAATATACCATGCCATATGTCACAATAGTGTTTAATGTGTAGATAAAAATCTGTGAGTTTCTCCTGGGTTATTTTAAATATGAAAAATGATTGCAAATCAGACAAAAACAATTACAAATGCATACATCCAGGTGGAAATAAGATTTCCATCTGCAGTAACGATGAATCACTCTGAGGGATATAACTCATAACGCATCTGAATTTCTCCACACTTTTTGTTACCGGAAGCACATTCACATCACAAGAGGACCATGTTTACTGTAAACTGTGGCGAACAGCAAGTTCTTGCAGCAGAAACAAATGAATACATTTTGATGTGTGTGGACACAATGTCCGGGTGAAGATCGGCTTAAAAAGGGCCCTCAAAAATCTTCTAATCTCTCAGTGAAAATCTGTAAAACTTCTTACAGAAACACAAGAAACACAGGAGCTGTAAAAAAGAGAGTAATGGGGGTTTAATGTTGGAAAAAACCTCTCCCACTGCTCACATAAAGATGCTGCACAGCTGCTGTCCTAGAAAGCAATATTTGTGATTCTGCATGTGTGTGTGTGTGTGTGTGTGTGCTTGTCAGCGTGTGTGAGTATGCTGCTGTCAGGCTGTGTATGACATGCTATGAGGATGATGTCAAAGGCTCCTAAAGTGTGAAGAGAGCGTGTCCTTCAAACCAAGGTCACGGTGTTAAACAAGAGATGTGGATCAATGGGAATAGGAAAGAGTAGTCGGTCACTGTATCATGCACTGACGCTATGATCGTTAGTGCAGCACAGAGATGGATAGCAGCAACATATGATCTCCTCAACAAGGAGTGTGTGTGTGTGTGTGTGTGCGTTTGCGTGTGCGTGTGCGTGTGTGTGTGTGTGTGTGTGTTACGCACGCTGAGTCTGAAGGTCTCGATCGTGCCGTCCAGCAGCTGAACTAGGCAGAGCAGGTCCAGTTTTGGCATGTCTGTTACCACGGTAACTCTGCTTCCCTCTCAAGACAAACACCCTGCCCTGACCTTGTCACTGAGTTGGGACCTGGAAACACACACACACACACACACAAACACAAACAACCACAAAAACAGTGTCAGATGTTTCCATACTGTTGTCTTCCAATGAAAGCGCGATGACATTGTGTGGTGAGTAATATATGTGCTGGATGGAGCATCGGGCTGCAGTGAGTAATGCAGCGTGAATGCGAAGGAGTGACTCTCTTAGTGTGTGTGTGTGTGTGTGTGTGTGTGTGTGTGCTTGTAATTCCTTATTATTTGGCCTGGGTCTGAACATGTCCCTTCCCTCTCCCTGCTGCTCTCCCTCAGCCTCTCCGCCTTTCGCAGGCAGCTGAATGATAAGAATGTTAAATATTTTCAGAGTTGAACACGCCCATCTACACTACCACCGATCTCAGTCCAGCCGCTGGCAGCACGCAGCATGAGCACAAACACACACATACATGCAATATTAATGCATGCACAAAGCCAATAACTTAATCCAACTTTGAGAATACCTATATTGTCTGTGTTCATGTGTGTGTACATACATGTGTCCTGTCTTGGTTTCCAGGTGAATGATTAATGGATCCAGGCCAGCCTGTCTCACACTGATTCTGAAAGGACACACAGTTTTTGAGTTAATGTTTGAACACAGTGACACATTCTGAATATATTAAAAGAGAGCTGCAAGTCCCAGTTTGGTGACTTGTTTTCCATAATGACCCCTCTCACAGGCATGCCTCTAATGAACTTACAAGTAAATGCTACATAAAAGAGCTTGTGGATATGACTTCACTGGGTGTCTTGCATCTATTGTTTTATATGTTGAGGTGTGTACCTACAGTTTTCTTACTTTATGATGCTTTTTACATATATTTTCTGCCATAGCCTTTACTTTACAAGTAAAAAGTGTACTTTGTAGGATATAAAACGCATTGATGGCCTCTCTTGCTTCACCAAACGTAAACATACCAATGAATAAACAGGGTATATCTGTATTTATGTTGTCCGACTGTCCCAGTTAATCGATAATGAACTCTGCTGTGACCTCGCTGTACTTTGAACCACAGCGCCGACAAGGAACCTGTTGACACCCTTGAGTTTTCTACAGCTACACCCAAAAGGAGGAACACTTCCCTGGCTAACTTTACTTCAACTACGGCTGTCCTCGTAAATAACTACAACTTGGCGAAGTGACTGTTTTTTGGGAAGAGTTAGTTTAAAAGACAAACAAAGTTTTGTGTACCTGTACCTATCCAACTTCAGAGACGGATCGTATTCCTCAGACTGTCCGCTGTGAGAACCTCGGGACGGGGCGCGTCGGAAGACCCAGGTATAGTTAGGTAAATATCCGGGACAAGTTTCTCATCCCTGGCTGCGCTGACTCCGCGCGGCCCCGCCCCTTTACCGCGCGCGCTCCCTTCGAAATGCGCGTTCTAAGGGGCGCGCGCGCAAAGTATAGGAAATACTGCACAGAGCAATACAAACCAAAACATTACAAACAAGGTAATCAGACCCAGTAGTTTTGTTTTTTTTTTACACAATTTTTATTGAGAGTATTTAAAAAATCATAGACATATTTCATCATTAAGCTTTCATATTTTTTGCAAAAATATAAGCACAAACTGTAAAAGAAAAGCAAAATAAAACTATAATAAATTAATCAAATCAAAAACAGTTAAGGAAATGTTAGGAACAGACTGCAATTAAGACAACTTTTTAACAGCGAAGAAAACATCACATTAATTTGCTTTAGATGACAATGTGAGGGAAATTATTTATTTTGTTATGTACACCCTTAAAACATCATAAATTAAAGACCAGCTAATTGTTCAACTGCACTTGTATATACTTTTGTGTAGTTAAATCAATAATAAAGCATCATATTTTATATGTTTTGTATGTTCAAATCTTAATTAGTAAAGTTATTAAAGTTGTCAGATAATTAAACTGGAGTAAAAAGTACAATACTTTCATTTATTATTATCATTAGTATAAGTTTTATCATGGAATGTTTACACTTGCTTTGATAGTATCACCCAAAGGAAAAGCTGAAACTAACAACTATATTCAATTATTTGATTTAATTACTCCGAACATGTTCTGACAGACCAAGGTGATGTCATCAAATTGCTTTACTTGTCTGGTGAAACAGTGTAAATCCCAAAGATATAAAATAAACTGGGGAAACCAGTAAATCCTCAAATTTGAGAAGCTGGAACCTGAGAATGACATTATCAAAAATAATTGCAGATTGATTTTCTATCAATTAACTTATTGACTAATCAACTGTTGTTCTGCTGTTGCTCTAATTCCTATATGAAGAAAGACATGTATTTGATTTGTCAGTCTACTTCACGAAATCCTCTGGTTTGCTGTCTCCATCTACAGGACAGATGAAGTACTGCTGTCATGTGTGTTCACCATGAAAATGTACTGCTCATATTGTATGTAGAGTACTGTAGAAAATGACTCAAAATAACTGCTGAAATCTGTAACACCTTGAAAAAGCATTTATAAATGTTTTTTTTTTTTTTTTTTCTCCTTACATATAGAGCACACTTATGCAAAAATAAATGTTGATAACAAGTATAATCTCAGTGGTGGATGAAGCATTCAGATCCTTTATTATAAGTAAGAATAGTGATAGTGACACAGCTGTACATCTCTGCTGAACCAAATGATGCTACAGCTGTTAACTCCATCACCACCTGTCTGTCAGCAATAAATAAATGGATGAGCAATAATTTCTTAAAATGAAATAAGAACAAAACTGAAATCCTACTAGTAGGTCCTGTAACAAAAAGAGAACTAATGCTGAATAACATGGGGAAACTTACTCCTTAGATTAAACCTGAAGTTACAAGTCTTCGTGTTATCATAGACTCAGATCTAAGCTTTAAATCCCACATAAACAAGGTGACAAAAACATCATTCTTCCTTTTAGAAATATAGCTCAAATCTGAAAATTTATAAATCAAAAGGATGCTGAAAAACTAATCTATGCTTTTATCTCAAGCCGACTCGATTACTGTAATGCACTCTTTACCGGCCTCCCAAAAAAAACAGATGAAATGTTGTATGTATGTATGTATGTTGTACTCAATGTATGAAAGGTGCTATACAAATAAAGTTTATTATTATTATTATATTATATGACTCCATAAAATGCTGCTTAAATACACAACTATTATGAGCAAAATGTACTTTCAGTATCAAAAGTCAAAGTACCCAATGCAGAAACATGGTCCCTGTGAGTTTTACACTATTATATATTTTATTGCTGAATTATTACTGATGCATTAGTGTATAAGTAGCTAAAATCATGTAAAAGGTAACTAGTGACTAATGCTGTCAAATAATGGAGTGGAAGTACAATTGTTCCTTCTGAAGTGTAGTTGAGAAGAAGTATCTACAGTAATACAATAGTCTGTATCCTACACAAACCACGAACCAGGTCTGAAACCAAACTGATTGGACCCAACATTTCAAATGTCAACCAAAAATCAGCCGCAGACATGACTCTCAGATCTCTGACTGTGTGGAACAACCATGAGTTAAAAACAAGAAAAATGACAGAGACATCACTGATTTGAAATGACCCATTGGGCCATCTGAGAGAGGCCTGGCAGGTAGAAGTGGGAGTGGAAATCACGGAAGATCTGTGGAGAAAGGCCCAAGAATACGACCATTCCTCTTCTGTATGCACCAGACATGGCAGAAGATGTTTCCAACTGTAAAAATTCACCAAGAGGAATATGTTCTATTTATGGCAACCTTATATGTAAAACAAATTTACTATTTCAATAAGGTGAACCCATGATTGATAACACAATGATATCTATGATGATATATGTCCCCTTCTTGTTTGTTCCTTTTTTTCTTGCAGTAATAAATGTACAGAATATACAATATGTTCATAGGATATAAACAATTACAGAATCAATAAACAGTGGTTAGAAAAAGATATGCTGCGGTCTCTGGCTGAGTTTCCTCTCTTGTAGGAAAGCTGTCAAATTGCTGAGGTGTGTTCGTTGTGCTCAGTCTCACCTGTTGCATCATGAAGGAGCAAAAAACAGCCGCAGCTGGTTTCCATGCCGTTAGACTGATGTGACAAGAGGTGTCAGACTGCAGAGACCAGTTGACTTTGCGGTGACAGGGGGAAGAATCCCCCCCTCAGCCAGCACTGTAACAGAGAGGGACCTCCCCCCTGTTGCTGTCCGAGGATCAGCTTTCTGCGATAGTAATCAAGACACCCTGTACCAACTCTGAACCCAGCAGCTCCAGATTTAGAAACAGAGACACAGGGACAAACTTGACGTAACTTCAGTATCTGCACTTCATGTCCCATTTATCCCACCCTCTCATGTAGTATTCCTCTTTTCATTTCCAGTTAAAGACAATTCTTCCTGTTAAATCTTTGGGCTCATTTCATGTTTTATATTTTGTATATCCTATATTAGTGTATCATCTGTAACTTCTTCTTTTTTTAAACTTTTGTATTAGCTTTTTGAAAGGCTTGGTACAAGGCATACAGTACATACCATTGTTTCCAGGTCCCCGGATCAGATGGCACATATTTTTATATTATGGAGGCATAATCCAGTACACACATCCAGTAAAAATAAACAACAACAAAGCAACAGAGGAACTTCTTCAGTTTTATTGATGGAAGAGATTAATCTTTGTACCTCTCTGTCTCTCCCAGAAAAATGTGTTAACCGCCAGCTGTGCCAGACTCAAGATTGCTCCCATTTCTATTTCCATTTATTAAGGAATAACATGTTAATATAAATGTGTGCTTCTGTAACTCAATCCACAACTGGAGAATTTGGATTTGTAATAGCATATGTGAATGTCTGTGGGAGGAGTTTATATAGGCTAAATTTGATATAAAACAACCATCTACTTAAGCTGAATGTGAGGTGCAACAAGAGTTTAGTTATATATCACAGGCATGAAACTGGGTCTGATGGTGAGGACAAGTACATGAGACAGGAGACAGATACAGGGGAGTCATGTGCTGGAATGCTGTCATGACTTTACACATAGTAATGTAGTTTCCATGACCCGTCAACTATCCTTAGGGTCAGAAGGAAAGCGTGTGCTGCAAATCTCTGGTCATAAAAAATGTGCGTGTATATAAAAGTAAGACCTGATCTGCATACACACACACACACACACACACTCACACACACATACACACACACACACACACACATTAATTCAGTAGCTATTCCACTATCAGTGTTGCCTCCCACTCACATACTCAGTGGTGCATACAGTCCTCCCTCGAACCAACTGTGACTAATAAGGAAATAAAAAAAGAAAGAAAGAAAGAAAGAAAGAAAGTTTGATGGAAAAGTATAGGTCACTTCACTGACTGTGTGGCTACAGGGCAGTGAGCTTGTGAGCACTCGATCCGCTTTGCTCATCAGGGCACCTCTCAGTCTGCTGCCTTCACATGCCAACAGCTCGTTTCCTCAAGAATATTATGTTTTGCCTACTTTTCACTCTAATTTTTTGACCCCCCATTTGTAGTTTGACTGTGTACTATATTGTGCATAGTTATGAGTGTAGACCTACTCATTTTGTACCCCTTTAAATTAAGACAACCTTAATTAATAGTTTATAAGCTGTAGCCTAATTAATGGCTAATAGATTTGTGGAAGAGGCTTCTAAAGTATGCAAGTATACAGTTATAAATGTCAGTAAGTCATTAATGAAGCGCAATTACTTTAACTTTCCAAGAAACCATCATCATTTCAGTCATATGCAATTATAAATGTTAATAAATCATTATTAAATGTCCTTACAGCAATTAATCAAATCTGAAGTTGTAAATATTGTTAAGTTGTTCAGAAGTAGATGATCTGCAGCTGTTTGTAGAGCCTAGAACCCATAAACTGGCTTTATCAATGCCATATAGCTGATATATAAAGCATCAATCATCATCAAATGACTTATTACCAATCATAAAACCTTAATAACGTGTAAATAATAATAATAATAATAATAATAACAACAACAATAATAATAATAATAATAATAATAATAATAATAATAATAATAATAATAATAATAATAATAATAATAATGATATCCAAGAGAAATCTACAAATATGTAAAAATGTAAAACTGTGGCAAGCACGGTTTAAGGGTATGTTTACATTTCCAGAACATGGACAATAGTTTCAGTATAATATTCAAATAACTTTACAGTCGGTCTCTCATGTGCGCACGGATCATAATCTCGATTTCTCCGAGGGCATTTAAACGCAGCATTGCCGGGACTCCTACGTCAACGGTCTTTAAACTGAGCAGTTACACTCTGAAAGTTAGAGACAAGTGCATAGATAGGACAAGCGGGGCGTCTCTGCTGCTGGACAGTGCGCCCTCAGCCTGTTCTCTCCTCTTTTTCATTTCTACAAAACAGTCAGTCAGTCGTATTCCAGATGACCGTGACTCAGGAGCAGCCGTTGACCTATGCCAAAATGAGAGGGCTCGTGACTTTTCTCTCAGGTAAGTTAAAGATATCTTGCTAACCGGCGTTACGTTAACGTTACGTTAAATTTGACCGTTGACTGCTAGCAAAAAAATACAGTTCAAACTAACGGCTAACGCTAGCTGGCAAAAATCCTGCTACACGAGACAAACATATTATAAAGAAATGACACCTATAGTGTACGAATATTATATTAAAGTAATATGTCAAGGCTTGGCCTCTTCATAACATTCAAAAAGTTGAAGACATAACTTAAAAATGTGTTATTATAGTTTCATAACTTAATTAAATCAGTTAAATCCAATTCTTCTTAACCTTACTAAGGAGTAGTTAAATACAGCTGTTGAACTATTATGTATTTTAATTCTCTCTCTGTGTTACAGCTCTGCTCAAAGGGAAGAGAGTTGGCTTCAGTGACTTCTTACACAAATGTGTTTCCAGTCAGCAATTCTGCCAACAGTAAGTTAGCAAAAACTCTGCTTTTTTACTTTGTGCTAAAACTGATTTTTAAACTCTCATGTAACTACTGTTTTTGACCCCCTGATTGAAGCCGGGACACCCAGAAACTCCTGCGGAAACAGAGCAGGCTGAGAAGAGAGAAGGGGGAGAGAGGCACAGTGGTGAGTACATAAGTGTTTTATTTATTTTATTTATAAGACAGGAGGTAATACTAAATCTGACCTCCTGACCTTATGTGTCTTTTGTCTTCTCAGAGCTCAGTGAACACAGAAACCTCACGGTAAGTCAGTTTGCCACCTTATGCCAAGAAATAAGTCATGACAGCGAAAAGGTTCTGCTGTTTACACCCTATTATAATGAGTAGCAATGCTTCCTTGTTCAGAAATTAGTTGTCCCAATTCAAAAATGCAATATGCAGTTAGTTTAAAGAAAATAATCATAATCTTTGACTTGAGGATGTGTCCAGAAGGTAGGGTTCATCCATGGGAGGGTCAGCAAAGTGTGACCCCTTATCACAGGTTATATGGCCTTAAGCTCAGATGGTTTTACTTGAACTATTTTTACAGTCTTAAAAGTATTTAGTATTTCACCAAAAAAAAAAGCAAAAGTTATGCCAAAAAAACATTATTCTTTTTACAAATTAAGCAATAAACGATAAAGCATTTAGGAGTATGACTAACAACTAACAACACATTTCTGATAGTTTTCTTTCGTTGTGTTAACCAGGATGAAACCGTCAGACTTTGACTACCTCAAAGTTATCGGCAAAGGCAGCTTTGGAAAAGTAAGATTTATTTAAAATCTTGGACATTTTTTGTTTGTGCTTGTGAATTTTTTGTTAGGACACTAAATGACATAGCTCACACTTTTACAGGTGCTGCTGGCAAGGCATAGAGAACAGGGAGGTTACTATGCTGTGAAAGTGCTGCAGAAACAGATGATTGCCAAAAGGAAAGAGGTACGGTAATCTATCTGTCTGTCTGTCTGTCTGTCTGTCTGTCTATCTATCTATCTATCTATATACTTACTGTGTGTGTTGTGTGTCTGTAGCAAAGGCATGTGATGGTTGAGAGGAGCGTGCTGCTGAAAGGACTACAACATCCATTCCTGGTGGGGCTCCACTTCTCTTTCCAGACACTAAACACACTCTACTTTGTACTGGACTACGTTAATGGAGGGGAGGTACGTGTATAAAAATCACTTCTCTTTGTCAACTTTGGTAAAGTCTACCTTTGTCCCCAACCATTGAAAGGTTCAAAGCAATGCTGTTTTGGTATCATATCTAAAGTTAAAATGTACAACTCTTAAGCATAAAAACTAAAACTAGCTACATATTTCTTAAGTTTATTCATACAATTTTGTTTTAAATATACGACTCATCTGTTTGTGCTCAGCTTTTCTACCACCTTCAGAGGGAGGGCTCATTTCCTGAACCTAGGGCTGCTTTCTACGCTGCAGAGATGGCCATGGCGCTGGGCTACCTCCACTCTCTCGACATTGTTTACAGGTACATAATACACACACAAATAGACAAGCCATTGCAAAATCACTCTTCCAATTCTGGCTCATGTTTGATTTAAACATGTCTACATGTTTAATTGATTCATGCAATCCCAATGAAACGTAAGAAACGAAAGAAAATGTTATCACTAAAAACCACCTCCAACAGCATATTAAAAAATAAACAATAAAGAAATGCGAATAGGAAATTAAAACTAAAACAACAGCAATATCAGTTGGAACCAGAAGTGCATTTGGAGAGTGCAGACTTCTGCCAAGACAGTTTCCATAAGTGAAAAATAATGCATGTATCTGCCCCGTCTGTTTGTCTTCCAGAGACCTCAAACCAGAGAACATCCTGCTGGACAGTGAGGGTCACGTGATGCTGACTGACTTTGGGCTTTGTAAAGAAGGGGTGGCCATAGGCGGGATCATGCATACATTCTGCGGGACTCCTGAGTACCTCGCTCCAGAGGTGCTACAAGGCCACCCGTACAGTCCTGCAGTGGACTGGTGGGGCCTGGGCATTGTGCTGTTTGAGATGCTCTATGGACTGGTGAGTGCTGCATGTGAAATAATCTTTTCATCACATCACCTTCTTCAGCATCTTCACCTTACTTCTTCATCTCCCTGTCCTTTCTCTCAGCCTCCATTTTACAGCCGAAGCAAAGCAGAGATGTTTGAGAATATACTTCACGCTCCTCTGCAGGTGCGTAGTGGAGGTTCTCAGGCATCACTGTTAGAGGAATTGCTGGAAAGAGACGTCTCCAAACGCTTAGGGGGGAGCCGTGACCTTGTAAGTACGCACAAAAAAAATATATGTTGCACATACACACACATAACCACAGGGGGTCTAATGTCAATGTGTCTCCAGGTGGAGGTGCAGGAACATCCCTTCTTTGCATCCATCAGCTGGGACGACCTCCTGGCCAGGAAAGTTAGACCCCCCTTCATCCCGAAAGTGGTAGGAGTGATTCAGAAATGAATGGAAGGAAATATATTTTCAAAATCAATGCACAGTGTACCTGAGTGTGTTTATTCCTCTATCCTCTCTAGGCTGGCCCCTGTGATTTCAGCTACATCGACCCTGAGTTCACGCTACAACCTGTCCCTGCGTCTGTGAATGAGCGGTGCCAGGCGGGCGGGACCAGCGAGGCCTTCCCAGGATTCTCCTTCATGAACCCAGTGGAGTATGTGGCAGCAGAGCCACTTTCATAACAACGGCAAATCCTCGGAGAGCATGTTTGTTCAAATATTTATTTTTGATGTCATAAATGATTAAATCAAAGTCTATTTTTAAACACTCACGCAAAAAGATTCTTATGCTAACACTGCATGTTTCATCAGTTATTAAATGACACTATATTTGTATTTTATTAGTTATTTTAAGCATCAGTTAATAATGTGAAATAGGCTGGTCACTATTTCACAAGATGGAAAAATAAACACTCAATCTGAAGCAGCTTTATTTTTTAACACGTTACATTTATGTCTTTAAAATATTCAACAAACATGTATTGCAACTTTCCCGCTTTGATATTACATTCATAGCTTACAAAAGTACTGAAAATACTTCACAGGTTGATTTAAAATCCATAGTAACAAAGGCATTGTGCATCACAAGCAAAATACAGAGAACATCTTGTGGCATTTACATAAAAACAATAGGATGCCAGTCTGTTGGCAACAAATTGGACCCAATTCTGACTTTATGTGTGAGGGTGAGGATATAGTGAGGAGTCTTTTTTGTGTGACAAACACAAAAAGCCCATCAATGTGGAGAGTCTAATGGATGTCTCCAGGATGAGAGCATCTGGTCTGATCCTTTCTACCTCACTTCACAAGACTATTTATGAAACAGTACCTAGCTTCCTGTCTGTCAGTAGATGCTGAAGGAGGCGTAGCTCTGGTCACTCTGGCAGGTGAAGTAAGCTATCAGCTGACCGTTGCAGATCATCAGAAACAAGCCGCTACCTGTGGAACAACAAAAAACAAAGAATTCCAAATCCTACAGACTGTCTGTTTACATGCAATAACTAACAGATAAGTTACCAGGGATTTTTGTTTTACCTAAAGCCAGCCACCACTGCCACACCATGGGAAACTCCAACATCACTGCAACATGGGAACAAAACGTGCAGTTTCACAACACATTTGTGCGTGTACCTGGGTAGATGTATTTGTAAGATTTCCACTCACCTAGGCTGGTGATCATTACATGCAGAAATGTGACAGTGAGGGCATAGTCCCACACCCGCCTCCTCACCACTGCAGCAAACAAAAGGCCACTGCAAAAGTAGGTGAGCTCAAGGGCCAGGAGGTTCACTGGGGAAGACCAACATAGCAAAAGAATACAGGAAGTGAAAAAAAGGGACACTCATTGATGATCATATTTGCTGCATTAAGTGTGCTGCTCACCCAAGTATTTGGAGTTGGATTCAGCAGGTTCGGTCTTGAAGTCAAATGGAATAAGTCCGTCAAAGTGATCCAACCTAAATGAGAATGGAGAATTGAATTTTAAATAATTTGTACTTGATAGGGACAATGCAATTCAACATAGTTCTAATACAGAGCATGCAACTGATTTGCTGCACAGAGAGTTTATAGCTATAGCTACTTTTCAACTCTTGTCCCTTGTTGGGCTTTTACATGTACAGTGTAATTCAAATGTACAGCTTTCCTTTTCTGTGGAGAAGGGAAACTATTGTTAGGAATTGCAAGAAAGTGTGTTAATCCAGTGTAAAGTGTGAACACATCTCAGCTCTAATGTTGTCTACCTGGCAACAGGTAAAAGGGAGGGTTGAGATATAGGCTACATGGTGCAGATACCGTAGCTAAATCTCACCCTTGCAATCATTAGTGCAAAGTTGGATCCACGGCCAGATTAAGCCCATATGGGGCCCTAGTCAGAAATAAGATGTTTGCCCACTGTCCCTCCTGCTTTGTGTGCTTTGTGTATGTATCCCCTAACCTCCAAATACAAGCTGCAGACTAAACATGGCATCATATTTTGCCTACAGAACCAGTAAAAATACATACTGACTGCCCTGGTTTTCTAAGTGTTATAATTTTTAAAAACACTATTATATTTAAGAATATTCGCCATGTAAAGACAGCATAAATTAAATGAAGAAAGTTCTTGGTGTATTTACAGGAGAAGTCTAATAATGATGCTTTCAAGGGCTGGTGTGCCTGTGCGCATGCGTGTGACAGAACCTTACCTGAAGGCACCGAAGCACACACTCCCAATCATGTAGAAAAGAGAGTAAAATATGACCAGACATAGCAGCAGATTGAAGAGCACGGTCTGTCGGGTTGAGACATAATATTTCACAATACAGCATGTCAATTGTGTAGTAGGCAACAACACATATTTTCAACACTAACCAGGAGCTATGCAGTTCTACATTGTAGACTATCTGCAGTGGGAGAAAACGACTCTATCTGCTTCAAAACCTGATTTTACAGTTAGAATTATATTCTAACCCTAACCCTCGATTACAAATAAATAGACTTTAGACATAACCTAGCTTGTCATATCCTCTTTATTATTTATCGCACATGATTTACTACAGTCGATTCAGATTGACAGACAGTTCACAGAGACATATTACACGTGAGACATTTACTGTCCTCTTACCTTCGACTCAACCGTTTTGCTTTTAAATGCCATTTCATGGTTTGCACTTGATGTTATATTACAAAATAACCCAGGCTGCAGCAGCACGATACACGACCCCGTTAATCCCCTAGAAAACTTGACTTCTTCTGCCATCTAGCGACAAACACAAGACACTCAAAACCAGCGCTGCCGCTTCTATTGCTGAGCAATGAACTCATTTCACCTCGTATCAGAGCGGCCTTTGTTGACTGAAATAAAGACTTTTCTCTCTATGTAACTGTTAGCTAACAAGGAAATACATAGCTGTGGATACTATGGCGGTGTTGTGTTTGGACGGAGTGTATTTCATCAACAATTATGGCTAAAACGGACCATAAAATCTGTATCTTTATTATACACAGGAGAATCCATAACCGCCCTATGTGGGAGGGATTGAATACTGCAGGAGATGATATGGTTCAACATTGGACCATCCGCGACCCAACAAATGCTTCAAATGAATCTTAAAAACCACAGGAAGAAATACGCACCCATATAATCCCACTATTAAGTTAAATGGTTCAACTGTCACATTAAAACAGTAAACCATACATCCAGTAATACCATTGGAGGTGATACTAGATGCACAGTCCGATACATTGGTTTCGTCAATGTTGTATTTCGGCCAAAATGTAACCCTGCAGTAGTACTTTGGCGTATTCAAGGTTTGATTAGGCTAAACTCAGTAGGCTATGTGTTTTCATCATCTCCCGACTTTATTCAACGTCACTGGTTAAAATAGCCCTCATACGCACCAGCCGAAATAACTGTATATATGTTTTAAGAGCCAAACCAGTCCTGTCTCTTGTGTAGAAACGTATTTTGATCGTTTTCGGTTAAAAAATGTCACTTCGGGTGATTTTACAGGCCTAAGTGTTTAATCCTACAGTTAGCACCGGCGTATGTAAACTGATTATCGCCTGTACTCGGATTGCATCTACACAAATCAGCTGTTTAACGGCCGTAGACGGTTTATAGAAGCGGCCAGTTTGACCACAGTGGAACCAACCGCTCCTCAACGGTCATGGAAGACACTGCGGTCCCTGCGCTCCATTGATACACTGTCGTACTTCTTTAGGGAAATACTTCTAAGGCTGTTGTGAGCAAAAGGGGGGTATGAGCTCCAACCATCGGTAGTATTCGTTATATCGGCACTGAACCGAGTTTTGGGCGTGTTATAAGTGTAAAGAGGCCTAGTATTGACCACCGATAGTAAACTGAACTTTTCCGAGATCCAAAGTTGTCAGGCAGCGCATCTTGCACGCATGCGCATCCTTCTATCCAGCAGCTCTAAATAAGAGTTAAAACAGAAACGAGGTGAGTTCCACATTTTTAAACAATACTGGCGTTAATACCCATTTATTGCTGTTAACAGTGACACAATTTGAAAAAGCGGCCTTCGCCTTGTTATTTAGCGTTTGTTCACATTATTTCCACTCTGATTTAAAACGGCGAGAATAAATCGTTTTTTTCAAGTTTCTATTGAAGAAATTAATCAAGCAACAATGTTGAAGCTCGTAACAGTAGCACGATGTTATTGTGACAGTGTGTGATATTATGCGAAATATTGGCGTTTTCCAAAATGCGTTTTCCTATTGTTATTAACCAGGAAACTTATTTATTACAGATTGTCCTTAGCTGGCTGCATCCAGTCACAATGCTACGGCTAGCTGTCTAGCAAACCTCAGTTCAAGTGAACGGAGTAGAGCTAGCTGACTGTTAGCTTCATGTCAGCGCTAGCTAGCAACCTGGGCTGACATTCCGTGACAAGGGGAAAGTGAAGAAAATAACTCGAGTGATGGAAAACACAAAGTCAGGAAATTACACAGCAAACATTTGCTTTTGTTCGACACGTAGCCGCTTTGCATGATTTGTTTAAATGGGTAACTTGAGTAATTTACATAGTTTAAACGTGTTGGTGGCCTCTTCCTATGTTCCGCCATTTTGTATAAGACGAATGCTAATCATGGGCGCTCCAACATGCACTTTATTTATGGCTAGAATAAAACTGAGGTATCAAATGCAAAGTCAAACTTAATCAAGAGCCATTAGCTCGGCCTGTTGTTTACTTTCCACATGGTTATAACCACCATGCAAAGAGAAAATATCACCTTAATTCAGTTGAACATGCGTCAAGACTAAAACGTTATATCGTAATATTAGTCGGATTAATACGCTTTTAAGTTTTGCCAGTCAGTGCAGAAAACAGTGTTCCCTTTGAAATCGATATACAAATTACCCTCTCACTTGTTAATAACCAGGCACACAGCCGGTTTTAAGAGATACCGTTAAAACAAGGAAAAGATGAACTTGTGTTGTTAACTTCAAGTTGAGACATTTTTCCTCATGTTTGTCAATGATCCTGATGGAGGTTCACTCCAATGGGGCCGTTTGTGCACGCATTTCCCTCTTAGTTCACCAGAGAAACAATATTATTATTGACTGTTTGTCTGAAATCGAAGTGCATGGTGTAGCCTGCAAGCCAGCACACAGTCGCCATCTAGCTGTGAAGTTGGGAAATGCTCTTTACAAGTGCAGGTAGAAGCTGCATTCGTCGTTGGGAGCACTTTGTAGGTAAACCATGTAGGGGGGCTGCTACACTGTGATATTCAGACGGTCATCATAATAGACTGAGAACAATGTCAGAGTTATGGACAGAACCTTTCTATTCAACCTCTGTTACATTTTGAACATCTGTAACGTTTTTGTGTCAGTTATCAGTATAGTCATGGGACTGTTATTTTGTTTTTGCAGGTTGGGGATATCATAGGTGTGGGAATGACCGACACTCCACCCAGTGATGGCCCCTCCCAGGGAGCTGAGTTTGATATGATGGGTGCTCTGGACTGGAAGGATGGTATTGCCACGCTGCCAGGCAGTGACATCAGGGTACGAAAGAGATTTATGTTCCTGTCCGGGATCATCTCTTGATTGTGTTAATGTTTGTGTACAAGTCTTTATTTGTAAGAGAGGGGTTTCCTGTTGGGTTTTATAGTAGAGGCCTGAAATTAAAACCACCTCTACTAACTTTCTAAAAAAAAAAAAAAACATTTTAATTAAAGAAAACATTAACCTGTACGGGGGAAAGAGAACGAGAGCTGTTTCACACGGGGCATGCCATATATTTAATTCATGTGAGTAATATTTTGGCTGTGATCCACTAACTTAATTCATAAGGAGACAAAATAAATTAGGAGTGATGTATCTGTAATGAGTATACCTGTTTCTACCTTACTTGTGTCTTTCAGTTCCGCATGACAGAGTTTGGGACTCTTGAGATTGTCACAGACCTAGAGGTCAAAGGGCAAAAGGCAGAGCCTAACCGCAAGACCTTGGACCCAGCACAGTCCCACACCCCCACCCCTCCACCAGAGGGCCAATCACAGACTGGCACAGCCACAGCTACAGCCAATCAGAGTCAGCCAGGATCGTCTCAAGGTAAAGGTATGACAGCACACGTTTAACCCTTACAACATTGTTATTGTAAAGAATTGCAGTGTTTACTTTTTATCCGTCAGTTTCAGCCCTTCTTTGTGCTTTGTCCCCTAGCCCCCGGTCCTGTGCTTCTGTCTCTAGAGGAGGGCCCCAGTATGGAGGGCCCCAGTGTGGAGGTTGGTCCCAGTGTTGAGGTTGGCTCTAGCGCAGACATGGGTCCAAATGGGGAGCTGTCAAGGTGCAGGGCCTGTGGTGGCCGTGTTCCCCGGGATGCCCTCCTTCAGGGCAAATTCTGTAGTTCCATTTGTGCCCAGCCCTCCAGTGGCAGGTACAATCACACACACGGGCTCATTAATGCCTCTTTGTTGTCATATTATTTTTGTTTTGTTAGTTTCATCACCAGTCAAATCTTTCTTTTCTACAGATCGTCTCCAGCAGAAGCAAGGGAGAGTCAAGCAGTTGAGGGTGAGAGGCTGGGTAAACGTGTGCGCAAAAAGAGGAAGATCTATATGGATTCTGGTGAAGAAGAGGAAGACAACCAAGAAGAACCAGAGGTAAGGAGCATACCTTTAGCATTTGTTTCCAGTGTTGTTCCCTTTCAGAGCTACACGCCACTCAAGTGTTCGGTGATGTGTTACTGTAATTACTCATTTTTGCTGATAGGTATCTTATTTTTCTATTCTGAAAGTTATTCACTCCATCTTTAAGTTGAGAAACCACACAAGAGGATTGAGAAAAAAATATTATTGACTTATTCTTTCATTTGACCTTTTGTAGGAAAAGGCCAAGACGACCAAAGGCAAACGAGGTGCCAAAATAGCCAAACTGGGTATGTTGGGCTGCTGCCTCTATAGACAGGAATGAGTGAGAGTTTTTATTAATTAGGTTCTATCAATATTATAGATATGTTTTCACATGACCATGACATATAGTGATGCCTTAAAACATTATTTACTCCTAAAATATCACAATTTGAGAAGATTAGCACGTAAACGGAGCTGATCTGAATAAAATAAATCTCAAACTATGTGCATCTGTATGTTCCTCAAGAATGTGATGGATGGAGGTCCTCATGCGCCACCTACAGTGCATAATACTAATGTTTTTTTGCCAAACCCTCAGTGGCTGCCCCAGGCAATAAGAAACGGGCATGGAGCTGGCCAGCTTACTTGGAAGAGGAGCGGGCCATCGCTGCGCCTGTTAAACTATTCAAAGAGGTATTTTTCACCCATATACTCTGGCCAATTTTTTATATACCTTTAAAAAAAAAAAAAAAAAAAAATTATAACCAGATGGTTTTGTTTATTTGGTCTCCGATAAGCCAAATCATGACTGTGCTATGATTGTACATTTGTCTTGCAGCACCAGTCGCTTCCTCAAAGCAGGAACAGTTTTAAGGTGGGGATGAAGCTGGAGGGGCTGGACCCGTCTCACCCCTCTCTGTTCTGTGTACTCACTGTTGCAGAGGTATGTGTGCTAATGGCTGTCTGTGACAACAGCACATCTCTCTCTCTCTATATCTCTATATCTCTATATCTCTATATATATATATATATATCTCTCTCTCTCTCTCTCTCTCTATATATATATATATATATATATATATATATATATATATATATATATATATATATATATATATATATATATATATATATATATATATATATATATATATATATATATATATATATATATATATATATATATATATATAAAATGAAGAATCTGACTGTCCCTTTGCCTCTCAGATCCAAGGCTATAGGGTAAGGCTCCACTTTGATGGTTACCCAGAATGCTATGACTTCTGGGCCAATGCCGACTCATGGGACATGAAACCAGCTGGCTGGTGTGAGAAGAATGGGCATAAGTTATTGTTGCCTAAAGGTAGACACACACACACACACACACACACACACATATCTTTTTTCATGACTAAAGCGAGAGGGCACTGATTTCATTAGCTATAACTGACTATATCTACATGCAGTATTGTTGACGGGGGGAGGAAACCAAAAAAAAAAACTTTACCAAAATCTCTTTGTTTTAGTTGACGGAAAAGAGGAGACAGGATTACACCTGCAGCACACAGTGAGCACAGTCAGGAGAGCCTGGAGTTATTTACTTAGGTTAAAGTTAACACTGACAACAACAGGGCTTGGGAGAAAGAAACAATGTGATATTTTACCTAAACTAGATTTGACTGAAATGTTTAATATGATGTAATGACTAAAATAGCTACAATTTCTTTATTGACTAAAACACTACACTGACATTTTAATTTAAAAGAAATTAAACTAAACAGCCCAGACTTTAAGTCAACTAAGACTTGACCAAAAACAACACAGGACTAAGACTAGATAAAAAAATAGCTTGCAAGATTTACACTATTTTACAAACCGCTTTACTGAGTGATTTGTCTTGTAGGTTGTAAGGACGGAGAGTTTAATTGGAGCATGTATGTGAAGAACTGTAGGGGTCAGCTGGCCCCAAAACACCTTTTCAAGAGCCTCAACACAGTAAGTATCAACACAATCTGTACGCTCAAAAGCCATCAGATTGTTCCTAAATTCAGGGTTTTTATGTGTATGTTTATTTTTCAGTCTGTGACTCCGTCTGGATTCAGAGCAGGGATGAAGCTGGAGGCGATCGACAGGAAGAACCCATCGTTGATCTGTGTAGCAACCATTGCTGCTGTTGTTGACAACCGACTGCTCATTCATTTTGACAACTGGGATGACACATATGATTACTGGTAAGAGCCCGGTTTAAGACTGAAGGAACGAGCGTGATCCAAAGATATCCCCCAGTCCACTTGGAGGACTACTGTAGCTTTAAATACAAGTGAAATCTACGGTAGTGTAATGTCTGCACGACATCCACATGGTGCCTGTGTATTTAAGGTATGGAAAGGTATTGGAAATGAATGTGATCAGGTCTCGACAGGTTTGTAAATTGGACAAAAGGTCTGGGAAAAGTTGGGCAAACATATTTAACTACAGAGCTCAATTAACACTTTTGAAAAAGTCTAAAATTGGGCTGTTACTGTGTTCCTGTTTACCTGGTGGTTGTTTTGTTTGTGAAGGTGTGACGCTAGCAGTCCATATATCCATCCTGTGGGTTACTGTGAAGATGCTGAGCTAACTCTGACCACTCCAGCTGGTAAGACACAGACCAAGACACACGTGGGTCAGTATAAACTTCTTCAATATACTAGAGTATGCAGAATCTAACACTATCAGAAATAAATACTAATACAACTTTTAGATTCTGGTGAAATTATTGTTTACTTGTGCAATCAATGCATTGCTAAATCATTTTAAAGTAATTATAATGAAGCTAATTGTATAAGTAAGTTCCTGTGGATGTTCAGACTGAATCTAATGCATCTAATTCCCTCTCCGCAGAATATAAGCAGCCCAAGAGTTTCTCATGGGAGAAATACCTGGAAGAGACGGGCACACAGGCGGCTCCAGCTCGGGCTTTCAAGCCGGTACAATTCTGACACACACAAATACACAAATACACACAAAGATTTATAATAAGGACAATAGTCTAGATATAGTCTTGTGATCGTTGTTCTGCCTTGTGTTTGCAGCGACCGCCGCACGGCTTCCAGTTTGGGATGAAAGTGGAAGCTGTGGATAAGAGGAACCCCATGCTCATCCGTGTTACAACTATAACGGACACAGAGGACCACCGACTAAAGGTACAACACGGCTCCTCGTCAGGTTCAGGGTTATTATCGTGAGCTAAACTTAAACTAAAATAAGCAGTGAAAAATATTGTCGTAAACTGATATTTAATAAAACAATATTCTTTAAGAAGAACTAAACTTAAATGATATTTCCTGATTTAAAAATAATAATAATGGAAATGAACGTAAATTAGTTTCAGTTTTTTGTGAGTCGTGTGAAAGACAACTCAAGTTGATTCCCAAATCAAAAGATTTAAACATTATGGCCATTCCTGCACAGTTCTCCAACCATGTGTTTTCTATGTATCTGTAGCTACATATTTCTGGCCCAAACAAAAACAAACTAAACCGTTCTGGAAAAACTGAAACTAAACTAAAACTGGCAAACACACTAACAAAAAAACTAAATAAATGAAATTGAAAAGTTTAAAATTAGATAAAAACAAATGAATAATTCAAAACTATTCTAACCTTTGTCAGGATGTGTTTCAACTTGCTCAGTCTAATTGCTATTGCTCTTCTCATCTAGATTCATTTTGATGGCTGGAGTTCAGAGTATAACTATTGGGTGGAGACAGACTGCCCTGATCTGCACCCTGTAGGGTGGTGTCAGAAAACTGGACACCCACTACAATACCCGAACGGTGAGACGCAGTCTCTCACTCACACACTCTTCCTGTCTGTCCTGCCTGATATTCAGAGAGGTCAGTCTTAGGAGACGGATCTAGAATTGTAAATTCAACAGATGAGTCAGCAAAGTTTGTCTCTGCCTTCATTTAACTTCTGTGTAATGAATTACAAATGAAAAGTGTGTGTGTGTGTGTGGTGTGTGTGTGTGTGTGTGTGTGTGTGTGTGTGTGTGTGTGTGTGTGTGGTGTGTGTGGTGTGTGTGATTCTTAGGCTCCAGTGATTTAGTGACTGCTCCGGGACAAGGATGTCCTACCCCAGGATGCAACGGGGTTGGTCACATTAGAGGACCTCGCTATGGGACACACTACACGTTAGTAGCACATCATCAGTTTTGTGCTTTCACTTTCTCTGTTTCTCAATCTGTCGTATAGCACATATGATTATTTTCCAAATCACTTACTTCATAGTGAATATAGTATAATATTTTATTTTCCTACATATTCTTAATTATTTGACTTCTCAGTAAACTCTCATTTGTACTTGAAAGTTATACTTTTTAATATACCTTTTATTCTGATGTTAATGCTGTACAAAGTGCTTTATATAAAAACCTCCCTCTAAATTATTATTCAAATTTCTTCATTTTGTAATCTGTCACTCAAGCAGCACATTAATAGTTAAGTTTCATGGTTACAGGAGGAGAAAGAATCCTTTTAAAATGTAAAATTGAATGTTTTGATTCTTTTAAGGTGATTATTATCTTTTTTTCTTCCTTTTTGTTGTAACCAGTTTTATAGCAGAGTATCAAAAGTCAAAAGTTGCAGTTTGTTTTAATCCTGGGTAAAGTTTGTTTATCTTTTGTGTGTGCAGTCAGGTGAGCTGTCCCTACTCGGATGTTAATCTGAACAAAGAGGGCTTGCTGCCAGATCGCCTCAGCGGAGAACGACCCCTCGCACTCAGCGGACCTCATCCACGGGGGCGTCGCCCGGATCCTCACACAAACACCACGACGCAGACCTCCTCAACGCCAGACCAGCCGGAAGGAGCTGAAGACTCTCTGAACAGGTTTGTGGCTGTCATTCCACAGAAAAGGGACAGTTCACCGCAAAATAGAGGTGTCTGCTTTCTCTCGAATATAACGGAGCTAGATGGCACAATTTGAGGAAACGATGACCCAGTTAATGGCACTATTGGTAAGATGACTTGGGTTGTACTGTCCCTTTTAAAAAATCTACTAGCACTTCCAAAATAACTCATTTTTAGTGTTTCGCATGCAGCTCTATCCAGTGGTCTGTATCTAAGAGTGGGTTATCTGTGTTGCTAGGAAACCGGTGACGGTGGAAGCTGAGCGTTTAGCACGTAACACTCAGCCGGAGCCAGCAGGTGGAGCCAGCGAGCAGAGCCACAATGGAACGAGGCCTAAACGGTACCATCACATGAAACCACCACACCAAGCTGTGCTGCTGCAGCTCACTGTAAAAGATGTTCTCCTGTCTTAGAGACTTCTAACCTGTATGTTTCTTCAGGACCGCTCCCGTTCCCAAATACCTGAAAATGCACTACGTTAAAGAGGAGATTGGCGATAGTAAAGGTGCGTGTGACTGTGCGTAAAATGAGACGTGATAAAAGCATGTAAATCATCACCTCTCTCCCACTGACTGCCGTCCTTCCTTCTCTTCCCCCCCTCCTCAGCCTCTCCAGACACCATCTCTCTCCAGCAGGCCCTCCACGAGTCAGTGTTTTCCCCTGGCCTCTCTGCCTCCCCCCCCCACCGGGTGGCTCTCTGCTGGGACAAACACTGCCAGCTGCTGCCGGAGGTCCTGGGGCTGACTGCCAAGAGAGTGGCCACTTGGAGCGCAGAGGAGGTCGGACATGCTTACACACTGACACTGCGCCAACACATGAAAAGCAGACATGCTCCTCATTCACTCGCCCAACATGAAGGCATCTAGTTGTTCAGGGAAGCTGTGCATGAATATTCAAGGAGCTTCTCTGGTTCGGAATTGGTGCCCTCTTTCTGCCTGTCGGTTCAATAAAGGCATGCAAGACACTTTGATTTGTAGTAGATGTGTACACTGAACAGTTAGAAGCTTCGAAGCAGAATTCATTTAGTTTTGTACGTCTATTCATTCGGTTCTGTCAAAGAGAAGCTACACTAATATTATTTGTATTATTATTATTAATATTTGTAGGATTAGACTCATGTGATCCAAACATTTCCAATAGCTCCAGAGCGTTGTGAAGTTCAACATTTATTTGAAAAAAGATCGTAATAGTTTTTTATCTAAAGAAAATATTCTGCTTCAATTCATATTTGTTGGCACTTTCAAAAACAAAGAAACGTTTTGCTCTCCTGCTTGCCTCACACACCTGTTTTAACGGGGCGGTCTAGCAGCAATCTTAACAGCACCATAAATTACATTTATACAACTACAATAATTTTTTATAGGGTGATGTCATAAAATACGATGAAAGACATTCTGAGCTTCATTCAAAAACCTCAATAGAAGCTTTGATCGTAAAAAAATTAATAATTGAATTCGCTACAGCGATATTTAACTTTTACAAACATCTCTGTGTTTGACAGCCTGTCTGTAGCTTTGTGCTGTAAATTGTTTCTCTTTTTTTCATCAGGTGGCCACTTTCGTCAAAGGTTTACCAGGATGTAAAGAACATGCTGCGACATTTAAAACAGAGGTAAGCACTTTTCAACTAAACATTACTTTAATTTATAATCAATGAAGATTATAGTGTAGTAGATAGATGCTAAAACTTCAAAAGCAATACATGAGGCATACACACAGGTGGCAGCAATAAGCACTGACTTAATGAATTCAATGTTTATGTATTGCGGCCACCTGTGTGTGTGTTTGTGTGTGTTTGACATAAAGCAGATGGAAAAAGGGCCCAAAATGTCTTTGCATATTGAATCATGTTTTTTATTAGCAGTCACTGTGTGCAGACTTTTAAGTTTCCTTATTAGTGGGTTTGATGTGCAGCTCTGCATAATTATATGAAGTTTCTTGCATTTTCATAACATTTGCATACATTTTCATAATAAGACATCCCTGGAATTAATGTTTTCATATCAATGCTAACTAATGATTGATTTAGTCAAACTGTAATCTTTACTATATATACTGTATACACTCACATAATGTCACATTAATCCACTGTAAATAGGCCCATTATGATGACATGTACAGTTATAAACTGATGTTCATAAAAACAAAGTGCAGAAATGTGCTTATTCATTCCCATTGCATATATTACTCAGCAACATTATTAAGGGCTGTGGCTTTTCATATGATTATAAAGTCATCCAAAACATTTTTTACATGCTTCTTGACTTCATGGCAAGTTCTGTCTTTGAAATTAATTTTTGCTCAGCATTTAATTAAACTTTGTTTTATGAAAAGGCGGACAGACACAGTTAGAGAGTAGCTGGTTAACACAGTGGAGCAGCTAAAGAGTCAGATATACCAGATGAATATTGTACTCTAATAATAATGTTGCTCCATATCTGCTGCTGGATGTGTAAATAGGAAACTGCTGGCCTAGTTTTTTTTGTATCAATTTAAAACGCGATATGTCAACGTTATGTTCTTGTTACTTGTTTTTGCAAGTAAGTAATCCAGTGGCATAAATATCAGTTACTGCAGTTGTAATGATGGTTAGTGTGGACCAACAGCTTCAGGGAAAAGAATCAGAATCTGGATTAGTTTGTAAAAACAAAGATAAAACCTCTTTCTTTTTTTACCCCTTTCTTATTTAGCAAATAGACGGCGAGGCCTTCCTGCTGCTTACGCAAGCGGACATCGTCAAGATCCTGTCAATCAAATTAGGACCCGCCCTGAAGATCTACAACTCCATCCTCATGTTGAAGAACGCAGACGAAGAGTAAAACCTCTAAAGACTGACGAGGAATCACTTCCTACTAACCGGCCCCTCAGCTCCGGTTTCATCAACACTCAGCTATAAAGACATTTGAACAAATCAGCCAGAACAGGTTTCGTCGGTGCAGCGACAGGAACGACTCAAGTGGAAGCCATCATCGCAGAAAAACGTCCACCACCCCTCTCTTTCTCTCTCCATGATGGACAGTACTGATCAACCTGAGGGAGAGTTTTACATGATACCATAAGTTTCCTTGACTTATATCGTGTTTGTTTACTGAATCATTTATAAAAAAAGAAAAGAAAGAACTACAGGCACCTTCAATGCTTCTTAACATTGTACAGTTTATGAATTGGATTTATTGTCACAATTCTGTTGCATTATTGAACTGTAATGGTGCTTGAGCTCAGAGCAGATGGAACAAGAGCGTTTGTGCTTTGTTGCATTTTACTTGGCAACAGATGTTTTTTTTTTTAAAAAGCTGCAAAATACAATCGTGAGGTGGCGAGAGGTTTAAAATGTGAAACCCAGTGGAGCAGAAGCACTATGTAGTTCATCCTGTCTCCTGTAGATGGAGAACGTGGGCAACTCCACAGGCCCGAAGGCAAGAGAGTTTGATTTAATTGGAGTTGGCTGAAGCTTAGATTGAATGGGGGATGGTAAAGACTGTGTGTGTGTGTGTGTGTGTGTGTGTGTGTGTGGGCGCGCGTGTGTGTGCGCGTGTGTGTGCGCGTGTGTGTGTGTGTGTGTGCACAAATGTGACTAAGAGTGTTTGAGATACAAGGATGTATTTTCCCATCAGCCCTTGTGTGCTTTTCTGGTCCGAGGATTGTTGTGTGACAAGCAGGGCTAAGGGCTAAATGTTGAATCAAGGAAACTTGCAGTCTCTTAAAGTGGAACGAGACAACGAACCAGCTCCGTTCTTCTCTATCTGCTTTTATTCTCGTTTTTGTTTTTGGGAACGGCACATGAATATGAATGTTTAAAAAAAAAAAAAAAACTTTTAGTCGTTTTTGTTGATATTATCTTGTTTCATTCACATTGTAAATAGTATACAGCTACAAAAGGACTGTCCTCGCTCCCTAACAAGAGTTTACTCCTGCTTGGTTATGCAAAGGCTGTACATCTGTCCACAAGGGAAGGACATTGTGGCAGTGAACTGAAAAATACGAGCCTCAATTCATACAAAGATTTTGAGAAAAAAAGAAACATTGTCAGTGTCTTTGTAAATCAGCGTGTACTTCAGCAAGTTGGAATGTGTACATCAGCAACTGTTTATATGCAAACAGCTTTTATTTATGTATTCTAATTTAAAGGGGAATGGTACGCTGTTTTTGGCTCCGAGGTAAAGCTATGGCTGGTCGATGGAAAGTGTGAATGGGTGAAAAATAAATGAGAATGCACACGGTCTGCTGTCCTCATTTAACGTCAGGCATTTCACCACACAGATAATCTAAACCTGGTCTTTATCTGTATGTTTTTCTATTGACTTATTTACAGAAGTGGAAAACACATTCGCTAAAGTACTTAATGCATTTTTGAGGTAACATCCTTTGACAAAACAATAACAACTAAATCTACTCGCTTTTCTTCTGGAGCTTCTGACCTTCACATGGACTTCAAACAGCGGATGGAGTTTCCTGTTTTCTTGAGTGCTCAGTAGATGTTAAACTTTAATTGATCGCGCTTTCAGGACATCTGTGTTGGCTTAAACGTTTAGCTTCAAAGTGAGAGGTGGAAAGTAACAGTACATTTACTCAAGTATTGCACTTTACATTTTTATTTTCTTTGAGGTTCTTGCACTTTTGAGTATTTTAATTTTATGCTACTTAATACTTTTACTTCAAAGGGAAGTGTTGCACTTTTCACTCTAGCACACAAGTTATTTGGCAAATTGATATTTTATCTAGAACCTTTTGTTTCACGCCCCGTTTCAGATCAACAGTGTCTGGTTCTCAGATGTGTGAGTTGTTAGTAGTCAGCAAAGAGTAATTTCCCCTCTAAACTTCTCAAGTGGTTTCATTTATGAGGCCCAAATAAGTCAAATAAAACTATTAGGGAAAAGTAAATAAAAATGAACTTTTGTTCTTCTGTCTTATTCCATCAATCATCTCATGACTCTCCCGAGATACTCTGTGTGACTCTTAAGATGGGGCCCTCGTTCAAACTGGCTCTAACTCCATCAAGTAGAAAAATAAAATGCTCCGTACACTGTGAAGCATCGGTATTAACAAACTGATTATGTCTTGAGCCCCTGGGCATATAGGCATGTAGTTTTTTTGTCTGTTAAAAATAAACATGATATGACCCACATGCAGCTACTTTGTGAACGGGATGTAGCAGAGATGGGGGGGGGGGGGGGGGAATCACACAATAAAATTGAGCGCTGTGATCGACCTTAAAAGAGTTCCCCATTGATTTAGCATTGCACTCCTATAACATTGCCCAACTCACGCAGTTTAACGTAATAAACTTCAAGATTTTAATTTTACCAAAAGTCTGTTAAGTTACCATCTTTGGCCAAAGGAGGGAACACAATGGTGATCGAGCCTATGGCACCCTGATGACACAAGCTTATATAAATATTAAGAGGTTTTAACTTTCTGTTCCTCGATTTAAAATGTGCAGAAAATATGAATTTTGAAGTTTTTACGTGTCTTAAAAAAGACAGTTACTAACAAGTTGCGCAATGAGACGACTAAACACCATCGTTTAGCTTTTCACGTCTGCCGATTGTATTTATCCTTCACAAATTCATAAAAGTTGTGTTTATTTGTGAAGAACATCTTGCTGAACAAGACGTGTAAGTATCATAAATGTATGTTTGCCACATAGCTTATTTTCTGCGATAATCCAAAATCCAATGGAAAAATCTTTTTGGCTTTTTGTCGAGGGAACAAGTGCAACGCTAACATTCAGGGTCGTACTACAAAAAGTCGTCATCCCGCTCTATTACGAGCTGGGTGTCTATGGCGACGTTCCCAGGAAAAACACCCAGTTTAAATGTTATCAACTGATCAAATGGCAGTTATCAGCCTCATAGATGTGGGTCAAAAGAGGGCTGCTACACCAACTAGTCGGTTTTATCATATATTCACATGGTTGATTACTGAAAGAAGGAATACAAGAAGACAACCACAACCTCTAGTGACCGTGGTAATTACATCAAGAGCAAAGGTGAAAGTCAGGTGATGAAGTATAAAAAGCGAGAAACTCCATAAGGGACAGGACTTACATCCACTGATGTTCACATCCCATGTAAAAAACATTTTGTGTTCAAGTTAAGTTTCACTTTACAAACTTTTATTTTAACCCAAAACAATATATTTTCCTAACCAAGTAGTTCTGTTGCCTAAACCTAAAGAGGTTGTTTTGTTGTGTTCAAAACGCCATGGTTTCACTTTTGTAGGGGCAATTTGGCCCGTCTGACGCACTAGAATAGTAGCGATAAACACTAATAACGCCCATTTAACCAGCTAATAACATTTAAAATGTGTAGGGAAAATCACAAGCAGCGCTCACTGTTGGATCACTGGGAAGTGAGATCCAAACACACACCTGCAAAAACAGTTTATCGCCATATGTGCCGCCAAAGAGGAACAGAGATCTTCCAGATTGTAAAAATCGATACAGCAGAACCAGACTTATCGTCTTTTGTATTCCACACATGTCAAACCTTGGCGCCTACATTATCCACATGCAATGCGAGCAACTTTCCACAGGAAGCAGTAATACTTACACACATCTGTAAACTAATTCAATCCATTTTATTTGACGCATGAAACCATACAAGATACAACTCCAGTGAAATGCACTTTTAAATGTGTGGAGTTCCCCTTTAAGACAAGGCAGAGCAAGTTTATTTAAATAGCACATTTCAGAAACTCAATTCCACGTGCTTTACATTAAACATTTAAAGCATCGAGACAAAAGAGGGAAAGAAAAACATTACAGAAAAGTAATTAAAGAGCCAAGAGAGTAGAAAAACAAAAACAAGCTAAAAGAGAATACGACAGGTTTAGAATAAGAATAAATGTTACACTGCAGTGTAAGACATGTATAATTATATAAGCAACATTAAGCATCTGCTAATGGATTTTCATACTAATTGAAATTAGATTATAATAACTGACTGGGAAGGTAGGAAATAAAACTGTACATCTTGTATTTTAAAAATAATCATAGGAGACCTAACCTAGTTAGGTGCTTTCAGTAAAGGGTACAATTCCTGGTTACATTTCATGCATTTTCTCTACATCTTTCAGGTCTCTGGAGGAGGAAGAAGGCTGATCCTTTAGTATCTTCACTGTTTTGTTGATCACTAAGAATAACTGCGCTCACCGTGGGACTGGCCTGGACGAGCCACACATTCCCACGACCCCTCCTCTACACACAGAGACAAATCAAAACACAGGCTGCAGAGGCGCTCAGGCTGGGAGGACACAGAGAGACATGCAGAGCGGCTTTGCACCACTTTTAGTAAGATTGTTATTTACTATAAAAGCTTCATTTCAGGCTCCGCAGTGCGCGCTGTTGCGCTGCACACTGGCCACACACAGTGTGAAACACGTCGTAATGTGAGGAGGGATACGGTGAAAGTCTGGATTTAACACACGGAGTGGGAGGAATAACGCAACTCAGGATTTGTTTGTTTTTTTATGATGCCGAGGAGCCCGTTTCTGTTTCGGATTTACGTCCAAAACAAGGCAAGTAACCAGTCTGATTTTATATTGACTGCGCTAAAGTAACCGGACAGTGAATTAGTAGTCAGCAACGGTGCCGTTGAGCAGCCTGAATTAAAATATAACATTAAAGATGCATGCAAAAAAAAAAACACTTATAGAACAGCAATTTGTCATCTTGCGTCCTGTTGAATAACCCGCTGTGTTCACTCGCTTCGGGGGAAATTCAATCATGAGTTCAGTTAGAGCAATAACCGTACTAATGCACCTCTGTTTTCGTGACTGCAGTGATATTGTGAAGTGTTATCACAAGATCCTGAAAGGGGTCAGTCGTTTTTATTCCCATGATAATGAATGCTTAACAGTTCAGTCCGGGTTCATAGAAGCTGCTGTGTTGCTCCACAGAGACACTGGAGGAGCTGCAGAGATGTTGGCATCTCAATAACCCAGCCACATGTCTTATTAAAGCAGCTATTTCCTGTTGTGTGCAATGCAGAGTAAACTATCTTCTCTCAAACACACCGAGTGCTCTCCCTCTGGTGTTGCATGTTACTTCATTCTTGTATTTCTGCTCTTTTCTGTGTCTTCTGTTCAGTCTGAAGCCAGAGGATGACGGCAGCCGGTCCCGCCTGCAGCCCTGCCTCCTCCCACTCTTCCCAGTCATCACCTGTGTGCCTCCCAGCATGCCAAAGACACCTGAAGAAAGGTAAAGCCCTCCAGACCCAACTGCACCTGCGCTCTGCCCCGGGCGTGTGGCTCCTGTTGGGTGTGGTGGTGGTTTTGGTGGGGATGGCGGTTGCGGTTGCGGGCTACGTATCCGCAGCACCGAAGCCCGTGATGACCGGCCGAGGCAGCACCCACATTGAGAGGATGAAGCTGGCCGGGCCCGTGGTCATGGGAGTGGGCCTGTTCATCTTCATCTGCGCCGCCACGCTGCTGTATGAGAACCGGGATCTGGAAGTGCTTAGACGAGGGACGCCTGACGACCTTGAGGATCTGAAGGGGGGAGACAGCTGGGAGGATTCACAGGAGCAGCCCAGCTTCAGCTGTCAGGAGCAGTGGGAGGATAAAGATGGAGGGCAGTGGGCCGCTCCGACCCACACGCTCCCCCTCTCAAACCAGAACTGTGGGTCGCCTCCCAGGAACACACCCAACATCAGCAGCAGGCCATCACCGCCGCCTCCTTTGGATGCAGGAGGTAGAGATGAAGAGGAGGAGGAGGGAAGATCAACGCTGCTGGCCCGAGTCCTGCACCACAAGGAGCCAACTCCTCACCCTCCCTCCCCCTGCCCCTCCATCTCCCACTCCATGGTCTACTCAGACTCTTGCAACTCCAGTGAAATTAATTTCAACATACGGACAGGCCTTCCTCAACACTGAACTTCTACAGTCTCATAAAATATGCATGATGAGATTCATTTGGAAGGTTCACGTGCAGACACTCACTTAAAACGAGACTATGCATTCCTTAATAAACAGATGAAATGTTTGGTGGTATGTTTTAGTGCCTCCGAGTGGCGCAGTGGCTCTGAGTCACTGTCTGTGAAGGGTGTTTTTGTCCTACATCGTTCTCTGACTCACCCACGTTTGAAAGATTCGGAGCTGTGCTTGTTTGATGTCAACTCACCATCCTGTTGTCTTTGAGCTCACCCATGCCCCAAATCCCCAAAAGCCAACTGCTTGTTTGACCATATTTGGACATGAGGATTGCTGAAAATTTGGGTGCCGTACTGGGACACGGACCAACTCACTCACTCTCTCACACATACACACACACACACACACACACACATGCAGAGGTACAGTGTCTACGTTTCCTTGCTGGAGAGGTTTTGGTTAAGAGGATGAGCCAGATTAGGTCCTAAATGAGTCTTTATCTAATCTCACACATACTATAATCTACTCTTTATCTGAGGAAATTGTGTCTCGGTATAAACAAGAGAAGCGCACAAGGCCACACTCCTCTCACTCGACACCTACAGCCACGCTATAAATACCAGCTGCTGCTCTGTACACATGCAAGTTTCAGTGGTTTACTGTAATTCAACTTTTCTTTTTTTAATTCAGTGTCGGCTGCTCAGTTTTCTCCCTTTTTCTCGAGTGTGGTGAGGCGAGATGTTAAAGAATGTCAATCAGATGGTGGATAGAAAGAAAAGAGCAATGACAAAATCTGGTGAGGCTGTTATGAGTTATTCCTGACGCAGTTTAACTGAGAAGCGGCCCTATGAGTCGTGTAACTGAAGCCTCACTCTCCCACCATCCCGACCTTTCATCTCTTCTCACTTCATCTGATTCCTACGCTTTATTCAAATAGCCCATCCTCCAGCTCTATCCTTGGCTTCTGCAAAATAGAGCAAAAACAATGCAGAGTAAAATGTTATCGGGTCCAATTAAGCAAAAGTCTAAGAGGTAAATGGGGTAGGATTTTAATTATCGCCAGCATTTTCTCCCCCAGCCTCTAATTACACAGGGGATCAGTCTGAAGGTTTTTATAGGTGCTTTAGGACTGCAGAGTATTTCCTTGTTGTTCGGGCCCATGCTGGGATCCTGCCATCCAGATGACGACTGAGACCGAAGCGTACTGTAATTTCCAGCAACACATTTCACTAAAAACAGCACCCATCTCACTCTTACACACACACACACACACACACACACACACACACACACACACACACACACACACACACACACACACAGACTCAGTAGAGGGTTTTGTGTAGGTACATTATGCTGGATGTATAATACAGTAGCAGGTATGAGAGAGATGTGTCTGAATCTTGCAACAAGATGCAAACAGCCTTCTTCACACTTATCGCTCAGAAAAAACCCAGCTCTCACTCCTCACTATCACACATACATGAGTCCTTCGCACTGTGAGAGATGCTCTGATGTGTTTACATTCGTGAGGGAACGATGCTGGATGTCAGGGCTGCAACCAAAGATTATTTCCGATTAATCTGCAGCTCATTTTCTCAATTATCGTCAAATCTTTTTGTCTACACTCAATTTCTAGTTTATTAGGTACACCTAGTTAAAACTAATGCAATCTTATTCAACAGTCCTGCAGTAAATCATTCCTTTATGAAGGTGATAATGTTCAGTTTTATGTCTAAACTGTTTTAGAGAGGTGTTGATGTAACTGTGTGGTCATTTTGCAGGCTACAGTTGGTGGGGGTGTTTATACTGGCAGTGTTTCCATTAATGTGTCCACTCCATTTATATCAATGAGGGTAGACTTAATAGGAATCCTCTGTATAATGCGATATAGTAACAGCACAACCAAATTAAAATGCCATCACACGTCTTTATATTGCCTCATATTGATTGTTCTGTCTGGACAACAATCAAAAACAGTACACTTAAAAAAAATATATATATATAAGACAGATAAAAAGTAACACATCTTCAAAGTGTTGCTTTGAAAATTCCCCAAAAGATTAATCAACTAACCATTTCAGTATATATACACCATGTCGGTAGCAGGAAACATTTTGTGCTCTTGTCTCTTGTAGTCTCCTGTCACATATAGTTTGATTTACCAGGCATCAATCCTCTCAGAATCTGACATCAAACTACCAGAGGCCATTTTAATATCTTTACACACGTGCAAACAGCACTGCAGCAACACAGAATACAAGACATCCTTGAGGGTTCACATGTGTGAGTGCTTGTTCTAGTGTTACATAACTCGGCAACATTTTTTTTTTTTTTTGCTGCATTGAGAATATAACTGAATCAAAATCCCCTCCTCTGAGAGATTAATGTGTTTGTGTATTGATACATATCTAAGCAGATGGACCGTAGGCTGTAAGCTGCTTAACCCCGCGGTGACTCAGGACAAATTTAATTTCTTTGTTCCGTAAGAGAGAGAGAGGAGCGATGATCAATATATTTTATTCCTATAAAAGATGTGAGTGAGTGATCGACAAGCCAGAAGTCAATTAAAATACTTTTTTGTTGACCTGTTGAAGCAGGAAGTGGGATTCAGTTGAGGGGAAACACTGAATCCCAAACAAACAAATACACATCACCATGAAACTTCCCCAGTTGGTTACTTACTCTAAGACAATTATTTTATGTATTACAAGTGTTGTGAAAATGTATGTTTAAATATGCAAATGAGGCATTATCTTATGCTAAGTTTTGGTGTATTAAAATAAGTGTATTTTGGATGTTTTCTTTCCACTTGTCTGAAAGAAGATGTGTTGTGGAAGAGAAATAGCCCAAACTCTCAAAATTGACCAGTGCATGAAAAAACAATGTTTTTGTCTGTATTGTCTTTGTAAGAAAAGTGAGAAGACTCAGCTGGATGGAGAAATGTTTTCCACTAAGGTGGGGTTTTTAACCTTTGTCCACATCTGGCATTCAGTATTTAATAAAAAACTGAGGGCTGAGTTACCAGCTTGGTTTTATATGTAACATTCACGTTGTATCTTCAGTTAAAACAAGCTATTAAACCAAACTACATTTTCTGACATTTAAGGAGACATAAAATCTCTGGTGGCCAAAATCCACATCCCACCTCTTGCGAGTTTTTTTTAATTTGTAGTTATTCCTCAAAAAAACGTCCGTTGTTTTATGATCTTCAGCCTTTCCGCAGTTGTTATCCGTGCAGAACAAAGCGCAGGTCTATTCTTGATCTAATCCCCTGCGTCCGAACGGTCTCCTCAGCACACCTCATGCTGCAGTCAATGGAAGAAGTATCCAGCTCAATATGAGAGGACTAATATTCGGTGTTTTTGCCCTAATGATGCTCACACCTGCTCACGGTAAGACGATGGAGTAGCTCCGTTTATAGTAGATGCACCTCAAACACTAGAACTTCTTGTTTGATCCCTTAAAGCAAAGACTGAACATTTTAATCACTTTTGGTTGCTTATTATTAATGAGCAACAGATTATTGGTGGTTATACTTATGAATTAACAACTTAATTAAAATGAACATCAAGCTCTTAACAACAAGGCCTATTTGATCTAATATCCATACTGTCCAATACAATAAATTAAGGCTACAACTAAGGATTATTAAACAGTTTGAGTCCAAGGAGACATTTTCTAATATCTAGTTTTGTCTAAAACCCAAACGTTTTTAATTTACTATAATGATTGATCATTTAAAGCAGCTAAACTTCCCCTTTGAGAAGCTGGATCATCACGTTTCTGCTTGAAAAATGACTCAAAAGGTAAATCCTTTATCAAAAGTGTCGTCTATAGGTTTTCTGTTGATCAACTAATCGATAAAGTGTTACAGCTCTGCAAGAAATCCTAACTTCATGAAGGTTATAATGTTCAGTTATAGGCTATATAAAATATTAGAAACACAGTTTAACAGCACCACACATTTTATTCTCTTCAACAAAAAGTGAGCACGATAACATGATCATGAGGGGAGGATTTACTGCAGGACGGTTGTATTACACTGCACTGGTTCGGTGAGCCAAATGAACCGGCAGTACAGATTTAGTAGGTCTGAGCTCCCCTCACAATGAACTTCACTTCACTACTCTTGTTTGTTCGTCCACCTGAGCTAGCACGAGCTAACAAGATGAGAGGGGATAAGGATTGCAAGTCTCACTGAAACTCATCTTGTGGCCCTGAGGAGATTAGTCCTTTTCCAGCAGCAGCAGCAGCAGCAGCAGCAACCTAAAGCAGCAACCTAAAGCAGCAACCTAAAGCAGCCATGTGCCAACTGGATGTCCTCTGTACTCCAAAGCTAAATCTGCAGACAGAGAGTTTTTGTATCCAAATATGCTGTCTTTACAGTTATTTGGATATAAAATGACATAGTATGAGCTTAAAGTGAAGACTTTAGAAGGGATTTTCAGCCACATTTAACGGACAGTTGGAAAAAATGTGTGCTCTGTCAGCTATTTCACACTTCCTACTGATTGTTGGAAGAGGCTTCTTTGAATTTCAAGAGCTAATGTGTGACACAAGCTATATTATTCTGAGGGATTGAGCAGTACAGCGCGCTCAGAAGAAGGAAGGGTTTGTCCCACTCCTGCACTACGATCCGCTGCCAACCTTTTCTATTAATTCCAGTATCTGTCTAGTTAATAAAAACACGATGCTGCCTTAAGACTTGGAGCACTCCCTGAATAAAACAAGTCATCCACTCAAAGAAACTAATTCCAGACTGCTGCAGAATAAACAAAAATGTTTCTGAGATGCTTCGAATGCTCGGCACAATGCTGCTCATCAGTTTGGCTTTATGTCCTTCAACAGCGCTCCAACACTTTCACACGTTCAGCACCCCCTGAATAATAAATGTGTCCAAAACACATTACGTAAATGTCTCGGAAATCTGAATAATTCAAAGCTTGTCATCCAACTGTTAATAAGTGTACCGGATATTATCTGTTCTTAGCTTGTTTGTCTTTTCTTTCCTGCAACTTTTTGTCCTGCCGCTTTGGTCGTTCTTGCAGAAGAGGTTTCCAATCTCAATGCCTGTTTTACTCAATACAGTCGACATAATTTCGATAATAAACAAGAACAATTTATTTCTAATGATCTTGTTGATATCTTATCTTTTGGCAACATGTTCTGTCAAAACTCATGCCAGTAAAGCTATCAAAGTGTCCTGTTTCGCTGGTGTTTCTTGGGCTCAGGCGAGGAGGAGGAGCAGCCAGAGCAGCCCATGGAGTCGGTGGGATTTGAGGAAGGAGAGAAGTTTCTGCAGTGTTTCCGTTGTGACCTGGGCTTCTGGGACGCCTGCTATACCACCGAAACTAACTGCGACGTTGGGGAACGCTGCTACACGGGCCGAGGGAAGGCAGGTGTGTTGGCTAATTTTAAAGCCTTTTCAAGGAATTCCCAGGCCCAATTCCCTCACATTCAAGGACCCAAAGATCCTGAGAGTTATTTATGTCTTTATTACCTCTCGGTTAGACTCCTGTAATTCTTTGTATGTGTGTGTAGAACAGTCGTCTCTCATCTTTTCACTGGAAAAACAAAACTAGATCACATAGTGCCAGCATTGGCCTTCCTCTTGTGCGTTTCAGGATTGATTTGAAGATTTTATTGATTGTTTTTAAGGTTTTAAATGGGCTGGAGCCATATCATCTAGCAGAACTCTTGCATCCACATGTCGACCAATCAGATGCTTCTGGATGTTCCCAGAGTTAGACACAAAGACAGTGTCGACTGAGCCTTTGCGGTGGCTGCCCCTGATCTGTGGAGCAGCTTAACTATTCATATAAAAACTGCTCAGACTGCAGAAACCTTAAAGTCCCTGCTGAATACACATTTCTGCTCGTTGGCTTTTGAGTTTGAGTTTGACACCTTGACTGAATCTTCTTTTGTGCTGCAAATGTTTTACTGTTTGCTAGTTTATTGTTATATATTTATTTTCTTTGTATTCTTAGCCTGCTCAGCACTTCAACTTCGCTTGATTTTAAATGTGCTAAACAACTAATGTTTGACTTGACCCAGCAGACACAGGTCTCGAGGCAGGTGCCGCCTGAAACAATGACGCTATTTACAAACATTACGTAACAATATCTCAAAAGGACAATTTATTTTCTTACACAAAAGATATGAATTCAAACACTTTCCCTTCTACACTCATGTCTATTTATTTCTACTTTCAAAGATGTTCAAGGCCTTGATCTTTTCCCTGAAACGGTATACGAACTATGAAATGTATTGTACTTTAATTTACTTGTTTAAATGTTATACTGAATACCATCGTCTTGCCTCCACAGCTGACACTCTGGACGTTAAGACTTTGGGTTGTGCGAAGGCAGACGAGTGTGATGTGGAGACCACGGTGGAGTTCTTCCCCAACAACAGCATCTTTGTTATAACCAAACACTGCTGCAACACTCCCTTCTGCAACTCGGCGCACAAACTTTCAATCTCCACACTTTTGTATCTCACTGTGTCTGTCCTAACTACCTGGCACCTCACTGCGGCCTCAACGGGACCACAATAAAAAACAATTTATGTCTTTAAAACAAAAAACAAAAAGACTGAGAAGTGATGCTGAAAGAGTTTCAATGATATGGGGAAGAAAATCACCAGCTTTGCAGAATTGATGTTTACTGTTTTAGAAAATACTACTTAGATAAATATGGCACGAACATTGACACTTTTGCTTCAACACAAACCTTTGCAACACATGCAGTCTAATAAATGTTTCAGTCAAACTGTAATATGTCTTGTCATGTATTTAGATATACAAGATATACAAGTAAAAACCCCAACCCTCTCCCAAAACCTGCTGAAAACATTAAATAGTGAACGAACACACTGACCGCAGAGCTGTCAAAACGTGTTTGCAGTTGCAGCAGAAGTGTTCAGCTGTGGTTCAGCAGCTCTCCAGCAGAGGGCAGGAGCTCCTCTTTCATGAAGTGCTGAAGGTCCAAATCTTTGTCCTCCAGGTCGAGGCTCAGGAACGCCTCCACCACAGACCTGCAGCTGTCAGTCACACACATACGAACATATCTGTGTCACATGCACTGCGCTCTTGTGTTGACTTTACTTTGTTTTTCTGTGTCGCTGCAGTTTAAAGTGACAGTTTACCCAAATAAATATATTTTCCCTCTTACCTGTAGTGCTATATATCAATCTAGATTGTTTTGGTGGGAGTTTTCGAGTGTTACGAGATATCGGACGTAGAGATGTCTCTCAAATATGAAGGAGCTAGACGGCCCTCGGCCTGTGGTGCTCGAAACTCCCAAAAAATACATAAAAAAAACTAGCAATGTAGTTCAATTATATACGAGAGAGGGCAGACATTTCTCTGGCCGATATCTCCAACTCACACCAAAACAATCTAGATTGATAAATAACACCACAGGGAAGAGGAGAAATATGTATTTTGGATTTTAGGGTGAAATGTCCCTTTAACAAACCTGTTTGCCTGCTCATCAGATGATGCTTTGTCAATGCGCTTGATGATCCTTCCTGTCCTGTACAGTTCAGACACCTGGCCAAATGCACACACCCAAAAAGAGTCAGTCAATATGAGCATGCTTCTGTGTATGCGTGTATCTATGCGTGTATGTGTGTTTGTTTACCTCCACTCCTCTCTGCACAAGGCTAGTTGGCAGGCCTGCCAGTGTAGCGATGTTGGCAGCATAGCTGGATTGGCAGATTCCTTCCTTCAGTTGATAAAGAAACACCAACTCATCCCCGTCCACTGCTGTCTCTAGAGTCTAACACACACACTCACATTAATACACAACCACATACACAAACGGATAAACTTCTAATGAGGTAAAACAAATCTTGTAAAAGAGATCTCGTTAGCTAGTTTGTGAGTAATCTGTGAGTTTTGCTGTCAACATTTTTCTGCAGCACACAAGTTTATCAGCATGAAACTTCAATGAACGTTCACAGAATGCTTCAGGCTACATTTCATCATTGTGTTGTTGTATCTCTCAGTACCAGAAGGGACAGCAGGCCAGAGGAGGGTAGCAGGCCCAGCTGCAGTAAACTGTGGAAGTTAGTAGCCAACAGGACATGGGGAACATCCACCTGAGGTTTTCTCAGCCAATGAGAGATTGATGCTGCCAGCAAAGACAGTCCATCCACCTGAAGGAACATCATACATATGGCTGTGTTTCTGAGAAACAATGAAGCTCCTTTAGGTAAAACTCTTAAGTCTAATACAGGTTTAGCTCTTTACATAAACCCTTGATAGCCTGAGATTATTTTGGTGTCACGAATAAACCAATTAATGTCTACTGTTCTGTGGATGAAAAGGTCCACCCACTAGATGTCGCCTTTCGTTGTAAATTAGGAAAAGTATTACAAAAACTAATTTTAACTTAGCTGAAGCCACTCAGTCCACACGTGAATATAAATGTTCTGTGTAAGTAATTATAGTCTAGTGTTAATTCTAATCATAAAAGTTTGAATCAAAGTTTGTTTGTTTACATTGAAACTTTTATTGTACAAATATGTTGCTCATTCTCCACAAGGGGAGCTGTTTCTCCAGGAAGGGAAAGCAACAGCAGCAGCAGTTTAGATCTGCAGAATTTTGCATTTATTTCTGATCGTGTACAGTAGAAAAGATAGATATGTGCGGTAAGACAGAGCGGTGGGACATGCAACAACAAGGCCTTGCGGCTAGATGGTATATGTCGCCACTTACATGCAAAGAAAACAATAGCTGCTTTTGGATAATGATTTCTTCTTTTGAATATTGGCCACATGGAGCAGTGGAAGTAAGTTGTTGACACAACAATTATATATTATAAAACCTTTTAAGTTGATATAGCGAATATTTTAGCAAATCGTTGCTTATTTACACATCCAGATAAAAATAGCTAAAACATTATTGTTGTGCTTTAATTCTTTGTCAATAACATCAAGACGAAACTCATTCACCCTACATTGGTAATTTTCTTTTATTGTTTTCTTCTGGCCTCTGCCTCCCACACCTGTTACTCTTCTCAAGACAAATAAAATTGGTATGGACCCTCTCCGTCCCTCTCCAGGGTAACCTGGCAGACAGTGATGGAGGACCGAGAACACTCTGAACGTTTCCTAGTATCCAGCAGGAAGTATGCCCCAGTTGCCAAATATAAAATATAAAAAAAGTATATATGAAACTAAATGAAAAACAGCCGTCTTTACCTTCAGGTTGCCCCAGTTTCAAAATTGCGTTATTACTTCTTCTGCCTGCAGATGGCACACAGCAACACCTCTGTGTCATATCGGCAGATCTGAACAGCTGCTTCTGTTTTCTTGCTAGATAGGTGGCACATGTTGGGCTGAACTGAAGGTCTGTTCGTGCTGCTGCTCTAAATTAGATAATATTGGCTGGGATTGGTTTCAGGCGCTTCACATTAACGACACTGTGTGTCCTTGTTATGTGTATACATATGTATTTCATTCACAAAGTGCTGGAACAAGTTTTCTTACTGTGTTAGTTCCTTTTCCAAATTCATCGATGAGAACTAATGAGTTGCCAGTGCTGCTGTTGAGAGCCTGCGCCATCTGGAGAATAGAGACACAAAGTGTTTTATTGTGTGTGTCTGTTATGGCTGGAGGCAGTAGTTGCTTCTTGACAGGTGGAGAGTGGGAGTGGAGCTGGAGGACAGTAATATTTTAAGTCCATATCTTTTATTTCCACACCCACACACACTGACATACACTGACACACACGCACACGCACACGCACACCACACACACACACACACACAAACACACACACACACACACACACACGTGTAAATGTGTGTGGTACCTGGTTGAGGTCTATCATGAAGGTGCTGAGGCCGACAGACACAGACTCTCTGCTCTGCATGCGGGTGAAGATCCCATCCACCAGACCGATCTCCGCCTCCTTCGCAGGCACGTCTGAGCCAATCAGAGCCATGAACACTATCAGACCCACCTGACAAAGTCAAATCAGAACAAGTCAGGGTTGGATGACAAGTGCTGCTGTGTGAACCAAATGTGAGAGTGGAGTCACGTCAGAGATTCTGAATAGCAGCCTGGAGGTCAAAACTCCAATTTAGGGAGTGTAAAATGAATACAATCTCATTAAGAAACATTATAGTCACCCTTAATTACTTTAAGCACTCGCACATGTGTTTTCTGATTAAGTTGCAAATTATAGCTCAAGGCTTCTTCTGATACCCGTAATTAATAAAGTCAGATAGTTTGGGAAGGGAAAATATAAATCTTGTACATCATGACAGCAGAAAAAAAAGAGGAAGCTACTAGTGCTGAAGAAACAGTTATTGAAAGCAAATGATGTGTAATTATGCAGATTATTCTTTCAAGCAGTATTGTCTCCCACTTATATGGCTTCACTGGTCTTTTGTTTCATAAAGCTCTGTTAGTTTGGCTGTAACCACTTGCCTGAACACAGCTGGGAGTAGCAAAAGAAAAGCACATCAAATCACAATGTCATTTCAGGTAAACAGGAAACTGAAGCATGTACAAACTGGGTCACATACATAAACAGTTGAAGGAGAGTAATTATATACACACATCACGTAGTGTAGGTGCAAGGCTTTCAGAGAAACAGTCATACTTATACAGTGCTGCTTGAAGGTTTGTGAACCCTCCAGACATGGTCATTGTTTTTGTACAAACATGTAAAATAGCCTTATTAAATGTACATCCAAACACCAATTTGTAAAGCAGACGTTCCAAATAATGGACACAAACAAAGAAAGATTATGATTTTTATTATTTATTCAACAAAAGTGGTTTATTTTATTTTTATAACTTTCAAGGAGCACTGTATGCCACATATAGTATGGATATAGTATGTATAGTATGGCTTTTATATTACAGTTTTTATGCACGTTTTCGAAGTCCTATATTGTTAATTGTGAATTATTTTTGGATGTTTTTATCACCCTGTGTGTTATGGATGAACCACACCTGCCATAAGCTTGTTTGCCTATTGGTGTGCCTGATGTATAAATATGGGTGTGCTTTCTTCAAGCATTTTGATCTGACAAAAATATAAGTAGGTTCAAAATGTAATCATAACATTAATAAACGTTTGTGGCATGGAGGAAGTGAAACAGCAAACAGACAACACAGTATCACTGTGGCAAAGTGACAAAAAAGGTAGAGTATATTTGAGGTAGTGAAGGCCAGAAGCAGTTTCATCAGTGTACCTGTTACTGATATGATCAAAACGTATATGTAATTGGGAGGAACAGAGACTTTTGTGACTGACACACCTGTTTGAGGTAGATGCTCTTGCCAGATGAGTTGGGGCCAGTGATGATCTTGACTCTGCCCTGCGACTCTGAGCTCTGGAAGGAGTTGGCCACAAACACAGGAGAGCACAGCTCCAACAGCGGGTGTCTAGAAAATCGTAATATACAGACATTTATCAGAATCAGAATCTTTTTTATTGCCAAGTAAGTTTTCACCTACAAGGAATTGGCTGTAGTACGTAGGTGCTAATTGTCAAATATATTAAAAAATTAACAATATATACAAATATAGACAGAAGGGACAAAATATAGACTGTAGACAATGTGCAATATACAGCCCTGTAATATAATTATCAGCCCTGTACTGAATTCTCATATTAAATATAACTATGGATGGATTCTTGTATGGGCCTATGGGGCACAGGCACAAGGGCCCAACGGGTCAGGAGGCCACTGGACTAGAGCCTCTGTTTAAAGTAACTTTTCTTGTGTATGTGTGTGTGTGTGTGTGTGTGTGTGTGTGTGTGTGTGTGTTTGTGTTTGTGTGTTACATGACATGACACTTTTATGGAACGTTTGAATTACAACAAGAACTGGAGTAGCTGGATAATTGTTTCCATCTAGAGCAGGGGTCGGGAACCTATGGCTCTTTCGATGAGGCAATATGGCTCGCAGACAATTTTGAGCTGACATTTTCAAACATGTTTAACAAGTAATAAATAATTATACTGTGCTATTTTAAAGTAAAACATTTAGCAGCGGATTTTTTTTTTAGTTCTCCCCTCTCCTATCCTCCGCTCTGTCTCTGACTGTAGGTCACTGTAGCCCCGCCCTTCGCGAAACAGCAGAGGAGAAACAGCAGTAGACCAGGGCTGTCAAACTCAATCACAGAGAGGGCCAAAATTAAAAACAGGGACTACGTCGAGGGCCAAACACGGTCCACATTTATTGAACAGGATACACATATTGGAGAAAGTCCAAAAGGATATGGCACACATTTAGGTAGGCTAAGTTCTTCGAGTATGCACATGTGTCAGAGCCAGATGTTTGGAATCTTTTCTGAGCTGCCAGTTTAATGTTTGGGGTTCTGTGGAAACCCTCAGTGAGTGAGGGTGTGCATCAGTGAGACTCCTGTGTGGGTTTTTGTTCATCTTCATCACAGAGAAAAGCTGCTCACACAGGTATGTGCTTCCAAACATGCAAAGCATCTGAGCGGCATGAAGGTTGAGGCATCGATTCGGGGATGAAGCTTGGAAACTGTGCAGCGCCCACAGAGTCATACTTTGCCTTGAGTGTGTCATTACACTGGAGGTCAATCAGCTCCACCTGGATGTTCACAGATGCTGTTTCCACGTCAACTGCAAACGGGTTGCTGAGCAGTTCAATTTTAATTTCTGAGCTAGAAAGTCAGCAAATGCGCTCAGTTCATCAGCACAATGCTGTCGGGAACACAGCGGTGGAGATGGTTTGTCAGTGTTTTGAAACACGTAGTAACCAAAGTTTCCTGCTGCATCCGAGTCTCTCACAGGCAGCTCGGCTTGGAGCGCTCTCACTGCATCATACATGTCTGTGATCACACGGCCCTGAAGCTGCAGGTTTAACAGTGAGATGCTTCGTTATGTCGCACAAAAAGGCCAGCTCACATCGACACTTTTCATCCCAGAGATCTGTGGTGTCCTGCTTTCCTAAAACTGGTAGATTTCCTCACGCAACTCGAAAAATCTATTCAGCACTTTCCCTCAACTCAGCCATCGCACCGCCATGTTCAGAATATGTATTTTCCCGTGGTTGTGCCATGCATTGATTTAATTACCAAAACCGGCGGGTCAGTTATGACAGACATATGATATTTTCTATAATTGCCTTGAGTTTGACACCCGTGCAGTAAACACTGAAACGTGCACATAAATTAGATAAATGCATTCAATTTTATTAAATATATGGCTCTCAAGGAAATACATTTAAAAATATTTGGCTTTTATGGCTCTCCCAGCCAAAAAGGTTCCCCACCCCTGATCTAGTGTGTGAACGCCTACCTGCCCTGTGTGACTGTTATCATTCTGTGGCTGGCAAGTTTGGGTGAAGTGTAGCCATACTCTTGGGAGGCGCTGCTCATAGCCATCAGACAGTCCAGCTCGGCAGTGAGATCCAGAACCTAGACCACACACACATTGAACACCCTGACGGTCCTGAACAGAGCAGTTTTGACCGATGAGAGAGCAGCAAGAGTTCACAAATTTAAGAGCTCAACAGGGTTGTGCACAATGGAAAATATGAGTATTTGGAACATACTAGGCATACGGATAAACAACAAAGAAGTGGATTATATTGAAGCAGTGTGCAGTGTGATCATTTTATTTGTAGGTTTTGATACTTGTTGTCACGGGAATCCATTGTAACCAACACAGTCAGGGTGGGTGAGAGTGAGTGAATTTTCAAAAGAGAGATTTGGGGTGGAGTATCACTTTAATAAAACTTAATAACCCTGCAACTCTGTGTCTTAATAAAACTAATTGTTCCTTTAACAATAATTTAATTGCCAAGTTGCAATAATAGCAAAACATTTTTAACCAAAGCTACAATATTGTAAACACAATTATTCATCGCCTTTAACAATAACAATAAAATGTGCAACTACGGCACGCAATAGCATCATGCCCTTCTGTCATGAGACTAATATCACTTGAAAATAACTTAATGGGATCAGGACCTGTTTCATAATAAAACATACAGCACAACCCAAACAAGGAAACAATTAAAGACAATCAAAACAAACTGCATCTACACACATTAACAGAATTACTTTCATACATACACTCATGTGTCATGTTTTAATCACTGGGACCTGGAAGTGCACAGGCATGCTCACCAACCTTGTAAAGGGAGGCGCTCCTCTCGAGGATTGTGTTCTGCAGCTGTGTCATTACTGCCGTTTCCATGTCTGAGAAGCAGAAGGTATACAATCAATAAAAACCTTTTATGGTTGAGGTCATTTATAACTTTGTCAGGTTCACAGTACTCAGGTAAAAGACCTCTAATGTCACAGTGCAAGTCTCCGATGAGGTCGTCTAGCTCCTTGGTTCTCTGGCTGCGGTAGTGCAGACGGTCCTCTGACAGAAACTAAACCACGTGGACACAAAGATAAGGTGTTACAGCACACGAGCATTTTATTTTGAAAACACAAAAAAAACCACATTTAATTTGTTGACAAGATCACACACAAACCATAAAATCAAGCCCTTCTATCTCAAAATCCTCTTTCTCCACCATGCCGGGCAGGCGAGGGACAGACAGCAGGAATCCAATCTGTAAAGGAGAATTTAATAATGATATATCAGATGCTCCAGAGAAACAGTTTTTAGAATCATTGTATGAATCCCACAATAATACAGTACATGTTGGCTCAAGCCAAATAAGTAAAATACAAATGTTGTTGTTTGAAAGATCAGCAGGTAGCTGTGTTGACATAAAGCTCGGAGACCAGAGGGATGTAGATGACGCAGCAGGAGGGAATTCGGGCGTCCAGGTGTTCCAGCTCTCTTCTGGCTACATCTGTCAGGAAGTCGGACAATCCCATCATCCTCCTCTTCTCTGACAGAAGGAGCAAACTTTAAATCAACAAACCATATGAACTTATCAACACGGCCTCATAACACATGGAGATTTCGAATCCGGCCTTTTCACTTATTAGTTGACGGTTCCAGTTTTGAGTGCGGCATAGAGGCACTTACTCTCATCGATTGCAGGGTCCACGTCCGATTTGATGGTGAAGCGGTTTTCGGCTATGCTGGTTTCAAAATCCACCTACGTGTTCCATACCAAAGATGGAGTCAAACTCATTAATAGGACAGTGTATTAGGTCTTTTGTAGGAAGAAACAAAACAAAACACAGAGGGGTGGGGTCATATTCTGATTTTAAAAACTGCGAGATTAAAGGGGAAAAATACGAGAAATAAAAACCTGGATATTCTGAGATTAAAGTAACACATTTGTTTTAACAAGGAACCACATCGCTTCACTTTGCAAGGTTGGATAACCTTGTCACACCAGAGACACCGCTGGTAAACAGGGAATGCCACACAAATTAGTGAGCAGGTGCAACAGTATGAAACATGAGGATATTCTTCAGACAGCGTCGTATAGTAACCCTATGTCTGCAAAACAATTGTGAAAACAGGAGATTTCTTTGATTTGTATTATTTTGGGTGTCTCACAACTCGGCTGATGAGGGAGGCGATATGATGGAGGTCATCAGACAACCCTTCACTGATATCACGAAAGAGAAGAATGGACTGAGGCAGGTGTCGCACCGTGTCCCGGATACACACCGCATTGTACACTGTCTGACAAACAAACACAACATTTTGCACACATTCAACAGAACCTGTCACATGGGTAAGGTGCATATTATAATAGTGTAGCTCTAACCTTGTAGAGACTCTGCCAGTCGGTCACTTTTGTGTGAGAGAGAGACATTCTGTGTAGAAGAGTCTAACACACACAAGAACACACGCAGACTGAATTTAAGCATTCACAGTTTTTTGTTCAGGTGATGAAACCGCAGTTAAGATAGCTGGTTACAGATGTGCAGAAAAAAGGAGGTAATTGGTCAGATTTGTTACTGGTATGTTTCTGATGTTGCGTAGCGAGGACTGCAGGGTGCTCAGGGCGTCGGAGTTCCGAGGCGACGTGAAGAAACGGATCACTTCCTGTCTCCTGTGTAACACGGCCAGGTCCTGTGTTGGCCGCAGAAACCACTGGCTGAGAGAGAAGAGGACATCACTTATACTTGTGGTACTTTGATAAAAGGAAATAGTACTAGCGAACATTACATTCTTTCTCTGGAACAATAACCCAGATGTCGTGTGTATGCATAAAATAATGGATGTGTAAAGAAAAATGCCAGATTTATATACATTTATGTACATTCCCATAATAACCACAGCATGGAAATAAAATCACCATATGATTGGTGACAGTGCCAAAAAACAGATGATGCATCATGTTGGAAAAGCTGAAACATTTATCTTGTTGCCATAGACACAAGCAGCGGTATGCAAAACTTGAAATTCCTGCCTGAATCACAAAACAGCAGTGTTTATGGTTCGTTTGTAAACACATAACAAAAACTCAACTTCTATAAAGAAGTTCATTGTTTTACTTGAACATTTTCACTAGATAGTTGTGATTATATAATTGGTATATTCAGTATTATTGACCTATATGATGCAGAGCACTTGGAATTTTCTCTGCTTAATAACTATAAACTTGCTCTGCCTATTACAAGTATTCATAATATTAGTATTAGTGGTGGTGCTGCTGCAGCAAGAGGTATCTTGACAGCAATTTCCCATACCAACAGCATACATTTAGCATTACTGTTGAACATCATGGTGGTAAAGTTCAGAACTTGATACTGGGTACTTGCTCAGAGAAATAACAGCATTTTCTAATAAAAGCCATATATTGTCTGTTGATGAAGGAAGGGCTCCTTCAGTATATTTCTGTTGTGTTTTGTGACTCTAGCAAGAGATGTTTCTCACCGTAGCAGTTTGGAGCCAAACTTGCACCTGCAGCGGTTCAGTATCCCTGCAACACACAAAAAGAACAAGTACAGAAGTTCATGTTAACACAATTAGATAAGAAAATGAATGTCTTGAATTGCTACCTTCGGGGCCACGCACCATAAAGACTGAGTCCTTCCTTTTCCCCTGAATGCAGCTTGTACACTGATGGGTGAAGCTCTGATTTGAAGATCTGTAGAACACTGAAACAACATGATGATCTCTCAACCCACCACTCGTCTCTTTCTATGTTTTTCCCTGCTTCATCTACTACTAATTATGATTTAAATACCATATTTTATACAATACATTTTATTTTTTTATTTCAGAAAAACATTTATATTTAGTTTATCACAAAAGGTGCCAGCCCACAATAACCAATTACAACTACAATACAAAGAAAACAAAGATATAACGCAGTTAAGAAATATATAAAATAAGGGCAGCAGAGCAAAAGTTAAATGAACAAGTAGACCATATTGATGGGATCTGTCAAGTAGGTTGAGAATCAGGCCTTTTCATCTCCCCAACAATCCTTCCCCAACAGTCCTTAGTTTGAACCAAGGAGTGAAGTAGGTAACACAGAGACTGAATATATTAACGGTGATTCTTAAATGCTCGAATCAATGTGTGATTAGAAGAGACTCGAAACTAGGAGATATAATTATGTGATTACAAATTAGATCTAATAGATGTGATTTAGAAGAGACTCGTAAATAGGAGACATAATTCAAAATGTAATTGTGTGGTGTGAAATGTAATTGTGTGGTGTAACCATTGTAACATTGATACATGCCATTTTATGAAGTAAACTATGGAAAACATTTTTAGCACAAAGGCCTTGACTTAACTCACTGACACCTCGCTAAAAGCGTGGCCTTATCACAAACTCACTGGCGCCTCGCTTAAGGATGCACTTGTAACTCATTAATAGCATGGCCTTATCACTAGGAACATACCTAGTTGCTCACCAAGAGCATACATAATGGGCGCTGGAAAGAATATATATAGATAGAAGATAGGAGACTCTACAGTGAGGCCGTAAATGGACAAATGAGGTACATAGTTAAATCCTAAGACCGTCATCGAACAATATGTCACGGGCATATTGTAAACCGCAGGAACAAATATGGATTTAGGAAGAGCGGAGCAGAGGCGGGCACCAAAGGCCTATATAAGAAGAGAGCTGACACCAGCTCGAGGTTATTTCCTCTGCGACTTCATCCGAGATGAGAGATGTGAAGACTACAACATCAAAAAGACTCTGGAAGAAGTGATCCAAGCGGCTGACCGAAGCGCAGGACAGGAGTAACCACTTTCCCAACTGCTTGGATTCACAAATTGGTTGATCTTCAGAGTTTTCTATGCTCACTCTGCAAATGGACAACTGACATGGACTAACCTCATAAGACTTTCGACAAAGTCAAGAGCGGCCCGGAGGCCTTCGTCACGCAGAAAGAATAGGATTGCTATGCATGGCGATCCGACCTCTCTCTCTCTCTCTTCACCGATAAGTAAATCAGATAGACATGGCAGTAGTGTGTTAGAGATTTATATTATTGTTAATCAATTCTGATAATCATGTTACATGTTGTTTGAATCAATTTAAGCTGTATGCCTTGCCCCTGCTATTATACTTAAAATAAAATGAATCTTTTGATTTAAACCGAGAATTGTGGACATTAAGAATTTGTATCTTTATGAGGTATTATATAAGGTTTGGAGCGATTAATATCTCAATGGTTCTGATAATGGTGGTCTCTAGCAAGTAGATTAAACACGTCCGTGTGGTCAATTCCTGACTACTAACTAAACCTAGTCAATACCAAGTGCACAGATCATAGAGGAGAGCTGTCAGACAATCGTGACCGGTGGTAGCCGCCAAATTCACATTGCTATTCATTTTGGCGGGATTATTGGTGCAAGCGGGATAGACGGTTGTATACAGCCAGTAGACACTAGGCTAAGTCTCCTCGCTACCAACTTAAACAGTCGCTATATTCTAGTTAAGGCGGAACTTGATAGGATTAGGACTCGGACCCGTTAGTTGGAGAGTTGGTCGAGACTCGCCCCTGAGGGACCAGGGTGCGACCTACGCGGATCTAACAGATCACACCAACACAAAATTGGGCCAGGGGCATAAAGTGGGGGGACCATTGGCCCCTTCCCTATCTTGGTCACAAGAATCTGTCCAGATACACACCCAGACTCATAAGGTAAAGATCCTCTGTAATCAAGTAAGTCGGATTAAAATGTACTAAGCGGCTGCTTTTTTTTTAGAAAAAGGAACAATTAATTTAATATTTATGCGATCAGCGTCAGCTTTTAGGGACAAACTCTATACTGGCTCAAGATCATCTCTGTAATAGAGAACACTCTTACCTGTATGCGTCTCGGTCAATGCAAACAACACCTTTACTGTACAGGGAAGAAACAATGCACATTTCAGAGAAGCATAATTTTTCATTAATGAAAACTTCTGCTCGTTTGTTCTGCTTTTAGAGAGTATAGAGGAAATGTAAACAATAAATATACATGCCACAAATGCATACCACTAATAGACTATTAGACTTGTGTAGCCAAATACAGAGCAGTCAAAAAACACTACTCATTGACAAAACTCTTATAAAGGTCCTCATTATGGAAAATGTGTGATCACAGTCTGGTGTGTGTTTGCAAAGCTACATTAATGTGTGTCTTACAGCGTGTAGGCGTTGAACTGCAGGATAGGAACTCCAACACTGCTGTCTTCCAGCTCCACTCCCACTCTCCTCCTGTCCAGACATTTCAACAGAGCGCCCACTGCCCTCAGCTACCCAAAGGATGTATACACACAAACACACACACACACACACACGTATAAACACAAAAATATTATGGACAGTTCATGATCAGACTCTGCATAGGGATGGACTGAAGGATAAATGGCGTGTTGACAGCTGGCTCACCATCAGGGGAGAGTCAAAGGAGAAACAGGAGGAGAAGTAGGACATTTTGTCTCTCTCTGAAGTGGAGGCAGGAAGGAAAGGCAGATGGGCAGAAAGTAGTCTCTGCTTACCCACCTCCAGACCTGCAATATTCAATATGGACTCAAAATTCGTTCATTGTAGAAAAACATGCAAACTTAATTAAAAATCCTTCTTAAAATTGACGAGTATATTATAGGTGGGCCTCTGTTTACCAAAGTCAACATATGGGTAAGTAACCACCTCTGGTTTGTAGTCTGGGTTTGAACCTGGGGTACAACAGAGGAAAGTTTGAAAGAGAAAATATTATGATGTATGAAAGAAAAACGTTAGAGTCAAAGTAGTGATTTCACGTGACAGAATTGTGTCACTGTAGTCTCAGTAAAAGCTGTCAAAGCTTTGTATAATAGTTATACAATCATTCTTCTACCTTATTGCACTCGCTATAAAGTCAAGCATCAGTGTCAAGTATCCCTAATCTCATTTCATTTCCTTGACCTAGAAAATAGTTGTCTCACATCATTTCAAAACAAAACTTGCAGAGTGACATTTTTCTCATTTACCCACCCCATGCTGAGATGTTTGATCAGAACTCACCAAGTTGTTGCAGGAAGCGTGTCATGCAGCGCTCCTGCTTTGCGCTGGTAATTATTACATGAGGATTAACCTCCTGGATGACTAAACATGGGAAAAAAAAGGATTTAAAAGGTATATACAGTATAGTAATGCAAGCACAAGTGTCAGTTTATATACATAATTGTCATCTCTGATCTAACGAAAATACATGAAAACCATAAATCAAATTTGAGACTGAGATTATGTAACAGGCTGTGTATTGTTTACCTCTGGCTAGCAGGTGGAGCTCGTAGGTGTCAGCAGTATCTCTCATGAAGTGTAAAGAGGAGTCCTTACTGTCAAAGAAGCAGAGGCCCATCTGTCCATACTGGACTAACAAACTCAGTAAAATCTGGTAAACAAACATACAGTACATGAATGTGCATCTGAATGCTGCAACCATCTTTTTTTTTATATCTTAATTATAAAAATGTATGAATTTAAATAAATGAAAATAATATTTATTTATTTTTGAATTGGGATAAATGATATAATAATATCAAATTATAATTAAAATTAAATTAAAATAAAAACACGTTGTTATTGTTCTTTTGAGTTCCCCTTAGAGTTTGACAGTTTATTTTTTAGTGTTTATAAGTGTAATAGTCTTAATACATTCTTTAAATTAGCATAACAATTTGGGTAACTTTAATAATTTTGCATCTATGTATGTCAAATTTACCATATAAAATTAAAACATTTACAACAAATTCAATGTCACATTTATCATGTTTAAAACGTATAATGACATGTATACAATGTTAAAAATAAATGTGTAAAAGATTCTGGTTCATCATTGCAACAATTACATTAGTTTTCAATATCTAAAAAATTTGGAGAATATAGATTTGTTATTTATATATAAATTGAATGTGTACTTTTTTAATTTTATTGGTAATAAATCATTTTTATGGTAATAGCCATAGCCATGCCTACCTATTAAAAGCTTTTCCTCTAGGAGTATTTGCAACTATCTACTACCCTGCCGGTAATGAGTGTGACTTCTGAGCTTACTACAGGTGAGTCTTCCTCCTCTTCTTCATCTCCATTTATGCCCGGTGGTCCAAAAATCAAACCTCCTCCACCTCCACTCATACTTTCCATTGCTGCCATGACCGGTTATTTCTAGATATGAACATAATATATATATATTTGGGTATGTATATTAATTTACATACTGCTGGGTAGCAGCTTTTGAGTAAAGTAAAGTACCTTCAATATTTACTGAAGTACAGTAACGTTACTTGAGTAATTGGACTTAATTACTTTCCACCACTAATTAAAAAAAACACAGTGTTTAAATTCAACTCTCAAAAACAAAAACATTTAGCTAGCTAGTTTGCCCGCTGTCTAAGTTAATTGACCAAAGTGGAGTTATTCCAGGTTAGCCGCAATTTAACGTTAGCTAGGCGAGCTACTGTAAACTAACGTTAGCTACCTTGAGCTAAGCTAACGAACATTAACTACCATAAATGCAGACTAGTTAAGTTAGCTACAATATACTTACAGGACGGGTTAGGACTTTCTATAGTAAAGTTAATGGGCCTTTGAGTATCGTTGGTAAATATAAATATAATAAATATTGTTAGTTTCGCAGAGAGTTTACCTCAGGCTCACCTTCACGTACACTCTTCTCCGCGTTTTTACCCACGTGTTGTCATGACAACAGTGTCCCGTATGGTGTTTCCAGTGCTGATAATAAAACATATTTAGTTGTTCTCTATTGAAAAATAAGTGAAACTACTTTCTAATTCGACTCACAAAAAGGACAACAACACATCTGTACGTTTTATAATATTTCTGTCTAGTGTGATATATCCCTGGATATTACTGAGTATTTTACATTACTGCTAGACTGAGTTTACACTTCTCACCTTCTGAAACTTGGCTGTTGATGATGATTAATACTATAATTAAATTTGTATTTCATTTGGCATCATAGCAGCTGAGCTGGCAGCCAGTGTGTTGACATTGAGCATATGTACAGTAGATTAATTCAGAGATTTAAACCATTCACAGTTTTGTTTGAGAGTTATTAATGAATAGGGGCCTACAATATGCAACTGTAGCATGTCATTTAAGGCATCATCAATGTGTTTCATGTTAGTTTTATAAATCATTGAGTTAAATAAAAAATAAAAAAGTTTAGATAACAGATTTACAGTTTTACAGTGTGGCAATTCCTTAACCTGTTTGGTATAATGATTCATGACTCTCTTTTAGTATTTATTATTATCAGTATTATTCCATCATCTAGTCATCATCAGTATATCAGATAGGTTTTCAGTCAGTGAAAGCAGAAGCATGTTTATTGACCCCTGTGCAGGGAAAGGTTTTTGGCTGTTTAATGTTTGTTGGGAAGCACAGGATTTCCGCTCCTTCACAATAATAATTTTCTCCTTCTTACTGAATGTGATTTACCTTTTACAAACAAGCACCACTACTGAACTACCCTTATTCTCAATTCTTCTAACATTTGCAAAAGGATTAAAACTGTAAAACAGCAATAATGACAATGACAATGTCAAATTCAAATAGGAGTTATTTATTTTACACAAAAAATAAAAATCAGAAAGAAAATCTTCCCAATATGCTATATTGCAATAAATAAGATAAATAATAAAAACATTTGTCTTGTTATAATTTGTGTGTGCATACTTTTTCATATATAAATCTATACATTTTTGATCTTCAATGATTGACAAAATATTTCCTATTGTTTGTGTCTGTACGTGTAAAAGTGCACATTATTGACTAGAAAGCAGGTATTGCTGGAGACAAGGGGGTAGAGGCAGTTTGTCCATTTGATTCTGCCTATGTTGCCCTAAAAACCGACAAATTGACAGTCCACATAAAGCCATCAGGGCAGGCGGATCACCTGGGGAGGAGAGAGAAAGAAAAAACTGTTCGTTTTTGTGTTTTTTAAGTAGATCTAACTAAAGCAGATCTGTGTAAAAACCTGATACTTGTCTATTTACTGATAACATAAGAATCCACTATCAACATAACTGCTGCTATTGTACTTGGATTGCTACTTATCCTAAGTGCGATACTGTTGTATTTTATTTGTGATTATATTGTGATTGTCAGTCACACACAAATCCTTTTTTACATATACAGTATGTATATTGTGCTATATCTTATACTTCATGTATGTCATTCCATCTTATTGTAATTGTATCTTATATGAATAGTGTTAACCTATGACTAATAAAGTACAAATAAAAACTGCTCTACTCACGTGTGGCACCGTTCAGGTATCGTAGTCGTATGCAGGCTCCTCCTCTCACGCTGCTCACTGCTGGAAACAGCTCTACTCCACGAGGAAGGTCTTTGAAAGCTTCGCCGAGGAAGATGCCATCAACAACAAATCCCAGAGTCCCTGCATCGGCGTCAAGCACCAACAGGACGCGCTCAGGGATGGGGAGAGGGGTCTGTGCCATCTTTTTGTGTGATGACGTGGAAGACTGTGTCCTAAAATGTTCCACAACCTCAGAGTGGCACCTCTTCCTCTTCCTTGGGTAAAGTCCAAGACTCTGTCCTGCATGCCAGAGCTGATTGGCTTTGAGTTCCCAGCCCCAGGATTGTGAGTCTCCGCCAATCAGCACGTTGTACCCTGAGGCCTGCAGAGGGCAGCTCTGCCTGGAAATGCCGATGACGGCATGACTCCCTCTGTGGTTGGGACTCCACAGCACCTCCCAGACATGAAGCCCACTCTTCACCCCCATCTTCGCCCTCACTCCGTCGCTGCTCAGCTCAACAGGTGAACGTGTCACTTCCTGTTGGCAGGCAGTCAGCAGGAAGTAAGGAGAGCAGTGGACTGAGCTCCAGTGTGAGCGACTGTCTCCCGGAGCAACTGGAGAGGAGTTGAGAGTGACAGCGAGGCGAGAGGAAGTCGGGACAGCCAGCGGGGGGAAAGCTGATGAAGAGGAGAGAGGGCTGTGGTCTGCCCTGCTGTACAGCCACACTGAGAGTGAGACACCCATCGGGACAAACAGCTGAACACACAGGTCGCTACTAAGTGTCGTCAGAGAAGAGCTGTGGAGAACACAGACAACAAAACAGTAGTTTATACACTGGAAACAATTATTTACTTTCAGCTCCAGTCAGTTTAATTTACAGTTAGTTTATGGTTTAAGTGCATAGAAAAATAAAACTCCATGTTGTTGGATAGTTGCTAAGTGTACAATATTATTCACCTAGTAGAGATGTGGTGGTGGAATGTAACTAAGTACATTTACTCAAGTGATGTACTTCAGTACAAATTCAAGGTACTGGTACTTTCATTCAATATATCCCCTTTACGCAACTTTATATTTCTAGTCCACTACATCTCAGAGATAAATATTGTTCCTTTTAGTCCACTACATTTGTATGAGAGCTTTAGTTACTTTTCAGATTACAGTTTTTCATCCCCTTCCTAACCAGTGAGAACCATTTATCTCCAGATGTGTTGATTTTGAATGTTTGTGATAAACTTACCTTTTAGAGATCCAAGTTCTCACAGGACAGGGATGCTACAACAGCTGATGTTATTAAATATGAGGGATTGCTGTAAATTAAAATACCCAAAGGTATATAAATTCAAATGAGCACAACCTTAAACATCTACAGCAGTAAAATGCAACATACATATTAATGCAGTAGTAATATGAATCTAAAAATATCATATTTAACAGTAAAATACATTTTACAACACAATGAATACTTTTAATTTGAGTAAATACATTTTAAGTAGCACTTAAATTAATTGGCTTATTTAAAGCTAATGGTTAAGTTTTTATTCTATCGTTTCTGTATGTTGCACTTGTTTGGCTTATTTGAAGCTAATGTACTTGCAAGATTCTTATTGTTCGGAGTTGTATCCTCATGGTTGTTTGCACTTATTGTAAGTCGCTTTGGACAAAAGCATCCGCTAAATGTAATGAAGCTATAGTAGAGGAGGATAAAACAAGTTAGAGTAAGTAGAATATGGCCAGGTGGTGTAGAGTAGAGTAAGGTTGAGTCAGTGGGAAGTAGATAACATAGCAGATAACAAGATAAAGTAGAGTAAATAAGTATGATGGAGTAGAGGACAGTAGAGAAGAGTACGAGATAAGTTCAGTGGTGGAAGAAGTATTTGAAATCCTTTACTTAAGTAAAAGTAGGAACACCACTCATAAAAAACACTCTGTTAGAAGTGTTGTCAGCATTATCAGCAAAATGTACTTCAAGTACAAAAGTAAGAACACCCACTATTCAAGCAAAATGGTCTCTGTCAGAGTTATATTGGTACATATTATTGGTTAATTATCACTGTTGTTGGCCCAGGGGGGGCTCATTCTAGATAGTGTATGTTGGTGGTTTTAATTTACTGCGTTTGCATTTAATGTGTATCACATTTAAAATTCTCATTATAGGATTTAAAAAATATATAGCTGTCAGATAAATGCAGTGGAGGAAAAACAACAATATTTCCCCCTGAAATGTAGTAGGCCTAGGCTGTATTTGGAGTTTAAAGTAGCTTGAAGTTAAAATACCTCAAAATTGTCCTGAAGTACAGCACTTGAGCAAATGTACTTACTTTCTACCCCTGGGTGAGATAGGTTAAGGTAAAATAGAGAAATGTGGTAAATTAGAATAGATTGAAGTAGATAAATAACAAAAGTATGCATTCATTTAAAGATGCTGGAGTGAGCAGTGTCCTATACAAGTCTTAAAATCTTACCAGTTGTGTTGCTCATTCCCTCCCTGTGGTCGTTAAACGCAGGCTGTGCCCAGATATCCTCTGACTGTGTGTTTATAACAGTGTCTTATCAAGCATCTCCTGCGTCTTATCGCGGCTCGGTAACGTAACCGCTCCGGTGTTTTGGTTATGTTTCTTGGGACGACCTCCGAGACGGGAACAGCACAGTCCATCACTTCAGACTGACGCCATAGAGCCGCAGTGACAAGGACGAGAGATCTCATGACGTGTGTGTAAAGAAATCATGGAGATATAGCATCATTTACATGCACTGTCCTGTAATACAGAGAGAACACGCGCTATCAGCAAATTACGTCAAATTCTCCCATGTTTTTTTTATTTTTATCGTGTTCTGTAATGAATATAAACATAAACAGCGAAACACAAGAAGAGGATCAAACTGGGGCTTTTAAATAACAAGAAGAGGAAAATAAAATAGATCCCAAATCGACTCATTATTCCGTAGAGCGCAGGCGCATAAAGAGAAACGGTGAAATGGGGACGTTACGCCCGGGATGTTGTCTTACAGACAACATGGACGTAGGCCTACTGGTCCAAATATTATGGTGGCATAATTAGATTTAGAGATAAATAGAGAGCTATGTGCTTTTTATTATAGAAAGAGAAGGATAGCACTAGTGGAAGTGGTTAGGCTGAATATATTGAATAATATTTAAAAGAAATCTAGATTTATTGATAAATCGTGTTGGCTAGTTAATATTTCATTTTTCAACCATTTGCACTATAAAATGTCAGATTTGGATTCTTTCTTTACAGTGGAGGCATGTGAGAGTTCAAGGTAACACGGGGCAAGTAGCATAATTGCTTAACAAATGGTCATTTTGGGGATTTAGTATTCCCTTAAGGTCAGACCAGTAGTTCAACACTCAAACATATTTAGTCTACCACAAGATATATTCACATTTGGAACCAGAACGAAAAATTGGACCCGTGTGTATGTTTTGACATTTTTGTATGTAGATTAAATGATAATTATATTCTCAAAAATAAAATAAAAATTCTGTGAATGAACTAATCAATTAATCGACTAATGGTTTTAGCTCCAATATGAAAATAACATAACAGGTGTTCAGTACAGGAAACTGCATTGATTAAATGATGAGAACATATTACATTTGCAAATTCCCCTCAATGCATATCAGTAAACCTAAAACCCTAAGAGTTTTCACAAACCACATAACATGAACACAATAATGATGGGAACTTAACAAACTTAACAATGCAAGGAAGTAAATCAGACCATCCATTGTAGTGTGACATAGCAGAAGACAACCCATGTAGCATGTGTCAAGTCAGTTTTTGTTGCTTTTGTGAATGCGTCTCCCATTCATTTCCCTTCCCTATATTTGACGTGAGTAGCCTGGTAAACAAGGTGAGTGTGTCACTGTCCAATCTGTTTAACCTTGTTGAGGGCTTTTGATGACTGAGGGCTGCAATTCCCAGAAGCCCGACCCACTATCATGCTTTCATGCAATGAAAGTGGGTCAAGCAGTAGGTATGTACAAAAGAAAACCACAGTGCTTTAAGTTTTTCTGAGATTCTGATTTTTATGCTTTCAAACCGTAGTCATATCAGAATCAGAATCAGAATTTACAAGGAATTTGCTTTGGTGTATTGAACTCAAAAGACATGCCTGTTCATTGTGCAAGAGGAAGTTCATCAGCACACAGATACACAAAACTGCTGTGAGTGAAACACTCTACGTCAATCTTTAATCTTATTTTATAGTATGTGTGAAATATCATTCCGTGTCTACAATTGTCTGTTTCTTTGTTTCTTTACTGTACACTCCTATTTAGTTCATTATCCAATTCTGCTGTTCCCACAAATCTTTTTATAAACATAGAGACCACATAAAAATGAAAACATAAAACTGCTGTAGAAATATTTTTTATAGTGTAAAAGGAACAAATAGGGGGAAATATCAGAAACACTCCTTACTTTTTCTGAAAACAAAAACAAAAACAATTGCAGTTTTCAGTGCTTGAGGACGCTTCACCAATTGTTCACGGCCAGCTGTCTGGACTATTGCTGTCTGTCTTTGATTGGCAGCAGCTTGCAGGCTGAGCCCCAGCAGGTGAACAAAAGACAAAGTAAACAAACTTGTGCTGTTGTCTACAATCAGTGTTACCATCTTCTCTGCTTTATACATGATTTAATTGGCTTTATGGAAACAAGGTGCGTAGATGGATACCTAACAGTATTCCATCAAATCAAACAAACACCATTTTTTGTTTTTCAAAGGAAAACACAGGAATAGTGATTTACAGAGCAGATATGTTTGACGACGCAGACAAAAAAATATATAATTTTGATAAGACTTCAACATAATCTGCAACCGGAGATATTCGTCCTTGAATGCTAACAGGGAAAACAAAACAGATTGCAGATGCCATCAACCTCAACTCTTCTCTTTTGAGACAAGAAAAAAAGAATGAAAGGAAATGCAAAACCCAAGTCTCATTGATACTTAATGTCTTTTCAAAACCAGGTGATTTTGGGTGTTGAAAGTCTGTTAATGCTTTAGATTACAGCCTGCAAATGATGGTGTAGTTATATAGTATGTATGTTTTATATTTAGCCATTAGCCTCTTTCTTCAATGTGTAAATCAAAAATACTTCTCGACATTCAGTAATGTCAGTCATACAATATCTGTTTAAAGTTTGCTGTTAGCTAGCATTAGCCACAATGATCTACTGGTCATATCAGACCAAGCGAGGCTGCAGAGAAAGGTTTTATTGCTTCTTTTTCAAGAGATAGACTGTTGTATCTTCTTTTAAAAGTAACATAGTCTCTCTTCAAAGTAAAATATAATCTAGCATATGTACAGTATGTTAAGGTGTGTCCACATGTAAATGACACACACAGCTCATGAACTTTATTTCTTCTTTGAGTGTGTTGAGGACATTTTATTTGAACTTTATACTTTTTCCACTCTTAAACTCTTGATTTAATTTGTTCTTGTATGAGCCACAGCAGGCCTGAAATTTATACCTCTCTCGAAGCCAAATTGAGGTTTAGAAGACGATAAATGGTGCACTTCAAGATTATTGTCTGTGTAAAATGTATGTGTATCATCATCATCATTTCATGTGTATACTCTCTCTAAAACAGAGAGATTACTGTCCATGATGTCTCTTAACCATTAAAAAGGTTCCAGCTGTGACTCCCAACAAGCCCAGAGTCAGGCCCACTCCACAGTAAACATTTGGTCCAAGACTGCGATGACTGAAGTCAGTTTCTGTAGAGAAGTGTGAGAAATATGCATCATTACAGACACAAAGAAGTATTTTACAACAAATAATTGTATAATTTTGATAATTAAGTGACTTCATCAGATAAAACAATCACCCCAGATCCTTGTAGCAGGCCTGTCCAGGGCTAAGTGCTCCACAGTGCAGCTGTAAATGTCCCCTTCCCTCGGTGTGAATGTCAGGGTAGAGAACTGGTGGAAGGTTTGATCATTATTGGGATAATATCGACTGAGTGACACCCCCTCCGACACATGACGACCATTTCTGGTCCAGCTGACTTTGATATCAGGTGGGTAGAAATGATTCACAAAGCAGACGAGGCTGTTTTCAACTCCCAACTCAACTTCTTCTGCAGGGTAGAGCACGCTCTCAGGGGGGTCTTTAGTGGGTCAAAAGACAATTAAAAACCTTCATCAGCATCTGATCAAACACGCAACTGTGGAGAGAAATGTTGAGGTTAATTTATCTGTTTCTTCTGGTGGATTTTTCTCCATCACTATGCTGAATTCCAACAATGCTATACACGCCTTCTTGTTTCTCACAGCATTTTTAAATGAAACTTTACCGTCAAATATTTTAGCTGGGTCATCCACAAATAATCTAGGCACAGTGTAAACAAGCTCAGATCTGTCAAAATCCATGTATAGAATCTCCTCAGCATCAAGCTCTGCATGTATTTCCGTTGTCCCGTTTTCAAAGCAGCCCACGACATAGACAAATTCTCTGGGACCTGGAAAACAATAAAAGGGAAATAAGGAATATTATAAATGTATTGGTATAAACCTATAACGACGAATAGCTGGAGCAATTAGCTTCTGTTTGATTTTCTTTCAGGCATTTGAATTATCTACAGAGACTAGTAATGCATTAATAGTAAAAAGATTGAAACTCATTCTTACTTTGTGAAAAGGCACAGAAGCTGTTGATCATATGTTGATTGAGCTAACTGTATGGCTCTGTCTATCTATTTAATGTGCTGTTATTGAACACCAATTTAAAAATACACTAATTGCTATTGTATTGTTACTTACCTGCTCTTGAAGATGTCAGGAGCAGAAACAGCAGTGAACAGAAGCAGTGAATATGCATGGTGAGATATGACAAATGAAATGAAGAGAAAAGATCGCACTGAATCACGAGGAAGTGAAGTTGTGGGCTGGACAACATTTTTGAATAGGTGTGGCACAACATCACAGAACTTTCCCTCCGTGTTAGTGTCCTAGTAACCTTTATTTTGTCCAACATCATATTAAGTTATTATGTCTATGCATTGATGGATGAACGGACTCTTTCGTAAAGTATTTTAATTGATCTTGACTTAAAGCAGCTAAGGTCACGTTTAGTATTTGCAGAAACTTTATGAATAATGGCCGCACAGCACAGTGAAAAATCTACTTGTTAAATTCTCAAGAAGACAACAGTGAGCATCACAAATGATTCATTTATATTTTGTATAGTTACACATGTTTATAAAGTGCATTTAAATGTTTTGCCAGTGGTGTAAAAACATTCAGATAATACTACACTACAAACATATTTTTTGTTTGTTTGTCTTTGTTTAAATTACTTTAAATTGTGCAGATAAAGTGAAACTTAATCTGCAAATACTAACTAATGCTGTCAGATAAATGTAGGGGAGTAAAAGATACAATATTTCCCTCTGAAATGTCGTACTAAACTATAATACTTGACACTTCACACTTGAGGACCGGAAAATGATTACAGTCAACCATCATGTCTGTTCTTGACTTTGGGGATATTCTTTATTCTCACACCTCAAAACAACTTCATGCAGTTTATCATCGTGATTTGTGTTTCATTACTGGAGATACATATCTTCCTCACCACTCTGTACTACATATGATGAAGTAGGCTCGTACTCACCAGCAACAAGAAGATAACTACATTTTGTTATTCTTTATTTAAAAAGGTTTCCTGCCAAAGCTGCATCGTACATCACCACACAACTTTTTAAATTTTTATCTGCTGTACTCAGGTTGCTCTTACGAAAGAGACCATGATCTCATTAAGATTTCCTGAGTAAAAGAAAGTTATTTTGTACAATAAATTGTTAGTGTTAATTTGAAACATCTATATTTTTTAACATATATTAAAGTTACAGATAACAGTGAACCAGGCAGACAGCATCCATCCATCCATCCATCCATCGTCTACCGCTTATCCGGGATCGGGTCGCGGGGGCAGCAGCTCCAGTAAGGAACCCCAATCTTCCCTTCTCCGGGCCACATCCTCCAGCTCCGACTGGGGGATCCTGAGGCGTTCCCAGGCCAGTGAGGAGATATAATCTCTCCACCGAGTCCTGGGTCTTCCCCGGGGTCTCCTCCCAGCTGGACGTGCCTGGAACACCTCCCTAGGGAGGTGCCCAGGTGGCATCCTTACTAGATGCCCGAACCACCTCAACTGGCTCCTTTCAATGTAAAGGAGCAGCGGCTGTGTTACATGGTAATTGTTTGAATAAGCAACACTGTAGTAACAGAAACACCAATAAATTAATTATAAAGAAATCATTCAACTAAAATCTTCATTTATTTAAACTCTTGATTTAATTATGTTTGACGAAGCAGACAAAAAAACCCCAATAATTTCGATAAGACTTCAACATAATCTGCAACCGTTAATATTCGTCCTTGAATTAACAAATGCTAACAGGGTGACAGAAGTGTGTGTTTGATATATGAGATTATTGGCCAGCCCATGAACATGCATTGGTTTACAAGACAACATTTGTAAAATGATCCTTAGTTCTGTGTATACATATTTAATGTCAAATACTTAAACAACCTTCATTTTCAAGTTCTTCAGACCTTCATTGTCCAAAACAAATAACTGATTAACTAGAATATAGTACTGGAGAAATCAAGGTAAATACTAATTAAATAGTCCTTTAAGCTTGCCTTCTGTTCTAGGCTTTTGAGACAAAGTTAATTATTCAAAAGTAAACAGATGTTCCCATTTTTGATAATCTGAACCCCAGAATATTATCAGTGTTTAATCAAATGATTTCATGGAAAATAAACCCCTTCAAATCATCATAATGTGTACAGTACAAAGAAATATATTGGTTTTGACCAAATATTTTCAAACTATTTTCCTCAAACTTCAATAAAAGCTTACTTTTAATAGATTAAACATTGCAACACAAATTATTCCTGTAGATACTAAATACAGCATATCAACCCCCTCGAGAATTCAGTGCAGCTGTATTGCCCATTGAGAACTGTGTGATAAAAACCTTCTTATTTATTCAAACCTCTGACATTTTGGTGAGTTGATTCCACGGTCGGATCGTTTTAAATATTGGCTTTTATCACAAATGTTTCAGCCAAAATGACAGGCTGCATTAACTTGTTGCCACCAAAACTCGACCTGGAGTAAAAAACAAAAACAAAAACAAAGTCACACATAGTTGATTTTGTGTCACAATCATTCTGTGTTAAAAACTGGCCCTAGAGGTTCTTGTCAAAACTACAAGTGCTACAAAAACTGATGGATTTGGATGTGAAAACAATCACTGGTGGTGTTGACTTTCATGCTCTGTGATTTCAAGTATAATGAAACAATGGATGTTTTCTGACAGAAATGCATCTCGCAGGGACGACTATGACATGCACAATTCAGTCAACAACGATGCAATGTAACAGTGGTATCAAAAGCACTCTGGTAATTTTGGTTAATTTGGTTTTGTCTCTCACCAAAGTGGTTCTTCTTGTAGCTAATTAGCCCAGCAACAAAAAACACCAGACCAAGCAGCAGCCCTGATGTCCCGACAGCGATCTTGTTGTTCTGTGACTCAGATGTCGGGTCTGAAAACACATTTATCACAAACACTAAGTCTTCTACCGTTACTCTATTCAAATGAAAATGTGTCTAGATAACATTTAAGTCAATCCAACCTGTCACTCTCTTACCCCAATCATAAAGCTTGGGCTCCTTAAGGCTGGCATGCTCCACCATACAGCTGATTTTCTCTCCAGGTGTGGGTGTAAACTCCAGGTAGCAGTGGATCTGGTAAAGCCAATTCCCATTGGACAGTTCCTCAGTAGACGTCACATCAGATATCACCTCCTTTCCGTTCCTCAGCCAAGTCACTCGGATTGGTTTGGGATAAATGTAGTACACACTGCAGACGAGCATGCCTGGATGTTTGCTGCCCGCTGCATCAACTGACCTCAGGCTGACGGAGGGCTCCAAGTGGGAACCCATAGACAAAACAAGTTGGCATGAAATAGCAGATCTTCAGTTTATGCACCAATAATGCTTAGCGCTTTGGTAATATTTTGGTTACAGCCTGCACATTAAAGTGGAAATAATTTGTTTTCTCATGCATGCTTTTCAAAGAAAGTTGATAAAAACATGTAATTGATTAACTATTCGTTATACATTCATAGGTCGAATATACCCCAATACAGTTTGTTACTTAACCCCATAATTATTAAATAAGTACACAGTAGGGCTAATTTAGCAAATATTTACATGTACATGTTTATTTCTTAACCCCTTTTAAACCCACAGTTGTTACTCCCTTTTCCCTAACTTCTTATACAGTATTCTTCACTTCCTGCTATATGTGCCCAGTAAGTATTTTATTGATACCGCATACATACTATATAACTACACCATCATTTGCAGGCTGTAATCTAAAGCATTAACAGACTTTCAACACCCAAAATCACCTGCTTTTGAAAAGACATCTAGTAGCAATGGGAATTGGGTTTTGCATTTCATTTCATTCTTTTTTTCTTGTCTCAAAATAGAAGAGTTGAGGTTGATGGCATCTGCAATCTTTTTTGCTTTCTCTGTGTAGCCGGCATACTTTCCCAAAGTGCTGTTGTATTCGATTAGAAGCAACTTATTGACGTACAGTTGCAGCAGATAAACAATGTCCTCAGTGGAAGTAAACTGGCAGCGAAACACACCATGACCAAAAAGAGCATCTGTAACATAAAACCCGACAAGTAAACCAATAAATGTAGAAAGTTGCAACACACCAATAATATGCAGCAGCTTTTATTTTTTTTATATTGTAGCAGTAGTATGGCTCTGTCTATCTTTTTAATGTGCTATTTATGAACAGCAACAACAACAACAACAACAACAAGACCGTTTCTATTGTATTGTTACTTACCTGCTCTTGAAGATGTCAGGAGCAGAAACAGCAGTGAACAGAAGCAGTGAATATGCATGGTGAGATATGACAAATGAAATGAAGAAAAGATCGCACTGAATCACGAGGAAGTGAAGTTGTGGGCTGGACAACATTTTTGAATAGGTGTGGCACAACATCACAGAACTTTCCCTCCGTGTTAGTGTTCTAGTAACCTTTATTTTGTCCAACATCATATTAAGTTATTATGTCTATGCATTGATGGATGAACGGACTCTTTCGTAAAGTATTTTAATTGATCTTGACTTAAAGCAGCTAAGGCCACGTTTAGTATTTGCAGAAACTTTATGAATAATGGCCGCACAGCACAGTGAAAAATCTACTTGTTAAATTCTCAAGAAGACAACAGTGAGCATCACAAATGATTCATTTATATTTTGTATAGTTACACATGTTTATAAAGTGCATTTAAATGTTTTGCCAGTGATGTAAAAACATTCAGATAATACTACACTACAAACATATATTGTACTCCATTACAAGTAAAAGTCCTGAATACAAAATGTTTCTTGAGTATAAGTCTTATCAGAAAAATGTACTTCAATGATCAAAAGTAAAGCACTTATTGTGCAGCAGAATGGCCCATGTCAGAGTTATATTATTATATATTACATTATTGTATTTTCATTACTGATGCATTATAGTGCAAGACATTTTTATTGTGTAGCTGGTAGAAGAGAAGCTCTGTTTACACTAACTAAACTGTTCAATTGAAACCTCTATATTTTTTAACATATATTAAAGTTACAGATAACAGTGAACCAGGCAGACAACATGTTACATGGCAATTGTTTGAATAAGCAACATTGTAGTAACAGAAACACCAATAAATTAATTATAAAGAAATCATTCAACTAAAATCTTCATTTAGCCCATTAGCCTCTTTCTTCAATGTGTAAATCAAAAATACTTCTCGACATTCAGTAATGTCAGTCATACAATATCTGTTTAAAGTTTGCTGTTAGCTAGCATTAGCCACAATGATCTACTGGTCATATCAGACCAAGCGAGGCTGCAGAGAAAGGTTTTATTGCTTCTTTTTCAAGAGATAGACTGTTGTATCTTCTTTTAAAAGTAACATAGTCTCTCTTCAAAGTAAAACATAATCTAGCATATGTACAGTATGTTAAGGTGTGTTCACATGTAAATGACACACACACAGCTCATGAACTTTATTTCTTCTTTGAGTGTGTTGAGGACATTTTATTTGAACTTTATACTTTTTCCACTCTTAAACTCTTGATTTAATTTGTTCTTGTATGAGCCACAGCAGGCCTGAAATTTATACCTCTCTCGAAGCCAAATTGAGGTTTAGAAGACGATAAATGGTGCACTTCAAGATTATTGTCTGTGTAAAATGTATGTGTATCATCATCATCATTTCATGTGTATACTCTCTCTAAAACAGAGAGATTACTGTCCATGATGTCTCTTAACCATTAAAAAGGTTCCAGCTGTGACTCCCAACAAGCCCAGAGTCAGGCCCACTCCACAGTAAACATTTGGTCCAAGACTGCGATGACTGAAGTCAGTTTCTGTAGAGAAGTGTGAGAAATATGCATCATTACAGACACAAAGAAGTATTTTACAACACATAATTGTATAATTTTGATAATTAAGTGACTTCATCAGATAAAACAATCACCCCAGATCCTTGTAGCAGGCCTGTCCAGGGCTAAGTGCTCCACAGTGCAGCTGTAAGTGTTCCCCTTCCCTCGGTGTGAATGTCAGGGTAGAGAACTGGTGGAAGGTTTGATCATTATTGGGATAATATCGACTGAGTGACACCCCCTCTGACACATGACGACCATTTCTGGTCCAGCTGACTTTGATATCAGGTGGGTAGAAATGATTCACAAAGCAGACGAGGCTGTTTTCAACTCCCAACTCAACTTCTTCTGCAGGGTAGAGCACGCTCTCAGGGGGGTCTTTAGTGGGTCAAAAGACAATTAAAAACCTTCATCAGCATCTGATCAAACACGCAACTGTGGAGAAAAATGTTGAGGTTAATTTACCTGTTTCTTCTGGTGGATTTTTCTCCTCCATTATGGTGAATTCCAACAATGCTATACACGCCTTCTTGTTTCTCAAAGCATTTTTAAATGGAAATTTACCTTCAAATATTTTAGCTGGGTCATCCACAAATAATCTAGGCACAGTGTAAACAAGCTCAGATCTGTCAAAATCCGCGTATAGAATCTCCTCAGCATCAAGCTCTGCATGTATTTCCGTTGTCCCGTTTTCAAAGCAGCCCACGACATAGACAAATTCTCTGGGACCTGGAAAACAATAAAAGGGAAATAAGGAATATTATAAATGTATTGGTATAAACCTATAACGACGAATAGCTGGAGCAATTAGCTTCTGCTTGATTTTCTTTCAGGCATTTGAATTATCTACAGAGACTAGGATTGAAACTCATTCTTACTTTGTGAAAAGGCACAGAAGCTGTTGATCATCAGGAGTAAGAGAGCCGAGCGCTTCATGTCTTGGCTGCAGATCTTCATAATTGCAGACTCGGTCTAAACTTCAAATCTGCACTTCAAACATTAAATATCGTGTCAAAAACAAAAAACGGAACCTGCATTAGTTAGTTCACGAGTTATTGGAAGAACCGGTTATAAAGTTTCCGTTTTGTTGACGGGAAAACAACAGTCTAACCGGTTTAGCAGGAGGGAGGTTCTCAAGTGAGAAATATGGCCTACATAAGCTGTGCATATATTTATTTTTTAAACCAGCCTTGTTTTTTTTATTTGATCAAATAAAATCATACTCATCTACAGCAGGGATTCCTTTACTTATGAAGTAAAAGTTACTCACAACCTCATCACAGGTTGCATACACCTACGTCTACACAGTATATCTACACTGATCAGCGATAACATTATGACCACTGACAGGTGAAGTGAATAACATTGATTATCTCGTTACAATGGCACCTGTCAGTGGGATATGTTAGGCAGCAAGTGAGCACTTTGTCCTCAAAGTTGGCGTGTTGGAAGCAGGAAATATTGGCCAGTTTAAAGATGTGAGCGACTTTGACAAGGGTCAAATTGTGATGGCTAGACCAGTGGTTCCCAAATGGTGTGCCGCGAGACAAATCCCGGTGTGCCATGGGATTTTGAAACAATTAGGCCTATTGCATTTAACTGTACACAAGGTTATGAATGATTTTGTATTTACTTCAGTGTTTCCCATAGGTTTACTGCTAGGTTTATTTAATAAAAGAGCACCTTCAATGTGAAAAGTGAGTTGTGAATATATAAAAACAAACACAAAAAAACGTCTTGAATTTCAGGGGGGGAGGTGGGGGGCGCAGCGCAGGGAAACACTGTACTTTATCGATACTTTGTCCTACACACTTATTTCACAATATAGAAACAATAGGTATTATGTGCTTTGGCCTAAATATAAATAAAACAATAATAATTTTAAAAAATAAATTTGTCAAAGCGAACCCGTTTTAGTCATTTGCGCATGGTGGGAAATATTAGAGTGTGACACATCAAAGGCTCACTGCTAGTGTGAAAGAGAATATCTATTTTACAAGGACTAGGCTAAATAAATGTTCACAGATTGATAACAGTGACACTATGTGTTATAGAGGGGATTTTGCCCAGTTATGAACACAGGTGTGCCTTGAGATTTTGGCTTGGTCTTTGGTGTGCCTTGGCCACAGAAAGTTTGTGAACCCCTGGGCTAGAGACTGGGTCAGGGCATCTCCAAAACTGCAGCTCGTGGGGTGTTCCCGGTCTGCAGTGGTCAGTACCTACCAAAAGTGTTCCAAGGAAGGAAAACCGGTGAACTGACGACAGAGTCATGGGCAACCAAGGCTCATTGATGGACGGGGGAGCAAAGGCTGGCTCGCGTGCTCCGATCCAACAGAAGAGCTACTGTAGCTCAAATTGCTGAACAAGTTAATGCTGGTTCTGTTAGGAAGGTGTCAGATCACACAGTGCATCGCAGTTTGTTGCGTATGGGGCTGCGTAGACGCAGACCAGTCAGGGTGAACATGCTGACTCCTGTCCACCGCAGAAAGCGTATACAATGGGCACGTGAGCATCAGAACTGGACCACGGAACAATGGAAGAAGGTGGCCTGGTCTGATGACTCACATTTCTTTTACATCATGTGGATGGCCGGGTGCGTGTGTCCCCAGATCTCAGTCGTGCAACTGTGGAATGTGCTGGATTAACAAATCCATGGAGGCCCCACCTCGCAATTTACAGGACTGAAAGGATTCTGCTGCTATAAGGAGAGGTGGTTGTTGGTTGTGGTTGGTTTATTGATGTCTAGTATGGTGCCTCATTCATTTTAGACAAACTGTGATGAATCCACTGAATAATATTTCTGCACAGATCTAGACTACTTTAGTTATAGATATATAAAAAATGGGTCCAAACTTTAGAATGTTTCTTCTGACAGGAAATGTCAATTTCATCTAAGCTGTTTTTTTCAGTTACACAAATGCAAACTGAGAGGTAACATGATGTTTTCTACCTATATTACTCTGTCAGGTTTCTTTTTTAATTTCATAAGAAATTCTAAGGAATTCCCCATGTTGTGCTGCAGGTGGCGGTGGAGGTCTGTAGATGTGAGGATGATGCTGCCTATTGGTGTTCTGGAGCATGTTGGTAACTATAGACACTAATAAGTAAATGGATTGAAGAGTAAAATTGGACGGTGTTTGAGCATCTTTACTTCATATCATTGATCAAATAAATCCAGGGCTAATTTAACATTGTTTGCAACACGTCTATCTGACATAAAGCTGTGACTGTGACTTGCAAAGGTTTTGGGAAGGATACAAGCTTGTAAACTATAAAACATCACATACAATTGCTGGAAACAATTCATCTTTTATATTTAATACATACGTTTTATTAATTTCAAGTAAATTCAACGTTGTAGTTATCAATTCCACACCCATTTAATAACGTCATAAAAACATGAGTTATTCTGACTTAAATTCCTGTGATTTAAAAGTATTATTTCATTGAATGTAATTGTTCACTTAGCACAGGTGTTTTCACTTAAGTGGCCTAATTAGAGTTAATCTCATTCAACATAGCTCCACCCAACTTCAATAAAAGTAGATGTCTAATTGAAAACACCTGTGTGGGAGTGCAAAACTTATATTAATAAAAGGAACATGAACCGCATATTAGCCTAATTCCCAGCATGTATTCAGGTTAACGTTCTCCAGAGACTTTTCTTTCCTGTAGTTTGTAAAGCACATACATGATGGACATTTTTGGGTCTTTTAATACATGATAAATAAAGGCATGGTTGTATAAAATGCATATATATATATATATATATATATATATATATATATATATATATATATATAAAAATAATATATGATTATATAATATATATATAATATCATATATATATATATATATAATATATATATATAATATCATATAATATATATATATATATATATATATATATATATCCATCCATCCATCCATCCATCGTCTACCGCTTATCCGGGGTCGGGTCGCGGAGGCAGCAGCGCCAGTAAGGAACTCCAAACTTCCCTTCTCCGGGCCACATCCTCCAGCTCCAACTGGAGGATCCCGAGGTGTTCCCAGGCCAGTGAGGAGATATAATCTCTCTACTGAGTCCTGGGTCTTCCCCGGGGTCTCCTCCCAGCTGGACGTGCCTGGAACACCTCCCTAGGGAGGCGCACTCATGACCATAGGTGAGTTTAGGAACGAAGATCGACCGGTAGATTGAGAGGCTTTGCCTTCTGTCTCTCTCTCGGTGCGGTAAAGCGACTGCAGTACCGCTCCCGCTGCTCCAATTCTCTGGCCAATCTCTCGCTCCATCGTCCCATCACTCGCAAACAAGACCCCGAGGTACTTGAACTCCTTCACTTGGGGTAAGGGCTCATTTCCTACCCGGAGTAGGCAATCCACCGGTTTCCTCAGATTTTGAGGTGCTGATCCTCATCCCAACCGCTTCACACTCGGCTACGAACCGATCCAGTGACTGTTGAAGTTCACAGACCGATGATGCCATAAGGACCACATCATCTGCAAAGAGCAGTGATGAGATCCTCAGGCCACCGAACAGCAACCCCTCTCCTCCACGACTATGCCTCGATATCCTTTCCATGAAAATCACAAACAGGATTGGTGATAAAGCGCAGTCCTGGCGGGAGCCAACATTCACTGGGAACGAGTCCGACTTACTGCCGAGTATCCGGACACAACTCTCGCTTTGGGCGTACAGGGATTGGATGGCCCTCAAAAGTGACCCCCTCACCCCATACTCCCGCAGCACCTCCCACAGTATCACCCGGGGGACCCGGTTATACGCCTTCTCCAGATCCACAAAACACATGTAGACCGGATGGGCGTACTCCCAGGCCCTCTCCAGGATCCTTGCGAGAGTGAAGAGTTGGTCCGTTGTTCCACGACCAGGACAGAATCCGCATTGTTCCTTTTCAATCAGAGGTTTGACTACCGGCCGAACCCTCCTTCCCAGTACCTTGGAGTAGACTTTACCAGGGAGGCTGAGAAGTGTGATACCCCTGTAGTTTGCACACACTCTCTGCTCCCCCTTTTTAAATAGGGGAACCACCACCCCGGTCTGCCACCCCCTAGGCACTGTCCCAGACTTCCACACAATGTTGACAAGGCGTAGTCAACCAAGACAGCCCCTCAACACCCAAAGCCTTCAGCATTTCTGGACGGATCTCATCAACCCCTGCGGCTTTGCCACTGTGGAGTTGTTTGACTACCTCAGTGACTTCTGTCAGGGAAATTGACGATGATCCCCATCAGCTTCCAGCTCTGTCCTCTACCATAGAGGGCGTGTTAGTCAGAATCAGGAGTTCCTCAAAGTGTTCCTTCCACCGCCCGATAATCTTCTTAGTCAAAGGCAGCAGGGTCCCACCCTTGCTGTACACAGCTTGGATGGTTCCCCGCTTTCCCCTCCTGAGGTGCCGGATGGTTTTCCAGAAGCACCTTGGTGCCAACCGAAAGTCCTTCTCCATAGCTTCTACGAACTTCTTCCACACCCGCTGCCGCCCTTCTAGTCCTTCGGTATCCTGCAACTGTTTCCGGAGTCCTCCCGGATAACATAACCAGGAAGGACTCCTTCTTCAGTCGGACGGCTTCCCTGACCACCGGGTTCACCGGTGTTCGAGAATTACCGCCCCTTGAGGCGCCTAAGACCTTGAGACTACATCTCATCACCGCAGCTTCAGCAATAGAGGTTTTGAACATCGCCCACTCAGGTTCAATGCCCCCAACCTCCAAAGGGATGTCTGAAAAGCTCCGCCGGAGGTGTGAGTTGAAGATCTCCAGGACAGGGGCTTCCTCCAGACGTTCCCAGTTCACTCGCATTACCCGTTTGGGCTTACCAGGTCTGTCCAGAGTCTTCCCCCACCCCTTGATCCAACTCACCACCAGATGGTGATGAGTTGACAGCTCCGCCCCTCTCTACACCCAAGTGTCCAAAACATGCGGCCTCAGATCAGATTATACGATTACAAAATCGATCATTGACCTTTGGCCTAGGGTGCTCTGGTACCACGTGCACTTATGAGCATCCTTATGTTCGAACATGGTGTTTGTTATGGCCATTCCATAGCACAGAAGTCCAACAACAAACGACCGTTCGGGTTTAGATCAGGGAGGCCGTTCCTCCCAATCACGCCTCTCCAGGTGTCTCCATCGTTTCCCACATGTGCGTTGAAGTCTCCCAGCAAGACTACGGAGTCCCCTACTGGATCCCCCTGCAGGGCTCCATTCAGGGTCTCCAAGAAGGCCGAATACTCTGAACTGCAGTTTGGGGCATAGGCACAAACAACAGTCAGAGTTTTCCCCCCCATAACCCGAAGGCGTAGGGAGGCAACCCTCTCGTCCACCGGGGTGAACTCCAACGTATCGGTGCTCAGCCGGGGACTTGTAAGTCATTTATGCATTTAGTTATATGTTTGGCTTTGAACTTGGTTCTGATAAACTTTCACTACAATTTCTTAGTTTTGGGGCTCTATAATTTTGAGCCAAAAATTATGAGAATTTTCAGCTAAATGAAAATGTAATGTAATGTTTTAAGAGTTTGGCACATTGGAACTTGTTTGTGAAAAAGAAAATTAGCAAAATGTTATCTGACAAGTCAAAAAATATAATTGAATATTATCATTTTTATTGATTTATCAACCGATTGTTGGAACATGGTGATATCTATTAGTTGTTTTAGATGTTGATTAGATGGTTTACTCTATTCACCTGTAGTGTCTTGCAAAAGGTATGTAATTTTACAATACATATCTGCCATTTTCTATCTGAGCCATAAATCTCCACTTCAGTAGCACTTACATACACTAAACGTTACAGTTTCATTCCTATTTAAACTCAGGTTTTCAACAAGGGCTTTGATTTGCTAATTATTTTGTATTTTCTGATTTATGGAGTGATACAAAGAGATATCCAAAATTCCCTTTGGAAAAACCTTTGACGACAATATATTTACAAAATTAAACCTGGCTTTATCCAAAGTCCAGATATCTGTTCCGGAATTGTATGCACATATTTAATAAACTTCATTTGCATATTTATACATACATAATGTAAGTCATCAACTGGAGAAGTTTCATGGTGATCGTTAGAATATTATTTGGCTGGCAGGTGGCGCTGGAGGTCCGCAGATGTTAGCGGTGCTGCGTGTGGAGCAAGCCGCCTGTTGGTGCTGTTCTTTGGGCATGAGGCTCAGAGGAATGGGGCCGTCTTCCTCTCTGACCCGTCGATGAAAAAAAACCGACCGAGCGGCACAAGGGCCGGGGGATGCACAACGGCACAGAGGAAACACGGCTTTACAGGCGAAAAAACAGGAATGCTGATGCTGCTAAACATGGGGTGTCGCCTCCTTCACGGAATAAACCGAGTGTCCGCTGATGTGTCCGCTCAGTGACTTTGTAAAAGCAAAAGATTTGGATCCTACTTTGTTTTTGTTTTTTTTAACCGTTGATGCACACATCTGCAACGATGCGGGCTGTGGACTGGAGACGAGGCAGTGCGATTGTACTCTGCCTTTTGGGATACCTTGTCTCCAGAGCTGTCGCTAAAACATTACCGGAGGACACCGCCACAGAAGGTACAAGTGTTTTAAACATTTTGTCCTTAGAAATAAGCTAGTTAGCTGGCTATTTTGGTGGCTAATGTGCCGCTAGCCAGCTCAGATGCTGATGTGACCTAAAGTTAGCTAGCATTAGCAAGTTAGCTGGTGGCAGAAAGAGAGCACGAAACTTATCTGAAATGTTTGTTATCCATCCTGGTTTTATGTCCCTGGATAACATGCTTAAACAACTTTTCAGTGTGGTGCAGTCTTATCTGTGTAAAAATACTTTTTTAAGTGGTAGGGATTTAAAATATGTCCTAAATGCAGCAAAGTCCAGCTGCTGTGATTTGTCATTTCTTTAGCTTTTAAGAAAACACTTTCTATTTATTTTAGTGTCTATATATCTCTATCTATAGATATACATCACTTTAAAGCATCACCACTATTTTGGGACAGAAAACACAAATTCAAGAAGACAGAATAAGACAATATTTTGCAATAAAGGATTAAATACACAAATTGCACTTGAAGGAATGAAATTAGTTTGTAAAGTCTGCAGATTGCAGTGTATCCAGAGGGTATCCTGTCACTACAGTGGCAGGCACATTCATCAACGTTTCAAAGCCAGCATGAATCACAATAATCTGTTGACATCTTATTCTGTCACTTACTTCAAAGTTGCCCTGTCATAGTAACTACTAAAGTCGAGCCACATCTGTTTGATCCATCCTTTTTATCTCTCACTTGCATGCACAAGCACGCAAACATCACATGCTTCGTCTGTGTTCGCTTACATTTTTGCTTGGCCTACATTCGGTCCTCTCTGTTTACAGTACATGAATGAATGTAAACATACAGCAACTAATGCTGTAAATCAGTCAGGGGTTTAAAAAAGAAGAAGAGAAAGAAACCCTGATCACTGATTTCTCTCAAAATTCTCAAGTTAGTTTCTCTTATTTTAAAATGTTATGATTAGTTCAGGTGTTTTTGAAGTAGTTCTGCTTTTAAGGCTTGTCATCAGGCATTTTGTGTGTCATCAAAATTGGCTAAATGTACAACAACAAGCTTTGGTAGAGAACAAGGTATAGTCTGTCCCCAGCCTCTCTCTTCCCTCTGTTTTATCTTTCTTTCTCACTCTCTCTCTGATTTTCACTTTGCCTCACGTTGACCTTCAGTTGTCCCTGGGGAGGTTATGTTCAGGTCGATACTGAGGACTTCTTCTGGTCTGTCCAGCAGACAACATGGATGAGTGGAGCCAGACAGACAATCTCTCCGCAGATATAGATCTCACTCACATTACTCCTGCCCATAATAGGCATGGCATTGCATCTCCAGAAGACAAACATTCGCTGAAGCTGGACAAGGGCTGCCAGGAAGTAGACCAATCCAATCATATTGTCACCAGTTAGCCAAGCTTGGTTTAATCACAATATGCTGGTGTAAGTGCTAACAGCAGATCCACTTTGGTGAAAATACACCAGGTCATGAGAAAGCATAGTATTTAGGGACAACAACAACCTCCTGAGTCAAAGAGCAGAGCCAGTAATGGTGCATAGTGCAGTATGTTGATGGGAATATTTACTGTGGTAAAAGGAAGAGAGTGCATTTGCTCTCCACATGATGATGTAACCTATTGCTGTGTCCCCTGCTGAGTTAATGGGATCGACCTTTGCTATCTAATCTCACTTTTAATCCAGATGAGGGAAAATAGTCGGCTGAAAACCTATTGATAGCCTTTTCCTTTATTATGGCAGAGCATTTGTTCAACGGACAGGAGTGTGTGTGTATGCTATTATTTTTCTGTGTTCCCATATGTTGCATGTTATGACATGTTTTGAATATTTACCCTTTGTCCCTGTTGATGATTCGCGTAACCACAATAACCTTTCGTGTATTACTCATTTTGTTCCCATAACATTTTAAAAGGCCTATTTTTCTCTTCTTTATTGCAAGATCACCATACTAAGAATCAGATGTTGGTTATTTATCTTAATGGTAAAACCATAGCTTTTCTTTTTTGCTGTGGTTGAACAAGTTATTACATCTTGAGACACTAGCAACTGTCTGTTGGAGCTTGAAGTTAATTTGACATGCATTGGTGTCGTTTTTATAGACTTGAATCATTAACTGCATTGCTTTATTTTTATCATATGTATAATAAAAACTACTATTTGTTATGACAACTTTCCAATGTTTCAAGAGATCTTGCCTCTTGTCACAGGATTTCTGTTACCTCTCATACTCCATGTGCTTGAGATGGTAAGACATACATTCATTTTCAATGTCTTCTCACACTCCTTATAAATTACTGCGGCTTGTGGAAGATTTTCTATTTTCTAACTAAACTAATTCCACATTGTTGAGTATTTTTTCCAGTTGGGTACTGATAAATCATTGCAGAAGAATAATCTTGGGTGACATTTAAGTCCCATACTTAGCTTGTTTCCATTTCACTTTGTTGCATTTGCTTTGATTCATAATCCAGCTTTTCCACCTCAGTCAAAAAAAAAAATATATATATATTTAGCAATTTTTCAAGTGTTTTGTTTCCAGAATGTTCTGCATTTCCAAGTTTCTTTTAGGGGAAAATGCATAAACACATAACAATAGTTGAATAGAAACACATTTTGTGTTGCTTTGCTCATTCTAAACAAAATATATGTAAATGTTTTTCACAGACATCACTGTAAACTCCAGTAACGTGTGATAAGTAACTGAATCTAATGAGCTGCATTTGTGTTGTACTGGGTGTTGTGTAGAAACAGGCTCTCCACTCTGCCTTGTGTGCATAAAAGCATCTGCTCCCCCCCCCTCTGTTTGGAATAACACCAAACCCCCTTACACACCCAATGGATGCCAGCCATACCATGCATTTCCAGTTTATCACACCTCATTTTTATGGTGCAGAAATACTTTGCCTCCCTGTAACTTCTGATTAAAGCACCAAACACACATTGATTCAAACTGGAGTGGGCTGAAAAGAATACACACACTCAGTCTGTCTTCCCCGTTTTCTTCCTCTGGGGTTAATCTCTTTCTACTCGCATACAAACACACACACAACCACCCTGCTGATTTGGCTGCTGCTGCCTGGGATAATTGGTCTGAGATTGCCTCGTTGGTCAGGCAAAACTCTCTTTGATGCCTTTATCCTCCATATGGTACTCGACACACTCCGATAAGGAGTCAATAAAGTGAGGGGCAGTTATAAAGGTGCTGGTTTAGCTGCAGAATCGAGGTCTTCTGTCAGTTTTCAGGCCGAACATCTTCTCTCCTGTGTGTCGGAGCAGAGCGGAGACTCCTAGCTTGTTTAACAATGATGTCACCACAGTAGTGATTTATTGGATAAGGAATGGGAGGGGGACTTGCATTTGTAAATCTGGAGTCTCCCAGGGGAGTTTCTTTTTAAAGTGAGCACAGCTGGTACCCCTAACAACATATTACTGGGAGTGGGACAGGAAGTGAGGTCATGATCTCTCCAATACACACACATACGAAATCTTAATGCAATGGGTAGTTTCTGACTGTCAGACATGTTTTTGTTTTCCAGTCCTCTAGCTGTGACAGTGCAAATGTAATAACGGGGAAGAATGAAGTGAAGGGTTAGAAAGAAGCCACAGAGCAGATCTTCACACCAAACCTGTCAGGGTAATGATGTGTATGGTTTAAAATTGACGCGTTGCTCTGCCAAACGTCCTAACTTCCACCCATGCAAAGGTATCATTTGGTGCAGCGCTCTGTTTTTGGGTGGAGCCTGCTGCACTCGGGCTGAACTCTCACCAGATTTGTCAGAGTGGTTCCTCGCTGACCACAGGATCCCTGAGCGGGGGGAGGGAGATCAGTCTAGCCAGGGGTATGTATTTTGTTTAGTGTGTGTGTGTGTCACGGAGGGTGGGGTTACAACAAGAAAGAGTTACGATTAAATTCAGTTGCAGTGAGTATGGGGGAGGTGAGCATGTTTAGGTGAGGGGAGAAACCCTTTCAGCCTTAATTGAAAGGTCACCATGGGTCAACCAGCAGAAAAATTATCAAACAGAGTTGAGGTTGTCATGTGGGCAAAGACGGAGAGAGAGAGAGAGCGATGGTTTGTGTGGATGTTAAATTATAGTGTTTTTATACCAAGTTTATTTTTAATCATACCTTTGGGATAAAAAGCTGAAATTTACTTTTTGTTTGTTTTTCCGCTTGTGGTATAATGAACCTCACAGTGTTTGACCTGCCTCTCTGCAGAGGAGTAAATACAAGTGTATCTTTTGGCAGTGGTGGAAAGTAACGAAATACATTTACTGATTGACTGTAGGCTACTGTACAATGTTGAGGTGCTTTACTTGAGTATTTCCATTTTCTGCCACATTATACTTCTATTCCACTACAATTCAAGAGGCAACTATTGTACTTTTTACTGCACTACATTTAATCACCTGCAACATTAAAGTGATGTACACATGAATTCATTAATAATTTCAATCCAACGTTGACCTTAATAACATCAATCACTGATACAAAGTAACATCTATGCAACAGCATCTCCTGCGGTCACACTAAACGGTTGTATCAGAATATGTAACACTTTCACACAATCGTCTTTTTTTGCATGCTTGTTTTGTGCATCTAAATATTTTTATTGAATAATCTCCTGATCATTTTCTCGATCAACCATGAATGATTCAGTCTGTAAAGTGAAATCAGTCGGATGCAGAATCTGAAGATTTTATTTGACCCATCTCGCACAGTGTGAACTTGCAGTGAACTTGTAAGATCGTTGTTATCCTACAGTCTATAGGCGCCTTCAGTGTGAGCCTTTCATCAATCAACAGGCAGTCTGTGTAAATTCTTGTATTCCTCCTCTCCATTAGTGATGTTTATATAAAAAAATACATATATAGTTGTTTTCCCGCTCTGGTCCAAGGCTTCTTTGAGAGAGGGAAATGGTCCATTGTTTTCAAGAGGAAGTGCCGTTGACAAGAGTCCAGGAAATGGTCAGAAGGCCGTCTCTTTGAGATTGGCCGGGATCTGGAACGCATGCTCCGTGGATTGGAGGCAAAGGGCCTGGCACTGAAACAAACCCAGTTAAAGGGATGACTGCAGTAATTATAACACACAACTGTGTTTTGTCTTGTATATCACTCCTCTCTGCAGTGTCTCCACACCAACACTCAGATATGCACACGGCTCAGTAAACGCTCTGTTTGTTCACAGAGGTGACTCTGAAGGTTCACCTGAGCGATGCCAGCACTCACCAGCCCCTCGGAGGAGCCACCATTCAACTCTTCACCAACCACACTGCTGTAACCACGGAAACCTCATCAACTGATGGCAACACCTACCTGCGCTTCCCCTACCGCCTTGGGACACCGTTAGTCGTCACCGCAACCAAACAGGGATATGTGCCGAACTCTGTTCCCTGGAGTCCCTCCAGATTACCTGGTTGGTAGTGTGTGTGTGTGTGGGTGTGTGTGTGTGTGTGTGTGTGTGTGTGGTTGTGGGTGTGTGTGTGTGTGTGTGTGTGTGTGTGTGTGTGTGAGAGATATTTTTGGACCATTGCAAGGATGGATATTATGACTTAGCCACATTTAGATTGGGAGTGTCGACTTGCAGGTTATTGATTTCCATGTGTGCAGCCAGTTCAATGTGTGTATGTATGTTAGTGTAAAATAGAAATAGTGTGAGTTTGTGCCAGGTGTGAGAGCTAATGATGAGTGGAGTGCTCCATTACTAATTTATTACAAAAGGGGGCTGCGTAAGCTTCCCTTTCACTAACACACACACTTACACACACACAATACCTCCCAAGAGGCAGCAGTACAGTGTGTGTGTGTGTGTGTGTGTGTGTGTATGTGTGTGTGTGTGTTGCGGTGGAGAGTTGGACTAGAGGGGGTGGCGGGGGGTATTATTATGAGCCAACGGAACGACGGCCAATTGGATTATCACGCTTACCAGCTCCGAACAATGGCGAGTGAGAGGAAGGAAGGAAGAGGAAAGGAGTGCAGTTTGCTCGGTCAGACTTGTGTCCTGCACAGCAGACAGGATGAAAGCAGGACTATTAAAAATGTATAAAGATGGTTTAATGACTTGTTATGCCTGATAGGGATCGGTAAAGGGGCCAGGTAGATTGCTGCAGTTTGTTTCTTATCTGATTGTGGATTTATTCTGTCCGTTAATGTAGTGTGTGTGTGTGTGTGTGTGTGTGTGTGTGTGTGTGTGTGTGTGTGTGTGTGTGTGTGTGTGTGTGTGTGTGTGTGTGTGTGTGTGTGTGTGTGTGTGTGTGTGTGTGTGTGTGTGTGTGTGTGTGTGTGTGTGTGGTTTTTATTTGTGTTCCAGTATTTTCCTCCATCAGCCTGGACCTGCTACCAGAAAGAGCTGCGACTCTGATGGTGTATGAAGATGTTGTGGAGATTGTGTCAGGCTTACAAGGTAAACACTGTGACTTTAGGTCATTGTTTTTTCAGCTATTCTGAAGCTTTCTCTTCAGATGAATTGAGCTTGAACTCCTCAAATATTAAACCAACATTGGCGAGTAGTCTTTAAAATATTCTGGGAAAATGTTTATTTTAACATCTACAATTCCCTGACAACTGCTCAAACCTATCTGTGGAGGAAGGTCGTGTGATGCGACCAAAAGCTTCAGAACAGCTACTAAAAGGACCTTGTGGTGAGATAGTTTTCCAAACTCTTTTTCAAGATCAAGAATGAACTTTCAATCTCAATTTTCTCCCAGATTTTATATTTCCACGCATTCAAAAGTTGTGTTTTCAGCTGCAAGAAGACTTTAATCACCGTAGTTCACACTAAATAAGGGTTTTCTATACAACTCAGAGGTGAGAGGTAAAAGAAAGTGAAGAGAATAACATGTAAATATTTTGTATTATGTGTACATGATCGAGCTGCAAACTAAGCACCTTCTCCAAGTTTGTAAGACAAATAAATGGTTAAACTAGAGTCAGAATCAAATTTGTACCCATATTTATTAATGAAAATAAAAACGTTTTGTTTTTTAATAAAACAATTAAAAATAATTAGCCCTGCCGATGCATTAAATGGCCCACTGTTGAGTAAAAAAGACCCTTCTCTGCCCACACATGCACAAATATAAATCATGACTCTGTCTTTGTTAGTCAGCCTCTTTGTTAAGGTGTGTGTAAATATATTAGATAAGACTCTCTCACTCACATAATCAATACAGCCTGTCTGCTGGGGTCTTTTGTATGTCTGTGACCAACAAGGGAGTCATTTTACGTGTCAGCTGTTTTGTCTAACTAAAGAAACTTCACAGACACATAAATATACAGACACCATTAACATGTAAACCTCTTGAGTGCACACAGCACGTGCCTGAGTGGAGTGTAGTTTCTGCCCTCTGTCCGACACACTGTTTGTCACGACGTTGTGAACTTGGGCGCCCAGGAGAGTGATAAACCTTGGCATGTGGCACGAGGAAAGAGAATAAAAGAGGGGGAAGAGGAAGAGGATGATACAGTATGTGCTGGAAAGTGGAGTTGTGGGTGGAGCAGTTGGAGAGAATAGGGGAGAAAGGGGGATGGGCAGTGCAGTGTCCAACAGAAGGAGGAACAGATGAGGTGAGAGGAAAGTGGAGGGAAAAAAAGACAAGAAGAGTTGAGGAAGGGAACACACACAGAACAGAGACGGGGTCATTTCCTTTCACAAAAACAGCCGCAGAGGAGAAATAACATTCACACCTGAACCTAAAGAACACACCTTAGACAGAAACCTGAAAGTTAAAAGATATATATTATACTGCAGAGCCAAAATGAATGTCGGGTACAACTAGAAACACAGTGAGCACTCGTACAGCTGGATGTGTATCTCACTGCTCAGGAATGTGCACTCGGTACAGTCGGACCACAATGACATCACCTTGCTGAGTCCAGCTACATGCAGTTTTCACTGTTTATTCCGCTCTATGTAAAATGTGTTAATGGCAGGCAGAGGCTGGATGAGGAGAAATGAAAAGGCAACTATTAATTGCACAGCAAAATATCAGAGAGAAGCATCACGCTGTCCGAGACAAAAAGTAGAGCAAGGCATTATCTCTTCTGTATTGATCCGGAGTTGCCTCCATTAAGCCTAATTTGATGGCTGAATTCATAAAAAGGCATTAGGCGAAGACGAAGAGTAGAACATTGCCTTGTAAAACATCCTGAAACAACATCAGTGTGCAAGATGGACTATTGCTGTCAGGCGAAAACCTCCTGACTTTTCAGATTACTTTTTCAGAAACTGAAGTATAAACACTCACTAAAGTTTCATTGTTCTGTGTTTTATAAATGCTATTTTGTAGTTTGCCTTACAACTGTGACATGTAGATTTTACATTTACAGAGTCAATATACCCTTATGTGTTTTAATTCTTAAATTACATACATTTATCATTTTTTATCTTTTTATTCTTTTATATTTCTCTAATGTTTTACTTTTACACGTATTCTAATTATTCATCTTTATTGCACACTGGCCTTTTTAGCAAAGTTTTAAGAATATGCTATTTCACTGCACATATTATACAGTATGAGCTTTTGACAAATACAACTTTTGAATGTAGATGGAGAACTGGCGATTTGTATTTTTTTGGAATCTGCGTGTATGTGTGTCTCAAATGCCAAATCACACTCGGCCTACTTTGTTCCATCCTAAAATCCAAATGGGATTCTTTGGTACAATTTCCAGGGATTTTTTTAATAATAAGAAATGACCAGCCTCATACTTTAAGATACATTTAAAGACAAAATGAAATGTTTTACAAATGTATGATCAGCAATACAGAACAACGTTAAGTGAGTTCTGGCAAGAGAGGCAATAGTTAAACTGAAGATCTTTCACACCAAGAAGTACCAAATGTTGTTATTCATAACCCACAAAACAACATATGTAATTTTTGGAAATGTTATGCCTTTATTATAGAGAGGTCCCCTGAGGCAAGCAGGACAATGTTAAAAAAGTGAGAGAGTAGATTTATTTTATATTGGTCTCATATGGTCTAATCTGCATAGCAATTAATTGCAACGTTCCCAGTTTAATGTTGGCTTGTGCGTGTGAGTGTCCTCCCACTTTCCCCATGTGTCCTATCTATCGCAAGCATCAGCTACCGAAGTAAGAGCAACATACCAGAACATTCTTAAAAGGGAAAATTCCTAACTTTGTGGCTGTCCAATCAGTGTTGAAGGTAAATGTAATGCAGTCCATTGAAGCAATACATTCCTCAGTGCTATATTGACAGACAAAGCTGAGTTCTCCTGCTCGAACAAGGAAGTTCTCTTTTTAAGTGCCATCTAAAGCACGCATGCTCCCAGAGAAGTCCACGCTGAAATAACCTGTAGCTTCTCCTTGCAATGATGGCGCTGGATGCAGGAAGAACATTTTTGCACAATATAGCACCCACTGAAGAATGTATTGCTTTAATCGACTACATTTACCGTCAACCGTAATTGGACATCCTCTTAAAAGGTGGCACATTTTCCATTTTCCAAAGCTTTTTGAAATAGTTTGGAAACAGAAACTTTAAAGATGTTGGATGTTCATTTGGCATGTCCATATTTTCTGACACCTTTCTCTCTGTCGCCCCTCAAGGTTTCAGGCATCAGCCCAGTGTTCATTTCCTGCGCAGAGCTCTGAGTCTTCCCTCTAACACATCTTACGCCAACCTAACTGCTCTGCTCACCGTGGCCAGCTCCCCCTCGCACATCCAGCACTTTCCCCATCTGCAGGTGCTCAGCGGCAACGGCACAGGTGAGGCTCGAACTGGCGGATGGTAACAGACTGGACTGTAGAAATAGGGCCAAAGAGAGTCAGTCACAGAAGAGGAGAATGCTGCTGAGAGGGGTGGGGGGAGTGGGGTGGGGGAGGGAAGAGAAGAGAAGAGAAGAGAAGAAGCAGCAGTACATCAGAGAGTCTCTACCCCTGAGAGGCCTCTCTATCTGACCTCCTGAAACACAATAACCCCTGTGTGTCTAACACAAGCCTGCACACTTTCTCTCTCTCTCTGTGTGTGTGTGTGTGTGTGTGTGTGTGTGTGTGTGTGTGTGTGTGTGTGTGTGTGTGTGTGTGTGTGTTTCAGCTTGAATAGCCCTCAAAAGCTCCCCCTCCCCACAGCACGTAGCATGTGGGGAGGCATAATTGTGCTGTGTGACACTCTCTACCCTCAGTCTCTCAGCTTTTTCACTCTCCATCCTGTTTCCTTCTTTCCTGTCTTTCCCTTGTTTTTTTTCCTGTCTGTCCTTCCCCTGACAACTCTCCTTTTATCTACGCTTTCATGTTGCTCCTTTCTCTGCTCCCCCTCCTGTGCACCCTACTCCCACTCACTTTTCCTTTGCGCTCCATTTTTCTCTCTTACCCTCTCCTGCTTCTCTCACAGGGACCGAGAAGAGGTTTGAGTTGACTCCTGTAGCGGCCATCTCTGTACACTTATTGGCCAGCGACGGATTGGAGCTGCAGGTGAATGAGCCAATCACGGTCTCCGTCCCCCTGCCGGCTGACAGTGGCCTGAAGGAAAATGATCACATCCCTGCTTGGAGATTTGACCCGCGCTTGGGTATGTCATGACATAAACACAAAGCTTTTGTGACTTTCTAAGCACTAAGCATGGTTCGTGTAAAGTCTTGAAAGTTTGGAAAATGCTTAATTTGAACCGTTTTGATTTCTAAATTAGGAATATGCTTGAATTTGAATATACTTGAAAAATAGAAATCAACATAATCTGGTGTTTCATCTACAAGAGTCTGGAAAGGTTTGGTTTAGTTAACTCGAAAGTGCTTGAATTTTACTCTTAAAAGCTGCACGAAACCTTACGTTTTCTCATTTACATATCTGTGTTTGTGTTCTGTACTTGGATATCTAAAAAAATAAGCCTTTTTAAAAGTGCAGTGCTGTTGTATATTTACTTCTATGTTAATGAGGCCTACTTCTCTGGGTGAATGTTTCATGAAATGATCAGAATTGGAGCTTTAATACAAACCACGTGCATATTCACACAGTGCAGCCAGGTCACAACTTGTTGCTGTGTGTCTGAGGGATGAAAGAATGTATTCATAAGGTCATAAAAAATGTCCAACATGCTGCGCCGCATTAATCTGCAAATCAAAACACAAATACTGCCACACATCACAAGATTGGACCGTGGATGTATAATCAGCTGGAGCTCAGCTAAAACTTGAATTGAGTATAACAAAAGCAAAGAGCTCTGCGGTGCTGGCTCCTACAGCAGAGACTCTTCAAGCCTCTCTAGACCCACTGATTTATTTCAGCAGTCTTAAATCTCTGTTGTCAGACGTCCCGCTCGGTGACACACCCAGTTCTTCTTGGACAGGCTGAGCTGAAAGACAGTGATTAGATCATTGGTTGAGTCAGACGAGTCTGTACAGCAAAACATCCTTCTCTGTGTACATTAGGCTCACATTTCCAGATCTACTGTACATTATGTTTGTGCTCTGTCAGGACCTATTAAAATTCTTCTGGTGAAATGAAATGTAGCGGGTTACTCGATTTATAGAGCTGAAACATTTAGTCGATTAATTGCTTAGTAGTGAAACGGAATAATATGTAGCAAATTTGATAATCTATTAATAATTAGTTTTTTTGGTCACTTGTGGGCAGCAGGAACGAGCTGTGATCCCAACACTGACATGTCATCTCTAACTTGATATGGAAAACTTGTTTGTTGACTATTTACACATCCTGCAAACACAGACTAACGTTAGCATTCTTTATTTTTTGCTGCCCGCTATGAGAGCGGTGAGAGTGAACCAAAATAGTAACGTTGTGGGCCCTAAAACCAAAACAAAGTGCTGAAAGATGCTGAAACTCCCCAGAGCTGAGAGAAACTGTCGAGGACTCATTCTTTGTGGGTTTTGTCACTATGAGCAACTCCTTAAAATTAGTATAATATAAAAGAATGTTACAGCTGCTTCAAGCAAAAATGCCAAAACTTCCTCACTCTCCTGTGGTTGTAAACGGAATGCCCTGAGGTTTTGGGGTTTGAAAATGTGACATTAATACAAGTAAATACTTTTTGTTAGGTGACAATATTTCTCAATATGTTCTTGTAAACTAGAAGAGAAAGCTGGAAGACGCAATAAACAGTTGTTTCCCAATAGACTGAGGCGTACCCATGTGTTGGATATCTTCCACCTTAAACATTTTTTACTCCTAACTTCTTGCGTTAGCGTTTCACTCAATCTTCCCTGAAAAATATTCCTGCAAGAATCATTTTATTGGGCCAATAAACATTTAAGATCTCGACCATCTTTGCTCTTGTGATCGATCTCAAGGCTCAGTTTAAAGTGCCCAAAGTAGCAAAATCCAAAGCTTATGAAAAGGGCTTTGATAAAAGCTGAGAGAACACACACACGCACACACACTTGAAGCCTACGCACAGCCTGTAACAGTGAGTATTTCCACAACAGAAGTCATCCCCGGACCCTCTCCGGGCTACATCTCGTGTTCCTTAGCAACCCACCAAATAAGTACCACAACAGAAAGACTCGGGTCCTGATTGAGTTTCTTTACTGAGCCCGTAAGTAAGTAGTGTGTGTGTGTGTGTGTGTGTGTGTGTGTGTGTGTGTGTGTGTGTGTGTGTGTGTGTGTGTGTGTGTGTGTGTGTGTGTGTGTGTGTGTGTGTGTGTGTGTGTGTGTGTGTGTGTTTTAAACCGAGGATAGAAAACAGACTCAAAGAAAGATCTTTTGAAATCTGTCTGGTGCCTTTTTGGAGGAATACTTCAGGGTGATAAAAGCTCCCTCACAAAGAAGCTCAGTTTTGTTTACAAAGTGCGCAAATGGACATCTCACACACGCACACGCACACAAACCTGTTTATCTTGTATAACTGACAACATCTCATGTATTATGTTAACGGTGCAAAGTGTGGGGCAAAATGATGTCATGTACGAACAGATCAAGTTCACCCGTTTGTTTTTGCTTGTCATTCAAAAATGCACTTTCATCCTAAAAGGAGTTTGATGATGCAAATCGGCTTCCTCAGATGTGCCGACTGCTAAAAAAATAAAAATAAATCCCATGTCAGCTGAGTTGACTTTGCATGAATGGGTGTGAAGCAGAAGTAATATATACATGCTGTATTGACAATATAAATATTTGCATGGTGTCTAAGCAGTCGCCAGACTCTCTGCAGTGTATTGTATTGAAGCGTGGGAACAGAGTCATTTAATGTCGCTATTAAGTGTGTGTGTGTGTGTGTGTGATATTTCTCTTTGCTTCTTCCCTTATCTCTCCTTCCTTTCCACCTCCTTGTCCCTTTTGTTTCGTTTCCTCCCTCCTGAAGATCGATGCAGTTTCCTGAAAACTTGATGTTGTATAACTGGGAATAAACAAAGAAACAAAGTGGCTCTTTCCCCATGTTAGCCTTGAGGCCCAAAGAAGGAGAAGTGTGAAGGCACAACTGAATGTTTCCTCTTGAAGCAGATTTACTGTGACCCAATCAATCAGTGACTCTGGCTTTGTTGTGGCTTTGTTGGTAACTCTCACTGCTGGAGCTGCTATTGTGCTCCTATTCAGAGGTTCTCTGGCATTTAACTGAGCGTGCTGCCTCCCTGTGGGAGAGATAAGAACTACCAAAACACTCTCCTCTCACACTCCTGAGCTTAAATCTGCGTTTTGAAAAAAGTCTTAAACATATTAAATTCAGTTTCCTCTAAATAAACCTTTTAGAAGGTATTAAAATTAATTTACAAAAGTCTTTGTAATAAAGCTGCAATGATTAGTTGGACTTTTAACACAACTTTCTGTCATTTTATATTACAACAGAGTAGTAGATTAATGTAGAGAGTATTCTGCAGATTAATTGAGAATGAAAATAATTGTTAGTTGCAGCCCTGCTTCCTAATGTTTGTCATAAAATATTTTTGTATCTGTGTGCTAGACTGTTGAGTCCGCACCATCAGAACTGTAGTAAACACGGTCACTACTGCTACAGGAAGCTTATTGTATCATAATGGGCAAGTGTGTATTTTAGCGAACAAATTGGTTAATCCATCCATTTTATACTAAGTAGAGTGCTGCTTTGTCTGTCCTGAGTTAATGAGAGTCAGATGGGAAGATGCTGCAGGCTTAGTCAGCTGTCCGTTTGTCGCTAATGCAATCTGTGAACTGGCACACTGGTTTTTATACAAAATAATTATTGTGTGCAGGTGCCTGGATAAAGAGCAGTTGGGGTCACGTGCAGCGGGAGGGCAACCAGCTCAGTCTGACTTACATCGCTCCTCAGTTGGGTTATTGGGTGGCCGCCATGTCCCCACTACACTCAGGTGAGAAACTGCTTTGATACAGATTATATTTACTGTTAAAAACAACAAACACACATTTTGTCATATGTGCTCACATATACAGTATTTCTAAGTGGTGTAGAATATAGATATACAGTCATAAACTTGAAGGCAATTTTTGAAAATTGACATTTAAGGGCTTGAGTTTGTGTTTTGTGGAAGAATTGCAATTAAAGTTCTGTTGATATTTTTTGTGTCCACACATTTAATCCTCTCTCTCTTTTTAATTGATGCTTGTGAGCTTCTGTAAAGGTGCTGTTGCTCATTATAAAAATTATCTGTGTTGTAACGGTAATTAACCTTGATCCGCAGACACTAAAAAATAATAATTTTGCCACCTTTAGCTTCAAATTACGGTTGACAGTGAGTGAAACCTGGTTCATATTCAAATCAGTTTCATTATGACCTGTTGTCTGTCCAACAGGTCCAGTGTTGAAGGACATCAGCACATACCACACCGTGTTCCTGTTGGCTATACTGGGAGGCATGGCTCTCATCCTGCTCTGCCTGCTCTGCCTCCTGATGTACTACTGCAGGTGCGTGAAACACTTTCCACAGCAATATCTCCCATCCTAAAGGCAACATTTTCACAGGAATATACAATAATATGAGTCAAGTTCTTATGACTAGTTGTGTGGAACATGTGAATGTACAGTAGCTGACTCGTGTAGGCTTGATATTTTTGTTACTTGATGTGTATATAATACACACTAGTTAGTGCCTGTGTCCCTCATTATGAACATGAATATTGCTTGTATGACACATTTAATTCAACATTAACTCATAAAAAGAGGGAAGCATTGGGTTTGTTTTGTCTCTACCAATAGAAAACTTCTAACAAAAAAAGAAATGCATCCATTCAGCATCCAGTGTCACAATCTGTCCTATTGTAAACATTTAGTTTATCTAAATGTGCTGAAATTCATCTATCTAGGATAGTGTTGCAACACTAATATAATGAGACACTTTAGAGGGTTTCTTATCTTCTTCTGCATGTGGCTCATCCTCTTTATCCATTCATCAGTTGTGATATCAGCACCAAATAAATCAAAATTTCCCCTGATTGAATCATAACCTCTGTTGTGTCTCTGTGTTGTGCAGGCGCCGTTGTTTGAAGCCTCGAGGGTCTCACCGTAAGCTCACAGTGTCGTCTGGTCTGGACGGCAGTAAGAGGGATCAAGCCACCTCCATGTCCCACCTGAACCTCATCAGCAACGAGGTCAGTCTGACTTACAGAGAGCGGTTCAATCCCTAGTCTACAATGTGTACAGTGTCCTAGTGAATGTCAGAGGAAGTACTTCTAACTTAAACATAATCAATTGTATAAACACCTACATGTACATATATAAATAAATTAAAATAAAAGTTTGAAAAATAAATAATAAATGTGTGGTGTGTGTATAGTATTATATAGGTTAAAAATGGTTGCCATATAGTTTCACATTTCTGAGCCTCTTTCTCCAATGTCAAATGATGTCGTTACATTAAGTATATTTAGAAAGTTTCTTACACTTGAATATTTTGTTGTCTTTAGGTGCAGCTGGAACTTGTTTCCACAGCGACTGAGCCCGACATGACCACACCAATGCTGAAGCCGTCCTCATATGAGCACCAAGACAATCATCGTCAACACAGCCTAATCCATCACAGCAAACACAGCCGCTCCTCGCTCGGCAACAACAGCCACCACGGCTCTTCTCTTGGCAATCTAACGCCTCGCGGCCGAGACTACCGGCAGTCCGTGGAGACGTTCCAACTAAAGGCTGCCCTTTCATGCGGAACAGACAGGGGCTACCGTCAATCATATACCTCCGTCTGCTCGTCCAGCAACCCGATTTCAGATGCACTGTCGTCAGCCAATCACGGTCAGGTGTCCGCTAACCAGCTGAGCAGTGTTGGGATTGTTGATTTCATCTCCCCTTCCTCTCCTCCTCACTCCCCCAGTAGAGGGGAGGGATGTGAGTGCAGAGCTCCTGACTACCTTCTGTCCCGCTCTGTGGACCATCTGGAGCGTCCCAGTCCCCCGTTGCTCTGCAGGCCGGGCCAGCTGCTCTGCTGCGGCTCTGTGGACCTGCTGAGTGGAGGAGAAGGCTACCCGAGGGTGCGTCCTACGCTGGTGATCCCATGCACACTACATGCGCCTGCCTGGGGAGCACCCTCTGTCGGGTCAGGCCCTCCTGCTGCAGACTGACCAGCAGAGTGACTTGGAGACCATCCAAGCTGAGCTCAATGCCTCACATTCCCAGCAGCCCCTGGGGCAAACCCTCAGTGACTGCGCCCCACGTCCTGCCAAGCAGGGTGGCGGAGAACGGCTCGGCCTGTCAGAGTCTCTGTCTATCCCAGCAGCGCTTGGGGAAACTGGTCTGGTCGAAATAAACAGCGAGGACACGTTGTGGGCTGAAAAGACTTTAATGGAGCTCAGAGGAGGGAAGCCTCTGCCTCACCCCCGAGCCTGGTTTGTCTCACTTGATGGACGCTCCAACGCTCATATTCGCCACTCCTACATCGACCTCCAGCGGGCCGGGTGCCACGGCAACACGCCAGGTGGAGGAGGTCAACAAGGTAATGCCAGCGGTGGGAGGCGGGGTAACGATGCCAGCGGTGGGAGGCGGGTTAACGATGCCAGCGGTGGGAGGCGGGGTAACGATGCCAGCCTGGACTCCGGTGTGGACCTGAACGAGCCGAGAGTGGGCCGCAGGGGGAGAGACGGAGGGCGGGAGAAAAGAGAGATTGAGAAAGACAGGTCGAAGGTCACAGCACCAGCCATGGCCTACACTCAGCTGGTGTATGTGGATGATCTGGAAGGGGGAGGCAGCGAGGAGGAGACGCCAAAATGCAGTCCAGAGGACAGTGAAAAAGGATCCATCCTGTCAGACAAAGCAGAGGGTCAGAGTGTGGATCAGGGGGATGTGGAGGGGGAAACAGTAGAGGGGGTAGAAATACAAGAGGAACCACCCTCACTTTCCTCTTCATCCCCTGCTTCTCCTCCTCCTCTGCCAACACCAGAGGGAGAGACGTTCAGGACTGATCATGTGCTGCTGTCAGTCTCTCCTGATGACGATGCAGCACATGAGGATGGAGAGGAGGAGAAGAAGAGTCCCTGGCAGAGAAGAGAAGAGCGACCCCTGCTGGCTTTCAACCTGAAATGATCCACAGATGACCGCTTCAAGGATAGCTTCACATCTTTTCAAATACTCGCGTGCCTATATGTACATTGAAAGCATTTTTGCTTGTTGTAATTGTTCCTCCTGTACATACTGGCACTTCACAAAGTGATTTAAATTTAAGTTATGGTGGGACAAAATCCACAGTCCTGGTTCTGTGTTATTATAATCAGGTATAATTCTGATTCAGCTGAAAATAATTGGAGGCTTCAGCAGTCTAAGTTAGTGGGGATCTCCCAAAATTACAGTCTTTTGAGATGGATAGAGGATTTCATTAATCCTAATAGGAAATGACAGTGTTGCAATAAAAACAAAATAGGTAAATAAGGAAGTAATAAAAACCAATTGCTAAAATCTCTAAAAACTGGTGAATTGCAGCAATTTGAGTAAACAATCTAACTCTTCTTCTTGTAGGCACAACTTAACATAATACTTATATTTGTAGATTCAGTGTGACTTACACTTCGAGATATCCTTATCTATGTCATGAATAAAGATCCATCATAGGGAAAAACATTCTCGTTATTACTCCAGAACTTGCCTGAGAATCATCACGCTTATACGTTTTCGTCAATATCATATTAATCCAGTGATAATGTTCTGTACATGCATGGATACACTGATAATTCACAGAACGAGGTCCCCCATCTCTTACATTAATATCACTTTAGGAAATGATCTGTTTGCTCATGGTGTAGACAGGAGCAACAAGTACAGCCACCAAAATTGGTCAACTGTACATATGGGCATGTCAGTTTTTTGTTTTAAAACTTGAAAAAAATGTGAACCTATCCTTTAACCATGACTCCCATCTCTGCTCAGATCATAACGTGAAGGATACGACCATGTCATTTGAAGCCCTTTGTTTTTTTTAATTGAGCACTGAGAAAATATTTCAGCACTGGGATCCCTTCTAGTCCAGAGCATGATGGGACAATTCAGATCCTTTAGGTCCCCTTTATGAAATGACCACTGTTGTACTTCACTTTGTCATCCTCACAACACTCTCCCTAAACTCATCAGGAATGATGTACACATTGCCTGAGGGAGACAAATGGACGTTGGAGGCAAGAAATTAGAATATTTTATGCACAACGAATATATGCCTTTTTTTATGAATAGCCTTGTAAGCATAAAGGAACTGTTGCGGAAACAGATGATGGGTGGTTCTCACAAGCGAAAGACTACAGGAGCCATTTCTTTCTCTAGCCATATTGGCCTCGGTCCACTGACTGTAAAGAACACGCTGCGCTTCTTTAAAGTGAGATTATATAACCCTCATTTTTAAGACTGTGGAGCATATGTGCAAATGTATGGCAGGTGATTCGACTTTTTTTCACAGTCTGTTAGGAAAAGTCTTTCAGCGTGTTTCTGCACAAGAATCAACCCCGACATGAACATGTGAATCCTGTACTTTGAATGGTTTTAAGTATGTTGCTAGAATTGAATCTAGCCCGTCAGAAGGCTGTATGGGTGTTTACATGATCTACAGAGGGGGTGAAGTGTTTGGACTGAAGAAATTAAACCACTATCCGCACTGCAACAGATAATGTGACACACCACTATGCTGGTGAGTAAGGATGAAATACCACTACCAAACTGTAGTTCCACCCAAAATAATTGTGAGGTGTAATAATATGAAGGGTTTTGTAATTGTTGAACCACTGACTGGCATATTTTTGCTCTAAAGGCTATGCATCACTTTTATACGGCTGCTTGAGATGCCTTTTTTTGTAATTTTAATCACTATGATTTTAATTGCCAACATGAAGTATTTTACCCGAAAAGAATAGGCTATTTTTATTTCTTCGAATATGTTAAGGGATTTTCTTCTTCACCCGCCTTATTGTTAAGAATTACACAAATACACATAACTGCAAGTTTTACCTGAAACCAAAATATTTTTGCATGCTGTGTTTCACCTTTTCTTTTCTTTTCACCAGTTCCTCGTGTTCCAAGTGCCTTTGAACAACCTGACTCTACATCAAATTTGTGGAACAGATTACCTTATTTATTTCTCACCTTCTTTTGCCTTCAGCTTTTCTCCTCTACCTCAGCCCTCCCTTTCTCTCCCACTTGTGAAAGAAAGCATGCAGTAAACTTTCCTCAGCACTAGCGTATTACAAGCTACACTGCAGACATTTCGGGAAATGTCTACCAGCTGCTGCAATCGTAAAATCCTCTACAGTAATCAGCAAAGCACCAATCTGTCTTTAGAGTAAGCAGTTAAGGATTTACAGAAGTTTTCAGTGAAGCACGGGATAGATAAAGCTATGTGTGATTGTATGTGAAGCTAAACTGCAGGTCATTTCAGTGCATTTTCTTATTTTTGTGTTTGTAGTGGGTGAATGTTTGTCTCGAATGTGTTTGTGTGCCTGGGTGGTGTTAATGTTCTTCTGCGATGCTGCAGGCGGTGTGTTTGCGTTGTCAGACTGTGTGTCCACGTGAGAGCGCTGACAAATAATCAACATACATCCACTCAAGGTTCATATAGTCATTGCAATCATTACAGAGTGTGTATAGTTCTTTCCTTTCCTCTACCTGGTCAAAATGATGTGTGAGTTGGTGTTGTGAATGGCCTCTTCTCTCTTAGTATCCCACAGCAACCTCCAGTTCTAGGGTGGAGTTGCAGTAGTACAGCATCCTGAGTGTGTAACTGGGTTGCTTGCATTATATTTGAAGCCTATTATTCTGAATAAACCGCCAAACTGGAATGATTTGTGTCTCTGTGTTTTGTATAATTGCGTGAGAGTTTGCGTTTTTGTTATTTTCCCATTACTTAAGAAAATATAAAATATAGGTAATTTTTTTTTAGCAAGGCTGGATTACCACCCGGGTAAAGCATGCAACTGTCCTGGACCACTACAACCACCATGTTCCAACAAAACCCCAGATTGAGTATGTTCTTTTCTTCTTCTTGTAATTACATTCCTTGTTAGGTTGTTTGGCAATCTACGCCATTAAAATATAATATAATCTTAAATTTTGCATTATTACCTGATGTTATGATTTTGTAGATGTAGTTTTAAGACTTATATTGTGCTCACATATTGCTAAATAAGGTTTTGTTGAATGAAATTACCATTAACGGACACACAGAAAAAAACCTTATACTGTTTGCAGTGAGAATTTTGTTTATTCTAAAATTAGATGATAGTTTAATTTAGACTATTTTTCACGTTAAAAGGTGGGAGTTTCGCTCTGCTCTGTTTTCCCTCCACTGGCCTCTAAGCGGTGCGGTTTCCTTCGGAACTTTCTTTGTTTTTCCATCTCGCCCGTTGCCCGTGATCTCTATCATACACGGTGGCTGGCTGCACTTTTTTAAAAACATTTTTATGATGGCGGAGGACAGTGAATCAGCTGCCAGTCAGCAGAGCCTGGAGCTAGACGACCAGGATACCTGCGGGATAGATGGAGACAACGAAGAGGAAAATGAGCATTTACAAGGGTGAGGATGGCCTGTCCGGTCCGGTTGGGAAACGCAGTAACGTTAATTCAGGCAGCCTGTTTGTGTTTATGTGTGCTCGGTCGGGAATGGCTAGCGCAGTTTGCTAACGCTAGCCAACACAAACACAGCCAGGCTGTTTGTTACAAGGCCCTCATTCAAACGAGTAACCACAATAGAAGTGCTGATTTGAAACCTTTACGGGGTTTTCATTTTTGTTGTTTTAACCGTGTGCGCATTCGTGTACAAATCTATACCCTCAGCTAGCTGTTAGCGTCCTGACTGACATGATGACAGCCAACCGTTCAGACAAACCGTTAGTTAGCTACCGTTAGCTCAGCTGTCATTCGTTGCTATGGTAGCTAACGGTAGCTTACGGCTGCTGTGGTTATGTGTCGAGAGTAAAACCAAGTCAGCAGCCCCTGTGTAATGGTATGTTTGTGTTCATATATGTAGGAGTCCAGGGGGAGATTTGGGGGCCAAGAGGAAGAAGAAGAAGCAGAAGAGGAAGAAAGAGAAGCCAAGCTCGGGGGGAGCCAAGTCTGATTCTGCCTCTGACTCTCAGGAGATAAAGGTGCGATGCTGACCCACTGAAATGTGCTCACACCCTTTTCATGCCAAATCCAAAACTATAACCATAACCTACTAACCTAGTACCAGGCTGATGGTAGACTGGGTACTAGGAGTAGGTGAGGGGAAACGTAGAATAGCCTTTTTGCACCCTAGCAACAACACAAGAAAACCCTGTTTGCTAGTCATCAGTTTGAATGGGATTATCAAACCTTGGTCTAGAATTTGCTTATGGTCGATAAGAACCCTATATTTTAATTTTTTACTATTTATGTCATTACATTCTCTACCTCAGTCCCTTTTCTCATTACATTTGTGCAACACCATATCCAGGCCTTTGATCACTGGCATGTGCTTCTTCAGCTTGAGTTATGTGAGCAGTAAAAAAACATGATGCTAAACAATGTAATGCACACTGAAATTAAATTGTTAGTGTGACAGAAGTGTACAGGATGAATTAAATAGTTGCTCCTGTCTTCAATATCCTCTGGTAGGAAAATCAAACAGAATGGCAAAGCTAAAATGATGGGTAAATGACGGAGAGTGGCTGAGGAGAAAAAACTGCTCTGGATCTACACAACGTACTGCAATATAAGGACAACAATTCCAGCGTTCAAGATTCATTAATAGAATTACGGACTTTGTCAAAAACAATGGTAAACCTGCATCACCAGGAATACAACAAATGCCTCCACTATCAGAAACCTCGATACTGTATGCTGAGATATAAATAACCAGGTTTTTCATGTTCCTTATAAACATCGTATCCAGAGATTTAACAAAAGCTGTTTTGTAAATGTAGATTATCCTGTATTATCAATAATCTGATGTGAGATGTCTTTCCTTCAATATCCCTCGTCAGTCCATTGAGGTTTTTTTTATTTGAAAGGGTTTTAAATCCCACACGTGCCCTCTGTTGTGTTGTCATTGCTACATTTGAATTTTGTAGGCACATTCAGATGTTATGTGTGTTACATGTTGCTGCATGTCATGTCACACATGCAGGGAAAGGTTAATTCTTCGTCTTTGTTCTTATTAGTGTACATGTCCCCTCTCTACATGTAGAACCCTGGCTTGCCCATTCAGAAGCTGCAGGACATCCAGAGAGCCATGGAGCTGCTCTCTTGCCAGGGTCCAGCAAAGAGCATCGATGACGCAGCCAAGCACAAGTACCAGTTCTGGGACACCCAGCCCGTGCCGAAGCTAAGTAAGTAACTAAGTAACTTATAATGCAAGAGCATTGTTTATTTAATGTATTTCTCATTAATCTCTATAATCAGATGTCTGCATATGGATGCAGAATCTGTAGGCACCGGGACACAGTTTTGGTATCGTAAGCGTTTTGGTTTGAGTAGTAACCAATCATGTTAGTGCAGGCTTTGGTTAAATGCAGGTAAACAGTCTGTGTAGAGAGCAAAAGGGCGGAGCGCATTAGCCGAAATGCAGTCTTGTAAACCCATCGGCTATTGTCTGACGATGATTAAGCTTTTTATTAGCTAAACTGGCTACTTGGGGAAACAATACGGTCGTAGATGTCTCTCAACTCCTACTCCATTCTCGTGTTTCATGTTGCTAATCAGACTCTAAACAATGAGCAGCACATGGAAGTCTTGGCACGGATATCTGCTGGCTACAACAAAAAAAACAAAATACTAGTCATTTTGATTGTGCTGCAAAAATATGTCAAGTTTGAATAAAGCTTTTATTGAGGAAAAGCATGCATTTAATACCTCGTAGGCTCTTAATGATTGAGTGATTGTTATAGGTTTGGCCAATGAATGATTACAGTCAAGCAGTATAACTTCAGCTGTCAGCAGAGGCTGGATTTCTCATCTTTCTTGAACACTCCTGTGCACCAGTTTCATCTAGTGTTTTTGTTTTGTCAATCTGTGCTGCTCAAAACCAGTGTCTCAAAAACATGTCGGCTGTGAAGTTCAGTGGATGTACAGACCTGCTTAGTATCATTGGACTAAACCGTTTCAATTACTACGTTTGCCATGAGCTTGGTTGGTCAACACGGGACAAAGCAGATTGTATTAATATAGCCTCACTGTCAGAAACTTTTAGACACTTATGGTTGGTGTTTGCTCAGGATCATTGTCACCTGAGCAAAATGCTAAATTTACAGGTCCAATAGAAATGTAGGTGATTGGGGAAAAAAATGTTTTTTATGTCTCTGACGAGCTGTGCTATTTTTGCAGATGAGGTGGTGACAAGTCACGGGCCGATAGAAGCAGACAAAGAGAACATTAGACAGGAGCCATATTCCTTACCTCAAGGCTTTATGTGGGACACTCTGGATCTCAGCAATGCAGAAGTAGTAAGTAAAGTGTTTGTCTCACTCACTAAACAATTAATCTGCTGATTAATTATTTACATAGGTCTATAAAACAGTGAAAAATGCCCATTACAGTATCCTAGATAACCAGATGACCTCATCAAATGTCCTGTTTTTGTCTGAACTAGAATCCAAAATTTAATTTGAATGTAAGACCAAGTGGAGAGATTTCACATCTGAGAACCTAGACCCATTTTTCCTTGAAAGAGGACTTAAACGCTTAATTGATTATCAAAGTAGTTGCCAATTAATTTTCTCCATGTGACATGATGCACTAAAAGATTGTTTGATTTATTTTCAGCTTAAGGAGTTGTACACATTGTTGAATGAAAACTATGTGGAGGATGACGACAACATGTTCAGATTTGATTATTCACCAAACTTTCTCAAATGGTAAGCTTTCCCTTGTGATGTTGTTCCTAATCAACTGCTCAATAAAGATGTATGTAAAGTGTTCAACAGTCTGCTCTCACACTAAACCCCCTCACCCCCCTCTTAGGGCTCTGCGTCCACCCGGCTGGTTACCACAGTGGCATTGTGGAGTGAGAGTGTCCTCAAACAAGAAGCTTGTTGGCTTCATCAGTGCCATCCCTGCAGATATACGCATCTATGACACGTGAGCTCTCATTACTGTCATATGCATTTGGAGCAGAGCACTGATAAGATATGATTTTTACTGTAATGCAAATATTTATTCCTTCTGCTGCTCCAGACTGAAGAACATGGTTGAAATCAACTTCCTGTGTGTCCATAAGAAGCTGCGTTCAAAGCGTGTTGCTCCAGTGCTAATCAGAGAGATCACACGGAGGGTGAACATAGAAGGAATATTTCAGGCAGTATACACAGCAGGAGTGGTACTGCCTAAACCTGTGTCCACATGCAGGTATGCTATGCCGGATAAAGACACAGTGTGAGAAAGTCATTTAAAACCAATACTCCTTAACTCTTCTTTTGCTCTTTTCTCTGTCTGTGTCAGGTATTGGCATCGTTCTTTGAACCCCAGGAAGCTTGTGGAAGTTAAGTTCTCCCACCTGAGCAGAAACATGACCCTGCAAAGAACCATGAAGCTCTACAGACTACCAGATGTAAAACACTTTCACCTCTCAGTCCTGGATCTATCTTTACAATTCTGATTTATGACTTATATGGAGCTTTTCTCTTGCTCTCTACACCTAATATAGAGCACCAAGACTCCAGGTCTGCGACCGATGGAGAGGCGTGACATCCGCCAGGTCACCGAGCTGCTACAGAAATTCCTGAGACGTTTCCAACTTGCACCTTGTATGGGAGAAGAAGAGGTGTCTCACTGGTTCTTGCCACAGGACAACATCATTGACACATTTGTAGTAGAGGTATCTGGAATGAGTTTCTGTCCTCAAGATGCTTACTGTTGATTCTTCACTAAGTTTTAAACCATTGTTGTGCCTCTCTGTCTTCTCAGGGTGCCGGTGGTGTACTGACAGATTTCACTAGTTTTTACACTCTGCCCTCGACCGTGATGCATCACCCTCTCCACAGGAGCCTGAAGGCTGCTTACTCTTTTTACAACGTTCATACACAAACCCCTCTACTGGACTTAATGAATGATGCACTGATCCTGGCCAAGCTGGTAATGTTACTCTTTGTGTAGAATGTTGCAAAAAACATGGCAGTTAAAAAATAATTCCCCTGATCTATGGTTTATGGTATTATCAGTTGTTAAAGAGAGAGTTTGGATTTTATGAAGTGCGGTTGTATGAGGTACTTATCCATAGCTATTTCGATCAGTCCATTACCATCTACTGTAGCTATTACACTGACTGGATAAGTACCTCATGCAACCCCACTTCAAAACATCTGAAAATATACTTTTAACTCTAAAATTAAGAAAAGGGAAGGAGGCTTCAACAGCTGCAAATTCAAAAAAGTGCATTAAATAAATAAATCATTGAGTTTTTAGAGTTATACTTTCTTGCTGCTGTGTGATTCGTCAAGATATTTAGTTTGTGACTTCCTCTGTGTGTTTAACAGAAAGGTTTTGATGTGTTCAATGCCTTGGATCTAATGGAGAATAAGGTGTTCCTGGAGAAGCTCAAGTTTGGCATAGGAGATGGAAATCTGCAGTATTACCTCTACAACTGGAAATGTCCCCCTATGGACCCTGATAAGGTCGGCAGCATGATTTTGTCTGAGCTAAGAATGAACATATCCATTATATTATAATAAATATTTATATTAGCAAGCTGATGTTGGTATTTTGTCAGTTATCTAGTTTAGTGTTTGGTCAGCTAATCAAACAACAACTACAGTTACACCTGAGGGCTGTAGGTGCCGTTGCCTTAGCTGGTGCGACAAAGCCTTAAACCCCAACCAGAGATAACGGGGACCACAACGGGGTTTATAAACTGTCTTTGCTAACCCAGGCTTTCCCTTTATCAGGCTCTGTGCGCGTTTGGTGCGTCATTTGACTGTTAAACAGTACAAAATGGGTCGATCACGCCTACTTTCGCATTTTTTTTAAGAATATTTTAAAAAACAATATTACAGCATAAAGCAGCATTCTTGCTGCAAAAAAGAGAGGAAATTGTAAGTATTACATTTATTTTACCCCTTTTAGGTTTTCCCATAATGAAGGATACGTGGAAATCCCTTTCAGTTTGTGGCCATATCAAAGTGAAATTTATTTTATACTAATACACTAATTAATTCTCTAATAAGTGTTCTATTGGCTGCAATATACCAGCAGTTCTGCATCACTGATATAGGTTGCAGTGGCAAATAAACACACCGTGACGTATACAGTATGTACTACTGTAATTGCACGGCTTCGTTCAGTGGCATTCATTTAATGTTACAGCTCAACATACTGTAACGTGTTCCCTCAGTTTGAGAATCTGTCCCTCTCAGATTGACTAAGTGACTCTATTTCCAAAGGAATTGGTTAGTGAAAGTCGGCATTAGGCTCAACGTACCTCCATAACCCATTAATTAATAAAAGAATAAAAGTTTAAACTTCCAAACCTCTGGGGCAGCCAGCTTCAGCATCTGCTTTTCAAAACGTTTGTATTCTTTATTTCGTCTAACAACAGGTCGCCCTCTGTGTGTTTCAGGTTGGCCTCGTCCTTCAGTAGCAGGTCTCTTCACTGCTGCTACACAAACACTGATCAAGAGGTTCGTTAGTGACCTCTGGCTATTCCTTACCTGGACATACAGGTAGCCCACGCTAGACAATGAGAACTACAACAGTTAAACCAACCTGGAGACTGGGAGACGGTTAAAAAAAAAAAACATTCTCCTTTTCACCTGGAGGTGAAAACTCTTAAAATCATCAACATCCTGAATGTGAAGTCATGCTATGCCTGAGATACTCATACAGTACAACGCTCCTGACATGCACACTCGCATTTAAAACATACAAGAGGATGCCTTGACATTGTGAATTTTGTTTAGTTATTTTTCCTCCGCAGACGACTCGTTACAAGGGACTGGCATGTCATTTAATTTCACTGACATTGAACTATGTAAATGATAACCAACAAACAAAGTAAACATGACCACAATATTAAACGATAAGTTATTGTGTCCCCACTGAGGGTCTTTTAAAGAGTTATTCTCATCTTCTTCTCATATCTTTGTGGTGAGAAGTTTCTCTGCTGGCTGCTTCGGGCCTCAGTAGAATTAGAAATGCTAAGAACATGTTTGTGATAGCTGACATATAAAAGAAAAAACTTTTTCCCTCAAGCATTTAGGAGAAAAATATCTTAACTTTTCAAACACACACATACACACACGCAAACACTGTCAAATAACACGCATATACACAACAAGGATATCTTCGTGGAAGGACTCGTCCAACTGGTGCATTGAGATACATGTTTCTTTTGTTAAAATATATAGTTACCTGTACATTTAAAGCCAGATCATATTTATTCCTGTAGTGTGAGTTTGGGGTGCGGGAGGGCTGATCCAAAGTATTTTCCTCATAGGTAGTGTAGATGTCACTGAGTTTGTTCAGAAAATGTGGGTTTAAAGTGGTTTTTGATGAAGAATGTATTGCATCAATGAAGCACAATTTTTGAGTTCCTAAACAAGCAAGAGTCCTTTTTTCTTTTTTTCTTTTTAAAAGGTCAGATTTCAAAACAGATGTGTTGCGGTACAAACTGTACAACCTTGGTTTTTACAAAGGATGTGAGCTGTTTCCACGTTATGAACAAGTTTCTAGAGTCGATTTTTAATACAACATCTAAGGTTATCTTCACTGATACGCTCATGCAGCACAGGTTTTATCTGCATGTGAATGCTGCGTTGTTCAGTTAAATAAGAGGCAACAGTTACAGAAGCTGAAAAAAGAAAGGATGACACACTGAGTGCACAAGCAGGGCAGTGAATCAAAGGCTTAATGACAACAACAAATATTAATTCAACTATAACCAGGTTGCACTTGATTGAGATTTTGTGCAAAAAATAAAAACATTGTCTAGACAGTTTTATAGCATAACAATGGCTTTACTTACTTTAGAAAGGGTAATGTGCTCAGTTAAGTCTTGTTTAAAGCAGCCAAGGTTTGTTTTCTTTTGTTAATTTAGTCATTGCCACTTATAGAGAAACTGACTTATTTCTTCCAGTAGCCTGCTGCAAAGCGTGAATAGGTAAAGTAAAGCAGCTGACTGCTTATACTCTTATTAATACATACATAACCATCAATTCCCTTGCCTGTTATATTTAACAGTTTTACTCTCAGTTAAATATAACAGAGAACTGAGCACAACATTCTGGGGAATCCTTTATTAAACAGCATGTATTCAGAGCACAGTGGCTGAATAAACAAAAGCCTGTATCGGTAACTGCATCAATTTGAAATTTGAGCTTTTCCTGTTTTTTCAGGTTTGTTTTTTTAAATGGTACTGTATTTGTGTCTGAAAAATATACTGTGGGTCATTTTTTAATGTAATGAAAATTATTGGAACAGTTCTAATATTTATAATTGTACTTTGCAAAATGTCTTAAGACAATTCCTGTTTTTCTTTCCAGTATTCCCCCAAATTTTCCAGTTAAGTAACTTCAAAACTGATCTTTGAGGGTTTGGAGTATTTGGCATTGCCCCGTGCTCAACTGAGCGATGGAGATCTTTGATGAAAAACTGTTGTCTGACCACTTGTTCTGTGGTGGAGCTGCTGGTGTACTCAAAGGCTAAAAAATGTTTTTAAAATTGTCTTCTTGCTCTGAATTTTACTTTGTGTTTGATGCTCCTGTTTGTGGCTCTGCATAACATAAGAGGTAAAGGCTGCTGCCTTTTTTTGTCGTTACTTTTTCTGTATGTGATGTAATTTTCTTCTCATTCCTTTGTTAGCAAGAAAGGGACAACCAATGGACAGTCGGTGCTTCAGGGCTCAAAGATTCTTTTTTATTTATTTATTTTTTTTACCATTGAAAAGGTTAAATGAGTTGACAAAGACGGATGTTATCGGCATTCATTTAACACTGAAACTGAGTCGACGTGTGCCTCATGGATGTTGGTTGTGTCACTGTGTTGCCTGCAGCTGTTTGAATGAACTTTGAGCATGTCAGTTTTGCTGCTGTGATGATTTTTAGCGTTGATGTTACTAGCCACACCCTTTAGTGAGAACTCAACCCGAAGTACCTGCCTTATTTAAAGATGTTTTCTTTTTTTTTTTTATTAATATTTTGAGGTGGGGTGGGGGGTACTTTTGAAATGACATACAGCTTTCTCTAACTGAAGAACAATATTTTTTATTCAAATCCATTGTAAGCTGTGAAAAAGCTGAAGAACCTTTACCAGCATCATTTAAAGACATGACCCCCAATGCAAATAACAATCTGTTTCAACACACGTCGGCTATACCAGCATGGATATTTGATTGAATAAACTCACTTTAAAAAGGGACCCGAGTAACGCACTTCTTTTTAACATGACAGGGGCAATTGAAAAACAAAGTTTTTTTTTTTCCTTTTATGTAAATTACAGCCTTAACTGAGAACTATTAAATGGACTTTGCCCAACAACATTTAATGGGTATGGGTCTGAAATGTGTCATATTTACCGAAGAACATGAAAGATATCTCCCACACATAAGTTTAATTCAGAAACGCAAAAACATCCGATGTTGTGCTCGTTAGCTGGCTAACAAAATGTCACAAGTCAATTTAAAAAAAGGAACATAGTAGTCCTTACACATTTTAACCAATTTATTTAAAGTCATGTAAACTGCAGGCTATCCCCCAACCCATACTGTACGAAGAGTGTTTCTAACCCTCTATGGAGCTACTGGTTTCCATTCTTTTAATGGAATATAACAAGGCCTTACTTGCTTTACAAAGGTTACTCATTCCAACAACTTATGTCTACTTCTATATTTCTAGTAATGAATTCCATACCTATCTCAAGCAAGTGTTTAAGATTCAACATGATGAACGAATGGCTGACCCATGTCAGGAAAATGCATTCACTAAACCAAAGAAAATTGACATTTTCCATTGAAACAAATGAGCTCAAACAGTGAATCCCAACTTTAGGGTGAGGAAGTTAAATACTAGTTGGTGTTTTTAACTCTTCAGGACTAAGAATGATACAAATTGAGAAGGAAAAATGACTCATGTCCACATTAAGTAGACTGCCTCATTTTAAATGGTCAAAAGCAAAAAAACAACACATTGGAAACCAGTGGGTTAAAACATGCAAAAACATAGGAATGGTTATTTTAATAAATAGGCAGTCTCATTTAATTTGACTGATTTCACTTAGCCTTTTTTCTTTTTTTTGCCAGGTTAGCAACTATTTTTTTCACTTTGAGAGGTTGCAGAGTGCAGGTGGAGGCAGACTCAGATTCACTCTCAAGTTTCCTTTTTCCCTTATTCTGACCAAGTTCTTCCTCCTCTTCCATGTCAATGGGTTCTTCGGGTGTTACACTGGGTGCTATACCTTGTAGCCATGCAACATCCAGGGAAGGCACTCTGGGTGTTATGGCATCAACAGTGTCAGTGAACACCTCATCATCTTTGGAGGCACACTGTCTGAATCCCAGAGCGAGGACACTTTTCAGCCCCAGTGGCTCAGACAGGCTCTGGCTCAGACGAGGCACCTGGCAGGCTGGCACACCTCTTGTTGCACTCAGAGCTATCAGGTGATCCGTCATGTGTTTCGGCTTCACAGACTTGCACACAAGCAACAGTCTGAGCTCGTTCTTCTCCAGAGCTTTGGTGACCTCATTGACGCCAATGGCCAGTTGTCTCCTGGCTGCCACATCTGTCCAGCCGTTTTTGGGAGAATCAGTCACCTGAAACTCCTGGCTCACCTGGGAAACGAGCTCTGATGTGGCAGCAGGTTTCTGGTCTTTCTTTTTCCTCCACGGGCGAAACACTTTGACTTCTTTCTTCTCAAGACCCATGGAAACCAGCTTAGCTGTCAGGGTTTTCAGGATAAAATGCATATCTTCTTGGGGAAGTGGGCCCCATTTTGGAGTGAATGGTGATGTGAAGGAGGTCTTGGCTGGAATGTACTTTTTGATTTCCTTTTTTAATGGCTTTTTCACAGCGGCCATACCTCCTCTGAAATGAAGACAAGAAAGCCTGAAGTAAACAAAAAACACTCTTACACAACAACTAGAGCCCAATCAGTCGCTCAGTAAGAAGAAATTAGACATGCAAGATATTTTTAGATAGTTTCCATTGTATTTTTCAATATTGAGCACTGTCTACTTTAATAAATATAAAATGCCCCACTCAAAACATAATTATCTTTATTTGTATAGCACTTTTCAAAAACAGTTTGGGAAAATGGAGAACAAAAGGAACAAAGAGGAAAAGGAATACTGATAGGTAGACAGAGTAAAGATTTATAACATTTTTACTTTTGTAGGCTGTACAAATAATAATAATACTAATAATAAATCAAATCAAATATAACTTAGCACTTGTACAATATTGTGACATTTTTTGGGTGGGATTATTGATGATTACTTGCAATGCATGCAATATTTTAACTAGTTTAATAATTATTTCTCTGAAGTTATGTATAACCGTCAGCTGTTCTTGTTACTGCATCAAAATGATGACAATCAAAAACCTGCTTGACAAACAAGAGTGGCATTTAGTTACTTTACCTTATTGTTAATGCAGAAAAAGCAGTTTTCTTTCTTTTTAGATTCGTTCTCCGTTCAATTCAACAACACGGGTGGACCACAGGGCGCTGCCATTTTGTTTGAATTGAACTAACTTTATTTACAAAAAGAAATAGAAACAGCCTACCATCGTTCAACTAGTAGTGCTACATCTATACCGTGTTAATGTGTGCTACACCGAAAACATACCGTGTTTAATTTGATCCAAACATGCCTCTACAGGTAAAACTACGGTAACAAAATACTTTTTTAAGTTTAAGTAGATAGCCTAACTATTCCTAGAAGTGTGTGTGTGTGTGTGTGTGTGTTGGGTGCGTGTTGGGTGCGCGTGCGCGTGCGTCATGCAGCCAATCAGCTCCTCAGCAGCTCTCTGCTCCCTCCTCTGCAGGCCTGTCCTTGGCATTGATCAGCTGTGCTGTATTCACAGCTGCGCAGAGACGTCAATCCAGCCGACAGCAGAAATAAATTCATTTGAGCTACGGGGCTGCATCTGCGAAAATGTCTTCCCAGGTAACAAATATTGTCTGCTTTTGTCTTTCTGTTTATGCGGCAATATACCAGCGATGCATTATCGCAATGAAATGAATAACGTTTGCAGCGGCAGGGTGTGTTCACCCCAACTGTGAACACACTGTGTGTCATCCATCTTTGAGGGTGTGGGTTAATGTAAGAAAAGCGAGTCTTAACATATTTATTCTCTGGCTCAGTGGTCAGTTAACTTATTGCTTTCAGATTGCTTACAAAAGGAAACAAACTAGAGTATATACGTTATTTATTAAAACAATTTGACTGGCTAATGTAATGCCCATTTCGACTAATAGTTAAGGTTTAGAGGTTAATCTTTGTGTCATTTAAAATTATTTAATGAACATCTAAATTCCTGCACTGAGAATTTAGGGGTGTTAAGTTTTCCTTTGGTCTATAATTATATGCTCTGCAATGTCCTAGATCTTTTGTAAAGTAGATTATTCAAGTAGGCACAAAAGCACTGGAGTCTTGAATAAAAGCCCATTGTTTCTCTCCAACTTGTGCAACAATAGGTCTCCCGGGCTGTGCACCATGACTAGAACACTATGCTCAGATTTCTTATTCAGTCTTGTTTGTAACTCATTAATATGCACATTCCTTAGTCTGATTAGACTTGGCAAAGAGCAGAATAACTATATGTGTATATTTTACTGCTTACCCTGTGCAGAACTAATAGCTTAGTTATGAATAGTTTATCAGAAATACAAAGAGTGACTTTCTATTGAACTATTTGTTATCTGTAGGCAGAGTTTGAGAAATTGGCAGAGGATGTGAAGAAGGTGAAGACGAGGCCTACGGACGAGGAGCTGCTAGAGCTGTATGGCCTTTATAAGCAGGCAATGGTTGGAGAGATTAACACAGGTATGATTTGCTGCAGAAAAACAGAATACCTTCCATGCTATGTTCCCTGTATTCTGAACATTTACTCCTCTCTGTGTGCGTTCACAATTGTAGATAGACCAGGAATGATGGATTTCAAAGGAAAAGCCAAGTGGGACGCCTGGAACTCCAGGAAAGGTAACAATTAAAAAATGTTTGTAGGTGTAAAGGTGGCTTAAAAAAAAGTTTTAAAAATACTTAGTGTTTTTAATCCAAATATCTTTCAGGAATGTCCAAGGAGGATGCCATGTCAGCCTACATTACACTTGCAAAGGAAATCGTCAGCAAATGTGGCATGTAAGGCGTGCAATGAATTGAAGAGGCATGATTAATGCAAAACGAAAACTCTACTAAGTCAATAACAATGAAACAGTGCTACTCTTTATAACACGCCTTCTGCTTTCTGAGTCCACAATTATGCTGGAATAAGTGTAATTTTAAATTTTGCTGTGGTTTATTTTCATGTTTTTTAAATTTTTTTACATAGGTTATTAATTAAACAACTTCCATGCATCCTTTAAAGTTAGAAATATAACATTTGCTGATTGCTATTTTATCTAATGTATGTAGTTTATTCTTGTAATCCACATGTGCACAGTAATACACGTGCACTATGATATGTAGCTTGATTCCTTGTGTAACCAGGACAAACTCAATGCTGTCAAATGTGAAAATAAAACTTCTTTGTGCACTGTTTTTATTTTTTGTTGTTATTTAGCCTACCCTCATTGGTATAAACGGTGTGGTCAACATAATACAAACACCTGTTAGTATAACGTAATACAAATTCAACAGCAACAAAAACTACATCCTCCAAAATAACTAAACATTTCAATCAAAACTATTCTGAAATATATTTAAATGTATCAAAAACTGAACATAACAACCTTCATGATGCTGTGATTTATTGCAGGACTGTTGTATTAGACTGCATTAGTTTCAATAATCTACCTAATAATCTGGCAACTGAGTGTATTTGCTCAGAACAAGGTCTGCATTTTTAGTTCCCCATCACTTACTGTACTTTGGAAGCACATTAGAAAGGGGTCTCTTAATGGCCAGTATGAACAAGAGGAATGATTACATCAAGTTTCACCTGTTTCAATGCACATATGGGCATACAAGTATTGTTTTAAAACAGAATTATGGTCCATGTGGAACACCTATTAAGCAAACTGATGGTCCAAATTGGAGACAAATCATGTTTCTCTTCTGCTAGTAGAAAGACCATTGTACAATCTATCTGTCTACGCTTGATTATTGTGATATTTTATATATGCATGCTTCTCCCGCCACCTTAAAGCCCCTTGACAGTACACTACGCTTTATCACAGATGATACATTTGTCACTCACCATTGCATCTTATATAAAAAGGTGGGATGGTCTTCCTTAACGATCAGAAGGGAGCAGCATTGTATGTTGTTTATTTATAAGACTACTGCAAAAACTGCCTAGTTACCTCTGCTCTCTCGTTACACTTAAATACAGTTCTTTCAATGTCAGGTCACAGGATATTTTAATATTAGCTGTATACCTACCTCTTGTTCATACTAAACTTGGAAAAAGTGAGTTAAAATACTATGTTGTATACAAATGGAGCGAGCTCGTAAACAGTTTTCTTAATTGTAAAACTGTAAAATGTATGTCTGTGAATTGATATATATATCTTTTTTTTTTATATATATATATATATATATTTATATATATTTACACGGATCTCAGTGAAATCACCTGTTCAAATAAAGGATTACGTACATAAACGACCTCTCACCTCATATAAACAATCAGTTCCTCATAATCGATTTCATAAAATCTAGGTCAAGTGCTATCACCCCGCGCATGCCCAGTACGATCTTCCGGCTGGGTTCAGTGGGGGAAAGGTGGCCGGATTGTTGACGCTGCTGCGGGCATGAACACACTGAATTTCACCAGTTGACTAAAGATATTTCTGCTGTGCGTGGATACAGTAAACTAAAGTCAACACATCCCAAAGAAGGTGAGCTAACAGCCGCATTTAGTTTGAAAGCTGTTGTTTTTAAATCAAGTTTACCCCCTAACTACATGTCTATTGTTGTGGATTTAGCCAATAACGGCAGGCGAGAGTAGCTAATGCAATGTAACGTTACCAGTATTAACGTTAGCTAGCTACCTGGAAACCGTTAGGTCCGTAGTAAACACTCCGAAACTAACTGCTTTCAACAAGCAGGTTAGCAGAATATATGTCAGTCAGTTTCTACTGAACAGGGCGCTGAAAGCCAAGTTACACTTAAAAAACTTGTATCGAGTCTTTTGGTCGTAAAAGTGGTTGATGAATTAACGTTGTTTTTGAACCAGTTCGCTTTAACGATTTAAAGCACAATGGAACTGCGGGATGTTACAACCGTCAGAAAAAGACATATCGTTTGGTTTCTGTGAATGCAAACAGACTGTGGTCACAGTGAAATTCACAGCTCTAGTCTACTGTGTGCACCTGCTCGAATATCATGTGCAGAATCTACCTGATTGTGTTTATCAGTAGCGTTTTAACCCATATGCCTCACTTTATATAATATTGTTTTCCATTTTGACTTCGAGTTCTTTTTTTAACCATCATTTTTAACCATTATCAGCATTTAAATGCCATTTTGTTTACACAATCCCACTTTTATATGTATAAAAAACAAAACCCCACAACAATTGTACACAAAAATAATAAAGCCACACTAAATACACACATACATGTCTGTTGATGTAAACCTCAAATAATGGTATATTGTACAACTTAACCAGTAGTTATTATAGATGTTTTTCATTAGCCTTTTTGCATATAAACTATACTGGCTGTTTTTTGGAATGTATGTCTTGGTATATATAATCTGAAACATTTGATGTAGGATAAGACTATAACAGATGTTTATTTTGTGGATCCAGTCTGAATTCCTTCCAGGGAGAAGAAATGGATAATAATTTGTTAGAGGCTCTGCCGGAGCTGACCTTCCAGTACCAAGGCAGCCTGCCATCCCTGCCTGTCCCGTCACTAGAGATGAGCCTTTCAAAGTACCTGAATGCAGGTAAGATAGTAACTTTGAACAACCTGCTGTGTCACGAGTTCCTCTGTTTCAGATTTGATAAAATATTATAATTATAATATTGTACATTTTTAAGAAAGAATAGGTGAAACAATTTATTTCCCCAAAACACCTGTTGTAGTATATATATATATATATATATATATATATATATATATATATATATATATATATATATATATATATATATATATATATATATATATATATATATATGTGAAATGCAGTAGGCCTCTAACTCTAAATATTATAGCAGCATACACATTTTCTTTTGTTTGCATGTATGATTGTGTGTTTTCATATTAAATGTATATGTGTACATTTGTGCGTGCTGATTAAATCCACAGTTTTTACAACAGAAGATATTTAATGTTCACAACGACCAGCAGCTGATGCTCCTACTTGACTAATTTTGTATTGCCATCAGTTCAGCCATTCGCATCTGTGGAAGAATTTAAGGCTACAGTGGACATTGTGAAGAAATTTCAAGTGGGTGTTGGCAAAGAGCTGCACCAAAAACTACTGCAGAAAGCCAGGACAAAAAAGAACTGGGTGTGTAATTGAGCTGTAAATGTCTTGTTTTGGTGTTACAGTCATAGATGTTTTACTTAGCCGACTGTTTTTTAAAATGTTATTCCTCAGTTGGAAGAATGGTGGTTAGATGCTGCGTATCTGGAGGTTCGCATCCCCTCTCAGCTGAATGTGAACTTTGGCGGCCCGACGCCCTACCTGGAGCACTGCTGGCCTCCTAAAGAGGGAACTGAGCTGCAGAGGGCCAGTATTGCCACATGGCATACACTACAGTACTGGGACATGATCCGCACGTAAGACATGGTCACACACATTTTTACAAGCTCTATTTTGGTGGTTTGATAATCAGAAGTTGAGCTCCTTTTTACATGAAGTAAGGTATATATGTAATTTGTTGTTTCTATTTCTTCCGCCTTCATGTTTTAGGGAGAGGCTGCATCCTCACAAAGTTGACAAACTACCATTAGATATGGACCAGTTCAAAATGCTGTTCTGCACCTGCAAAGTACCAGGAGTAAAGAAGGACACAATTCGTAACTACTTCAAGACTGGTAGAATAAACTCGGCTCTTATCTCTAACTTTCAGACACACCTGCATGCGCCTTAGCACACTTTCTCAGCTTACATATCACTGTTGTGTATGTGCATTTTGTGCTGTGCCACAGAGCGTGAGGGTCCCTGCCCCTCCCATGTGGTAGTGATTTGTCGTGGACGGATCTTCACTTTTGACGCAGTCTGTGATGGGAAAATCCTCACTCCTCCAGAACTATTTAGGTAGTGATATATACACACAAGTACACACACCACTCAAGAGAACAACAGAGGGTTGAAGGGTCGAGGCCATGAACCAACTGCTGCTGACACTGCTAACTGAACTTTTGATAGTAGCATAGCTCCTCGCATCTTGGCTCCTCCCAACAGGGATTCAAGAGAGAGATGTGTGGAAAAAAACGTGAGGACACATTTGACCATTAATCATGATGCACAGCATCTCTAACTGTCCTATAATATAAAGAATAACAGTTTTACTGGCAAAGTCCTATTTATATAGATCTAGTGCGCCACAGAATATGACTGATGGACCAACAGGCGATTTCAAATGTTTTAATTACAAAAAGAACGGGGTGATGGTCAAGTGTTTGTGTTAATCTTATTGTTATATACTGCCGATATTATAATTATAAATCATTCCAGGACATACCGGTTTTCCATCATGCTTTCCTAATTTGGCCGGTACGACTGTTTATGCAGGTTTTAAACCCTGTCGTAATGAGCTGGAGGACGAGGAAGCATAATTAGCTGAATGGGAAGCACCCAGGGTTCAACATTGCCTTGTTTTTATTTTATGTACACAGGCAGCTGAGCTATGTGAAAGAGTGCTGTGAGAGAGAGCCAGAGGGAGACGGCGTGGCTGTTCTCACCTCAGAGGAGAGGACTCGTTGGGCGCAGGTGAGGGGTGCTCACGTTTGGAGTCTTTGGTGTTTATCTTTGAGAATAAGATCTAAAACAGATTATGGATCACATTTGTGAAGAAGTTCTCCTATTACAAAAGCAGGCCTGAGGATCTGTGCTGTCAGCATTGTTCTGTTCACTCTCTCTGCAGGCCAGGGAGCATTTAATAAGCATTGATCCACAAAATGACACCATCCTGGAGACCATCCAGAGCAGCCTGTTCGTCATATCGCTGGATGAAACAAAACCCTACTCTACTCCAGAGAACTACACAAATGTAAGTGCTGCACAAACTTTAACTTTTTTATTTTTTCATCACCTAAAGGAAATGGTTGTGTCTGACTGTGTGACTTTGAACACAGGTGACCATGGAAGCCCTTACAGGCAACCCCACCATCCGCTGGGGTGACAAATCGTACAATTCACTCGTGTTCGCAGATGGCACTTTTGGATCCACTTGTGATGTGAGTTTGTACGCGTGTGTCATGCTAGAGGAGTCAACACTGTATGATGACATGTTTATATATTCAAGGTTTTCCATGCTGCTTATCTTGGATATTTAGCAAGTAATACTTAAATTGAAAACTTAATTCTTAGGGGTAAGAAAAAATTGATTTAAAAACTCCAATCAAATTGTTTTACAGCATGCTCCTTATGATGCCATGGTACTGGTGTCTTTGTGTTGGTATCTGGACCAGCAAATCAAAGTTACAGAAGGCAAATGGAAGGTAAACATTGACTATTACTTGATTTGGTTCATACATTTAAAAAGTTCTTGATAATTCAATTTAAATGGATATGTCCACTCTTCACACATTAATGTCTGCTTTGTTAGGGCTCAGACGCAGTGAGACCCGTACCCCGTCCTGAGGAGTTGGTGTTTACTGTGGACGAAAAAGTCCAGAGTTACATCCACCACGCCAAACAGCAGTACCTCGAGTCGGTGAGCCAGGATTAAACGGCAAACTATAATAGAAAAAGCCTGATGCAACATGACTTGTGTGTAGTCACAGCTGTGTGGTTCGCTGGTTTTTCAGACGCGGGACCTGCAGCTTGTCTGTTATGCCTACACTGCGTTTGGAAAAGAAGCCATCAAACGGAAGAAGTTACATCCAGACACTTTTGTTCAACTAGCAATGCAGCTGGCCTACCAGCGAGTACACAAAAGGTACAGGCTGGTTTAAAATAGGAAAATGTCTTTAATGATGTTTGACATCTGTGAAGTGAATGTCCCTGAATGTCTCTTCTTACCCTTCACAGCCCGGGAAGTTGTTATGAGACAGCAATGACTCGCAAGTTCTACCACGGCAGGACAGAGACGATGCGACCCTGCACCCAGGAGGCTGTAAACTGGTGTAAAGCCATGATGGACCCCACGTGTGATGTGAGTGTGTGCATGTATGAAAACCCTGCGCTGTGGCAAAATCACACAGAGGAAGGAGGTGGAAGCGGTATTTGCTTATTTGACATAAAAATGTTTCTGTCAGGCTGATGCCAAGAGGAAAGCCATGCTGGTGGCCTTCAATAAACACAACAAACTGATGACTGAAGCCCAGGAAGGAAAAGGTTAGTTTACGTTACACACAATTACTTAATATTTCTACATATCACTGTTTAATAGTTAGACCACAGATGTAAAGAAAATGAATGATTGGGGATTTTATGTAACCAAGGCATCCTTGGTCAGATATTTGACCACACAGTAGGTCAGTAGGTTGTTTTCGTCATGCCAGCTACAGTGTTAATATAATATAATGTTTGTCACCTGAATCCAACTGCTGGTGGCAGAACACTCTTTATTTTGTTTTTATTAATTAATGAATTAGTTGTATTAATGTTTGTCTGATCAACAAGTTGTTCACTGATGTTTGTGTCTCTGATATTAATCCATGTCATGGCCACTTTGTGACATCGTTGCCAGGTTTTGACAGGCATCTTCTTGGGCTGTATCTTATCGCCAAAGAGGAGGGACTTCCCACTCCAGAGCTCTTCATGGACCCCCTCTACGCAAAGAGGTACTATCTGTAAAGCTAATGTATGTCAGTGTGGTTATAAGAGTTCATTGTGTACATGTAGGTGAACATGTACATTTGATCTAATATCCAAGGTATACATCAGAAGGCCCATGTTGTCAACTGATGTTGACTTATTACAGTATGTTTGTAGAAGTGTGTATGCTGGATGATATGCAGAAATAACGACCGCACAAAAAAGTTCTATATGTGATATTTTTATCCCTAACTCTTCTTGAACTTCTTGTTCTTCAATTCAACTTTTTAAATATTTTAGTTGTACTGTATTTGTTTATATTAAAATTTTAGGTACATTTTTATTTTTTAAATCTTACTGTCGTCTTATATTTACCGCTATTGTACGTCAGCATCTCTTATGTAAATTGAAGAACAGGTTTAGGTGCACAAAGATTTGAGCTGTATTAAGGGATGGTTAAAAGATACTACTGGTGTATAACGTACATTCTCATAAATGGTCTGGTTGATAAACTGAACTGCAATACAGAAACTACAAGCAGACTCAAGACATTGCATCAGTGTTAGGAAGGTCTTTCTGTCAGCCTGTAACCGAGTTGTGTTTGTGTCTGCAGTGGTGGAGGCGGCAACTTCACGCTGTCGTCCAGTCTGGTTGGCTACACTACAGTCCTGGGGGCCGTGGCTCCCATGGTGCACCATGGCTATGGCTTTTTCTATCGCATCAGAGATGACAGGTGGGCACTCAAGATATAAGCATGTTTCCATAATGCTGTTTCCTCTCCTGAAAATGGTTTTGTCATGATTTGAGTGTGAGGTGTTAAAACGTAAGTTAAAGAATAACCACACATTTTTACAACCTTTTTGGCAGATCAAACCCCTTTTTAAATAAAAAAGCCTAAATCAAAGCTGCCTTTCTTAGTTCTTGTAATTTTCCAAAATATTAAATTATGTGCATCAGTGTCATTCAGATTTATTTCATCATCAAAGTTTGAAATTGTGCGTAGCTTCCCTGCATGTTCAGTAACTGCACTAATACCTATACTACGTCTTATTTCCCTCCCAGGATTGTGGTCTCCATCACAGCATGGAAATCTTGCCGTGAGACCGATGCTGCGACACTATACAACAACTTCTCCAACAGCTTGCATGAGATGCTCCACCTGGCCACCACATCTCAGCTATAAGTAACACATTAATGCACACACTGTTCACAAACCCTCAGTTAATAGTCGACAGCTAGTGATAGTCATGTTTGTTCTGTGCACAGATCGATGCAGAGCTACAGAATCCATGCTGCTAGGTAATAGCCACTGGTTGGGCATTAAAACTAATCTACCGACTTTTCTATTTCTTGTAGTGATGAATAATTATTTTTTCTTTCTGTAAATTGTTATTATCTGAGAATATATTTTTCCTGATTATCTGATTTCATCATTGTTGTGTACATTTTATTGAGAATGTTTCATTTTAAATCCTGACAGTATTAATCCACCTTTAAGATAAGATGATTCTAAGGCTAAGACCTTATTTATGATGTTTGTCCCCCAGTGGGTAAATATTCAACAGATGCTGCGACTGGACAATTGAAGAAAATGGCTTTTGGTTGTTTTGAATGTTGGCCTTAGATTTCTTTTTGCAATAATAAAATGCATTCCAATTAAACCCCCCACAAAAAACTATTTGATATAAGTTACATAGAATTGATTTGACTTGTTTTGGACAATATTCAGCTATAAAAGACTTTTTGCATGAATTCATTTTGCCTTTAAAAAAACCCAGCAGTCTGGTTGTTTGCCATCAGTATATCTGGAGGACGGCTAACACTGCCTATCTATGCAGGAAGTAACATTACTACTGTATTTTGCCAGCGTCCATTTTCAAAGTTTGATTACACACTTAAAATTTCAGTTTGACTTGTAACTTTGTTTAAACTAAAGGTTGCCTTCCAATCTGTAGCTGCACAGGGAAACTGTTGGTTTGCTCATTGTTGCCTTATTTGCTTTGTCACTGCACCTTTTTTATAGGGCCTACACACTATGCAGCTTTCCTTTTTTATCTGTGTTCTCTGTCTGTCAAGCTAAAGATGACTGACTGTTCATATTACTTTATATTAGGATGACCTCTGTAAAACATGAATGAACCCTAAAAACTGTGATTTCTTTCTGCACATTTCCTCTGCATTTGAAACCTAATCTGTAATCTTGTCTGTGATTGTTGACAAAGGTTTAGGAAATGGCAAAATGTGAATAAGATTGTACTTTTAAATATACAATAGCTTAAAATTTTAAATACATTTTTATTATAATTATGAACATGTGATTTTGGAAATTTTGTTCAAAGTTGTTTCGACATGAGAGATGAGATGAGACGAGAGATCTGTTTGATTGTCCTGGTAAACATGATGTTAAAATGACGTGATGATTTAATAACTGAATATAAATATTTTATAGTTACAGTACATATAAGCTGATTGTACAAAAGGTTAGTAATTCCTTATATTTGTAGAAACACAATAGGATTCCTCGGGATTGCAACCAAAGTGTGACAATAAAATATTAACTCTGCTCATCCTTTCACTTCTTTTTCCATTATTAACTCTTTATTTCTATTAACATAAAAAAAGATACATCATGACAATCAGTAAAGTAATTATCAAAGAATGTGCTCAAATGCATATACTGTAGAACAGTGGTCCCCAATCACTGGTCTGCGGACCGGTACAGGTCCGTGGGTCATTTGGTACCGGGCCGCACAGAAAGATAGAATAAAAAAAATGTTATTTTGAAAAATCACCGGATACATCTGTCTGTGCGTCTGTGTCTCTTGACACATGTCAAGACGCTCGTCTGTCACGTAATACTTTACTTAAAAAATAAAAATAAGCTCACAAGCAACAATGAGTGGAAAACAAACGTCTTTAAAGAGCTTTGTTGGAAAAGGGAAAAGACCCAATGAGGAGACATTTAAAAGACAACATCAGGAGTCCACCTGTAGCGATAAACACCTCAATACGTGTTTATCGCTACATGCAGCCGCTCTGCATAATATACTAATGAGGCAACGAAGCCTTCATAACAGCCGGCACCCGGCATTAAAAGACAAGCCCTTGGAGTTGTTTTAAAGAACCCCCCTCGGTCCGCGAACATATTGTCTTACATGAAACCGGTCCGTGGCATAAAAAAGGTTGGGGACCGCTGCTGTAGAACATAACTTATTTGTAATGATGACGTATACTTGATGCACTATGAAACAAAAATAAATCCAGTGTATTTTTAGCTTTAATCTCTGTACATTTGTCATAAGTATCTGGCAGTTAATGGAAGATAGCACCAGAAATCCGCAGCTAAGGCTTATTGGCAACAAGTAGCTCCACCTTTTAGAGAAGAAAGGATAAATGAGCCCCAGTGTACAAGGCACGCACTTAGAAGAAGCAAGTCGAGAGAAAGCATAAGAGAGTACAACGCAACAGACCTTTTTCAACATGCACAATACAAGGATCTGTGATATTATTCACATCTGTGCTTCTCCTACTGTCACATGTCGAAATATCTTCTGTGAAAAAGGCCCATTAAACTAATAAACAGTAGTACAGAAGTTACGACTTGGCTTTTTGACTGAAAGATGACTCGTCTGATGATCATGACCAAACTGCAAGACAGATTCTCACAAGGCTAAAAAGGTCACAGAGTCAAATCTCCAAACGAGCCGGGACACAATCAGAATTGTTCCTCTGAAGCTGGGCAGGGAAACATAAATATGTCATATAGCTACAATACAACCAGCGTAGTTTTGCTCCCTGTGTCCTCTTATTCCCTCCCGTGGCCCATCTGTGTGGTGACCAGCATGTGGTAGACTCCCTTTTGGGCCAGCAGCTGTTGATGTGTCCCCTCTTCGACCACCACTCCTCCCTTGAAGACAGCGATGCGGTTTGCGTTTTGGATGGTGGACAGACGGTGGGCGACGATGATGCACGTCCTGCCCTTACTGGCCTCGTCCAACGCGTCCTGCACCACCTGGATTAAGCAGAATGACGCAAAAAATTAATAAAACTCCAAAACTGTTATCTAAACCTGAGAGAACAAAGCGGTTATTTTTTGTATTCCCATTTTCTTGCTCATCGGTCTTACTGGTGGCAGCATCGTCCGTGGGAAGAATTGATATAGCCACTTTGTTTATCCCCCAACACTCACCTTCTCACTCTCAGTGTCAAGTGCGGAGGTGGCCTCGTCCAGGAGCAACACTTTGGGGTTGCGGAGAATGGCTCGGGCTATGGCCACACGCTGCTTCTGGCCACCTGACAGCTGCGTTCCCTTATCACCTGCCTGAGTGTTGTACTTCTGCTCATACAGACAGAGAGACAGCGGGGCGGGGGGCACATGATATTGTTATATTGTTATATGTTGTAAGTATTTTGTACCATTATTTATTAATTATAAGAAAACTTTCATGTACGTTTACATCTTTTCATCTGACCTGATGTGACTCACTAAAAATACTCTCTTAGCAAATTCATTTAAATTAATTCATTAGAAATTTACCGATTTCAACGATGTCCTCCTAATCTGACCGTTATATTGTCACTTTATTATTTGTCAGATTTTATTTGCGTGGTCTTTTTCTTTTTTATGCATATTTAATTATCATTGTTTGAGGGAGCCTGAGACTTATGATTGAATTGCCAACAACTGCTTCTATATAATTGTTGTGCATATGATAAATAAAGAAGTTATTGCATTTTTGCATCCAGAGAAACTTCCTGGGAAATTATTATGAAATGATGGACCTGTGAAAATAATTGAACAGGGACACTTCTTTTAAAAAGAGAGATCTCTGTTTTTCAATGCTGTGAGCTCCACAAACCAAATCTATTGACTGTCATTGTATAGAGGTGGAGGAAGAAATCCTATATTGACAGAGGGAATCTCTCTAAACCTGAAACTAGACACCCTTAGAGTTAATAAAGGCCTTTAGATGAGTTGCATTTCTTTCCGTTGTATAATCACTGGTACACTGACACACACCATAACCCAATTGTTCCAGTAGAGGGCCTCAGATGTTACAAAGATCGAACTACTCGATATAAAAACATCACACTGCTCTTTTATTTGCATCAGTCTGAGAATAGAGCATTAATGAAACCTCTCAGCAGTTACCTGTGGCAGGCCTTCTATGAAGCTGTGAATGTTGGCCGCTTTGGCAGCTTCCTCTATCTCCGCCTGGGTCACAATGCGGCTGTTGTCTCCATAGGCGATGTTTTCAGCCAAGGTGCAGTCGAAAAGCAAAGGCTCCTGGGATACGATGCCTATCTGAGATCTCAACCAATGGATGTTCAGCTGTTTTGCGTTCATGTTGTCGAGCAGCTGAAGGAGAAAATGATAGCAGTAAATATTGTAGAAGTAGCAGTGGGGCTGGATGTCTAAAACGTGCAACAACAGTTTTTTCTGGTCTCCTTCAACAACTCCCGAGTAAAATATCTGGCCCTTTAGCTGCTCAATACTCCACAATGTTCACCAGCTAGTTGTTAACTTTGTCTGTGTGTCGTTTAGGGTAGAATGATCTTTATTGTCATTATACCCAGGTACAATGAACCATAAAGACTTCTTTCTGTATACCAAACTAAATAAAAGCAGTAAAAAAAGTAATGGCAGCATAAAAATAAAAGGCGCAAGTTAAATCAAATGTACACATTTATAAATATGCACATGTACAGAGGTAAGAGCTTAGTGCTGAGCGGGTTTTTCTGAAAATATCTGCCTGCTCCGGTTTAAAACAATGTTAATGTACGACAGGATTACTTTATTTTCCCCGTAGGCAAATTAGTTTTTTAGTTTCTAATTAAAACATATTATTCTTGTCTCTCTCAGAAGACTGTCAGCAACAACAGGAATGAATCCCATCAAGATAAAATGAGATGGTTGGTGCAGTAAAGTTAAAAACACACAAGGTAAACCAGCCTTATACAGGCTCTATGTTCCTGTATCATCAGTACAGTGCTGCTTTAAAGAGCTGTAAAGCAGCCATAAACACACAGGCTAGTAGGTGAAGAGGCACAAGTGTTAGTCAGCCAGTTACACCGAGTGTGGGTGTGTATTTATGTTCTTACCACTGTTCCCTCCTTGGGGTCGTAGAACCTCTCCAGTAGCTGGATTGTGGTGCTCTTTCCACAGCCGCTGCTCCCCACCAAGGCGAGAGTCTCTCCCTTTTTAACTTTCAGATTCAGCCCTCGGAGGATTGGCACATTAGGGCGTGTTGGGTAGTTAAACGTAACACCGTCAAAGTGCACGTTACCATCAAATGTGTCCTTAGGTTTTGAGAGATGACACAGAAGAGTGATTTATCAGTTTGTGTGTCAAGAGTTGTGTTTTTTGTGCTGTGTGTTATAATTTACCGGCGACTCTCCCTCCTGTGAAAGATTGTCAATGGCGGGCTCTATGCTCAACAGCATCATAAGGTGGGCAGCTGAGACTTTAGCCTTAGCGTAGTTTGGAGCGAAGGAGTTGGCCTCTCCGAGAGCCATGGCACCGTACAGAATAGCAGAAACCACACTGGGAGAGGAAGTCAAATGCATGTTAGTTTAGTTTCAATCTTTCATGGAAGAAGGGAAATGTACTTTTTATTTACTTAAAATTCTCAATACCCCCTAAAACTGCAAAAATAATGATGCCATTCCCACCTGCCTCCGCTGCACTTTTTGTTTAATGCAAGCTAATATTATCATTTTCTATTGTGAGCATGTTAGCATTTAGCTAGCTTATTATCTGCAGCTACATCATTCTGATATTGAGTGAAATATAACATCCCAAAATGTATTTTTATGATTGCGCGACACCAAATAGACAATTCTAGATGTCTCGTGCATCACTTTAAATGAATTTACTATAACTCAGTCTGATTCACTGGGTGTCTTTTGAAACCTTTGGCTCTTGGAAAGAATCTAAAACAAAACTTTTAGAGTTTTATGTTCCTTGCGATGACCTTAGAACTTCCTCTTTATGTAACACGTAGAATATTAATGAAGGCAGAGGCTTCTCCTGAACAATAACACACTGAGTCACGTTAGAATCCTAAAACACGTGTGTTCCTGTTGAATCATCAAAGGTACATGTGCCTCACACACTTCAGGTCAGGGTAATGATTAAAAGCAATATAAACAGCTTCTTCTCCTGCCAACAGGAATGCTTTGCTCTGCTGTATCCTACGAGTGCACACAAACACAAGTCTTCTCTATCCTAAACTAAAACATACTCACTTGATTAAGAGACAAGAAAAAGTCACACTGTCTATTTACTCACAGAAATACTCCCTCAATATCCATCCTTCCTTTCGCAACGAGCCAAGCTCCAAAGCGGAAACAGCCCGCATAAGCAAAGTAGATCATGGCCTGGCTAAGGCAGAAGGTAAGACCATGCACATGGGCGTTTTTCTTGGCGTTCCTGTTTAGAGTGTGAGAGAAAGGTGGCATCAGAGAGATCACTCTTGATTAAATATATCATTTGTGTTCTTTTTTCTTATGAAGATGATGGATCTGTGGTTTGAATAATGTAATTTTTCGTACTTGAATGGTCTTAAGAGGTTTTCCTGATACAAAGACTCAAACGTGGGTTCTCTGTTAAGAGAGACAACGGTTCGGATATTCTCAATGGCCTCTGTAGCAATCTGTAGAGACAAATCACACAGATATTATATCTACTGTATATCACAAGGTCAGTGATTCAGCAAATTGTGCTTATAATATCATGTTACTCTGACACACTGAATCCCTACCTTTCCAGATTCTTCCAGCTCCTTCTTGTCTTCAGCAGCGTGTCCGGTGAGCGCCTTCATCTCCACAGCTCCAGCCACTGCCATGAAGGGCACCACCGCCATGATGAGCAGGGTCAGTTCCCAGCCGTACACGAAGGAGATGATCACACTGGTGCCCAGGTTGGCTATGTTCTGGGCCAGCGTGGCCATACGTACTCCTGTAGCCTGAGCAGGCGTGAAAAATGGGAATGAAGCAGATGACAAGATCTCTGGTTTACTGAGTCGATTCATTGTGGTAGTCTTTGGCAAATAGCTTTGTTAGTTGTGTGTGTGTGTGTGTGTGTGTGTGTGTGTGTGTGTGTGTGTGTGTGTATGTGTGTGTGTGTGTGTATGTGTGTGTGTGTGTGTGTGTGTGTGTGTGTGTGTGTGTGTGTGTCCGATGTTGAGACTTACCCCTTGTACTTGGGCTGCGTCTGAGGCCAGCCTCGTAGTGAGCGCTCCAACACTGTTTTTGGGGTTGTCAAACCAACCGAGGTCCTACAAGAAAACAGGGATTAACATTTTCCATTCACCATGAAAATAAATATTATAAATTGTCTTAGAATTAAAAGACTCTTAATGTACAATAGCAATCAGAAATATGTTAACAATTCGAGCTTAAGTGCCACATTATTCTGACTAGGCATCGGACGATATGAAAATAACGTGTCACAATTATGCTGGGAAAAAATATGTTTTAACCTCTTAAAATGAAACTAAAACATACTGGAATCACTTAATCGTACATTTGTTAAGAAACACAGTATATTTCATTGCATCCCAGATAGGACTCATTGTTTTAAGTGAACAGCCTTTTTAGTGAAAAAACAATCAAATAATGTTAAATAAAGTAATCTTTAATCACAAGGTCCATAAATAAAAGATAAATACAATTAAAAAAGCATTATTGTACGAGTCTGTTCTTTCTTACATGATAAATCCTGTGTATTTTAAAATCAGGCTCTATTATGAAGTCACTCATGTGAGGATAGTCACGATTATCCTTTCAACGGAAATTCAAAATGAGCTATCAGTGATAGAAATCCTATATTGTCCGTCCCTAGTTCTGACTTCTGTTGTATTAAAACATTAAAACAATTCAGATTTAGACTTTCTTTACATTCAACATTACCAAAAAATATATATTTAAGAATGGAAAAAACATTGTTAGTTATAATTGATATATAAGTTATAATAGAGATAGCAGAGGGGAGGAGAGAGAAAGAGAGGTAAGACTGTGACTCTGTTTTATTAATAATTTAGAGCCGGTCTCTGTGCAGGTCGCTCATTTCAGTTGTTTACACTCACCTGTCTCATCATGGCCTTGAAGGCCCCGAGTCTCAGTCTGAGGGTCAGAATCTCTCCAGATTTACCAAAACAGAAGCCCTGTTAAAAGTTGACAGACAGAAGACATGAGCACACCTGTACATTGGCATAACTTCGTGTGGCTAAGAAATCAAATAAGTGTATTTCCCAAAATGTCAAACTATTCCTTTGAGCGCAATGAACACACCCGGTAATAAGGATGTGTGTGTGTACACGCGTACCTGTAGAAACATGGCAACGAAGGACACGGCTCCAATCACAACAAACATCAGTGAAAAGAATGAAGCTCTTTGCCTGATAACTTCTGGATCATGATGTGCAAACAACTGTGATGAGAGAAGGGAAGAAACAGCTCATTTGAAGCTTTTTGCAACATCAGAAAAATGTTACAATTTCAAATGAATCATTACAATAACTTGTGTGGTACACAGATACGAAGAGCGACATACAGTGATGATCTTGGAGAAGATGACAGCAAACAGTGGCTGCATCGCGCCGTTGATGATGGCACAGATGGTCCCCACAAAAATGTATGGCCACTCGGTAATGTTGAGACCAATCAATTTAATGAACGACACGGGGGGAATATTTTCATCCTACAGAAAGAGGGAGAAAGAGGTGAGTCACATCTCTTTCTAACAGCTTCGCTCCCGCTTTTTCTTCAGGAAGAGATTCAAGAAAGTGACACTGTGGTAATTTAGTATGTAACTGATGGAACGTGAGGAAAGATGGAGGGACAGAGTGGTTCGGCAACACAGAAGCAAGTTCATTGTGTGTTTTTACAAGATGATTATCGTGTACATAGTTCAGAGGCAGGCTTAAACACAAAGCCTGGGTCACTCTCACTATCATTAACATATCATTATCAATCAATTATCATAGTACTGAGAACTAGAGGCCGAATAATCCTGGAATTGTTCTAGTCCCATTTCCTTGATATATTTTGGCCACTAACCATAAGTTTACCCAATTCTGTATTTTTTAAGGAAAAGTATATAAGAAAGCCCTGAGACGCAAGTGAGAAAAATAATTATGGTGATCCAATTTTTAAATCTAATATAAGTAGATTAGATATATGAAATACAATTTTCACCAAAACTAAACCTGTTAAAGCCTGAAAAAATAAATCTAGTTCAACCTCGTCGCCTTTTTTTTTTGCATCTAACAATATATAGACCGTAATAGTGGGGTTGGACTATGAAAGTATATAATGTTGTATAGCGTGCACAGACCATGTTGAAAATGTAGACCCAGCCACTCAAAGCCCAAAAAACGACAGCTCACCTCTTCCATCTCTTCATCGTTTAACTTTTCTTTCTCCATTTTGTCTACCTCTGAGGCAGCGAAGGAGGAACTTATTGAGGACTTCCTCTTGTGCAGAGAGGACTGAGAGAGGGACTTGACTAACGGGTTCTTCTCATCATCAGACAGCTCACACTTCACCTCATCCTGCTTCTCCACTTTCTGAAAGGTCTGCGGCAGAGAAAGGAAACCACAGAAACAAGCCGTATCAAAGGCTGACCATTCTGAGATTAGAAATTGAGTTCAAGCCCAAACAAATAGTGTATCAAAGTGTTTATGTGAGTCTATGTCACCTGCATGGTGACCAGTGTGTGGTAGACTCCCTTTTCTTCCATCAGTTTGCTGTGAGTCCCCAGCTCTACAATTTTCCCTTCATGGAAGCCAGCAATGACGTCAGCGTTTCTGATGGTTGACAGGCGGTGGGCAACAATGATGGTGGTACGACCGAGTCGGACCTGCACGCAGAGATATACCGTATGTACAAGGAGCTAAAATTGTACATACAATTTAATAAACATTTACGAACACATTTGCATTTGACACACTTTAATATTTGTGATAATTGTCTCCGACCTGTGGCTTTATGAGGCTTTGAGCTTCATGCTGTTGTTTGCCATGTTCACTATCTTTTTTTTTATAATTAGCATGCCAATATTTGACTGTTAAAGTAAACGCAAAGTACAGCTGAGGCTGATTGGAATACCATTAGTTCTGAAAATATTTGGTCAAAAACCAGTAATACTGGAAAAAGTTACATTTGACTTGCTGGTGAAACTAGCGTCAAAGTCATGGATATATGTACTTTACTTCAAGGAAATACATCCAATATTTGTTGAGACCATGCCTCCAGGCACACTCAGTGTTACAGCATCATGTGACTCACACCAGCCAAAAACACTACTTTTCCCCGACATACATTAAAAAAGCAAAGGCTGTAAAACTGTGAATCCATTTGTTTTACAAACATCAAATAATATTTTGTATGATCGGAATTTGGTCCATTAGGTCCGATAAAATTTGAGTCTGGAGGAGCTGTGTGATGATATTATGTGTGTGTGTGGAGACAACAGGAAGTCTGCTTGCTCTATGGGCCAAAAAGCGTAGCAGTGTGAGGAAGCCCATGTAAGATTTGATAGGAATGAATGGGGCGCCATCTTGGATCGATGGATATTTCCGTCTGGACCAAAGTGGTGGAACAACCAACGGACAGACCAACTTTGCCAAATGTAGAGCCACACCATAAAGAAAGTAGTAAACCAAATGAATCGAGTATTTGAACTAACTTTCTTCATGTCATTGTCAAAGTGCAAAGTGAGCCTGAAAGCTGTGTTCTGAATGAGGCAGAGCATGTATCTGTGTGTATTTGTACCTTGTCGAGTGCAGATTGCACAATGGTCTCACTCTCAGCATCAAGAGCAGATGTGGCTTCGTCCAACAGAAGGATTTTGGGGTTGCGGACTAAAGCTCGAGCAATCGCAATCCTCTGCTTCTGTCCTCCACTCATTTGAGTCCCTCGGTCTCCGACCATTGTCTCAAACCCCTGATCAACGATAAGAGTTTTAATATTCGCAAGTGGTGGACAGAGTTTTTGAAAAACACATAGAACAGGGAGTCATAAACACAATCATACTTCAGGAAGGGTCATAATGAAGTCGTAAGCGTTAGCCTCCTTGGCTGCTTGTTCGATCTCCAAAGATGTCACGTCCAGTCGGCCGTATCTGATGTTCTCAGTGATGGTGGTGGCAAAGAGGATGGGCTCCTGACTCACCACTCCGATCATCTCTCTCAGGTAGCGGACGTTAAGAGAACGGATGTCGTGCCCGTCAAGAGTCACCTAAAATGCAGGAGTGAAACACATACAGCTCTTAATGTAAATCTGTGACACAGCCATTCGTATTCGAAACAACATCTATGTTGTTAAAATAATAGTTTATTGGGGGGAAACAGCCTCATTTGCTTTCTAGCCGAGAGCTAGATTTGATACATCGCCAACACTTAGCAACTCACACCAAAACAATCTAGATTAATAAATGGAATTACAGGTAAAAGGAAAATATGTATTTTTGATTTAGGGGTGAACTGTCTCTTTAAGAAAGTATTAAGACTCTCAAAGTTAATTTCATATCAATGTAAAGTTAATGGAAGCAGTAGCTGCCTGGAAAGCAGGAAAAAACTAGTGTCTAGCCCTCAGTGACACAGCGTACACATGATTCACTTTTAAATCCTCAACTATAGCAGAGTGGATATAATGACAAATACTGAATCAATCCTTTGAACAAAGCTGTTTAGAAACATCTCTTACAGATCCTTCCTTAGGATCGTAGAACCTCTGCAGCAGCTGGATCGTGGTGCTTTTCCCACAGCCGCTGCTCCCCACCAAGGCAATGGACTGTCCACTCTTCACGCTCAGAGACAAGTCATTTAATACCTACAAATGAAAACAATGTCAGTCATGAGATACAGGTTGAAATAATATAATGTCTGTTTTAGAGTTCAGTAAACGGTGTCTAAGGAAAACGTACTTGGACGTCTGGCCTCGAGGGGTAGCTGAAGTGGATTTTCTTGAACTCTATGTTTCCTGTGATGGAATCAGGCTTGAAGCCGGCTTCTGAAAAACTGTCAATGTCCGGGTTCTGTTGAGACAAGAGTTAGCTATATTTTTACTTCTAAAAACTGTTTTTTGTTCTTGTTTGTAGGCACAGTTGGATAAAGAACCTGATTCTTATCACAACCTCAAACACACAATGGGAGGAAGGCTGTTAGCCCTCCATGTTAGGGGGAGCTCTTTGGGTTTTCTCTGCTTTACTCGGTGCACACACACACACACACACACACACACACACACACACACACAAACACACACACACAAAGAATGTGAGACTGTTTTATGTCCCGCTGGAGGCCTCACCCTTCTGTATTTCCGACCATCACATTAAAGGTTTTCTATAAAGCATCTTTCTGGATCAGACGTCACAAAGTTCTTAAATAGGGACATAATATGAAAATAAATAAATAAAAGCAATATGTCCACAGATCTTTAATTCAATGGGAGACAGTTACCAAGTTCAGGATCCACGACTTTGGTCTACTTTAGTTTCGAGCGTGGAGCATGCAAATGCATTGATTAATGTTATGATTGTGATTGCGATGTGATTATGACTGTTTTGATTAGTCTGTAACTGTGCTGCTGCCTATCCTGGCTAGGACTCTCTTGAAAAAGAGATTTTTAATCTCAATGACACCTATCCTGGTAAAATAAAGGTAAAATCAAAAAGGAAGATTTCATACTTTTTCAGTTTTGCTTGAGGCTGTGTGCTAACTGCTCATCATTGATCAAACATGTGCAAACAGACGTACTGTTGTTTGTAGAATATAGCGTCCTGCGTCCTGGCGATAAACTCCTTTGAGTGTGTTGTCACTGTGAACGACTAACAGTTGCTCTGTAAACTAAACACAGGAACAGCTAAAATAGCTCAAGACTCTGAAATGGAAATGGAGGATTTTAATGGTCTCACACACATGTACACAGCAGCAACTATGCAGCGCCCGGGGAGCCTGGTGCCAAAATACCAGTTCCCACTCTCAGTCCATAAGTGTACTTGAACTGGCAACCCTCGTCTTCCCAAGCCCTAACTAACTGAGCTACTGCCCCCCCACTGAAAGGAGAATTGTTTCACTTAAACTAACAGGTAAGATAAGATAAGACACACATGCCATGACAAGGAAGCTGCTGCACATGTGTGATGGGGTACGGTAAAACTGACCTTATTTAACCTCACGGTACATTCACAGTAAGTTCAGGGAGAGGAGCGCCACAGCTGTGCAGTATAAACCAAATGACCTGACAGCAGGTGCTCCAATTAGAGCAAATCCAACATCTTTGACTCCAGGTTGTCGGCTGCATCAAAGCGGCTCCCCGGAGTGCCAGAGTACAGCGGTGCATGTTCAGTAATACAAACCGACAACTGTCCAGCACCAAAAGGATCTGAAAAGAAATGTGTGCTTTGGGGAAAAATGTGGCATTCCTTACATGATCAATGATGGCGTACACTTTATATGCAGCTCCCCGGGCGCTCGCAAAGGTCTGGAAATTAGGAGAGGTCTGTCCCACAGAGAACGCTCCAATAAGCACGACGAAGAACACCTTAAGAGACATAGACATCGGTGTTAGCTGAAGCAACCTTTCTTTTCCAAACTCCCTTTATGCTTAAAGAGAGAAGATTATTAGAAACTGTGTCTTCATGTGTCTACTCACGGTGAGTACAGTTCCAATGGTGTACTCTTTACTCAGGATGAGCGTGCTTCCGTACCAGAAGGCCAGAGCATAAGACAGGTAGATCATCAGGAAGGTGAAGCCCATGGCAAAGTTAGCAGATGTTGCTTTCTTTATTCCCATGTTCTTTGCTTTCTCCAAGTTCTTATTGTATCTGTGGTGCAACACAAGCACAAGCACAAGCACACACACACGCACACACACACACACACACACACACACACACACACACACGCACACACACACACGCATTAGTGCTAGGTCAATGGAAAGTTGGATACATTATATATTAGATTGCAATGACAACAGGGCCCTTTGGCATATTTACATGTCCCATCAGTAGACACTAATCTAATGTTTTGGTATTTTTTATGGGTTTTATCCAGTTACAGCCTTTGCAGAGGCCATTTCTTAGACTTTGATACATTTATAAACAAAGATTTATTTGCCCTGCACAGATGTTTTGTTTTGTTGAATAGAAAATAACCACAAAGTAATGAGACATTCAGTCTCATTACTTTCCATCAGATCTTGTCCCTAGTTTTCTTTTATGTATATTTTTCATCTTTTATGAAGCACCTTGCATTCTTTGTCTTATTTTGGTGTATGAAATGTGCTTAACAAATAAAGTTTATATATACAGGTATATATAGTTCTGCGTATATTTATATATCATATTGTACCTGTTGATTTCTCTGTCCTGACCATTGAAGGCAAACACTGTCCTGATAGCAGAGAGAACTTCTTCTGCCACAGCTCCAGCTTTCGCATATGCGGTCTGCTCTTTCGAAGTGAAAGACGCCAGCACCTAATCAGACAAGGATGAAGACATCATTTTATTAAGAATACCTGCAGGCGGCTGCGTCCTACGATCAACATATGGTTACCAAGAGAAAGGCGAAAAGATGGACAAAGAGAACGTGAACTTTAAAAGAGCAACACAAAGACGACTGAGAGATGCTTACTTTGGAGAAAACTCCAGCTGAAATGGCCAGCGCAGGGCTCACAGCCAGGATGACGAGAGTGAGTTTCCAGCCTTTGACGAAGCCGATGATGAAGGATGTGAGGAAGGTTGTTAAGGCCTGGATAATCCTGCTAGCCTTGTCGCCAATACCTTCTTCAATCTTATAGATATCACTGTGAATGAAAAGACAAACAAAATGTCCCCCAATGATCTTCAGAATACTGCAACATGTATTAAGAATGGAAGTAAAACTATCTTTGCTGTTGTCATGTGAAAACTGTGTAGCTTTATTAATCCTGATCTGAATGTTTTAACTTCAGAAGAAGGATTATATTATACGACAATGAAAGACAAGTTAAAATATGTCAACTAAGGCTCTGTCGTGGGCATCTTTCACTAACATAGACCTAATAATCAATTATTTAAGAAAGACAATGTTTGTTGCCTAGCCCTCCTTTACAATAATACGGCTGCATGTGACTTGTGTTTTACCCACTCTGTGAGACGCGTGTTGAGCTCTCCTGTTTCAGTGACATCGAACCAGCCAATGTCCTGTTGCATGATGCGGTGGAAAAACAACTTGCGGATGCGTGTGGACTGCCTCGCGGCTGACAGCGACCAGAAGGTCACCTGCACGTAGGCTACCAGCAGCACGACGAAGCCCAGGATGGAGTAAGAGATGGCAAAACTGTAAGAAGAGAAGTATTGTGACACATGTGACTTTAAAGGAGACATATCATGAAGAACTCACTTTTTCAGTGCTTGTGCACATATACATTTGGGTATTTGGATTGCCTACCAACCCATCCAATGCCTCTGTCAGAAAACATGTGCTTTTTCTCGTAAGCCAAACGAGATATAAAACAGAGCACTTCAGGTAGAGGGTGAAAACAGATATAAACAGATTTAAATCTGAAAGTATGAACCTGGAAATGAGCATAATATGTCCCCTTTAAAATGTCTGCTTGGACTTGAAGAAAATAAATGATCTAACTTCTAATACATTTAAAGCTGGGAATATAAACAAAAACAACAAAGCAACAAAGCAATTGTATGTTTGCAGAAACCCCTGCATGTTCCCTGACCTGCACTTATGAAACTCTTACAAACATAAAAAAAAACACAACCATCAACATTAAATTAAATATTTTAGAGATGAGCCTGCTCTGTTTATGCTGATCATATAAAGTCTTACCCCCTCATGTCTTGCTGTAAGGTGTTGTTTATTCGATTGTAGGTGACATCTGAAGACACAAGATTACAAAAGACATTGTTGAAGAAAGGTTTTGAATACATGTGAATTATTTATTTCAGGTAATTATATCTGACTGAAAACTCACTCGGGTTTGTGGTGTTGATTTGGCTCGTCTGGGTGTCATCTACAAAGCTGTCTGCCATGTCCCCAAACACAATACACATAAGAGGAAGTACGACACCGTGAATCATGGCACAGAGGGTCCCAGTCACGATCAACACAACATCCAAGCTGTTTGCAAACCTAAACTACACTCACATAAAGCAGAGAGTGTGGAAAGACCAAAGACAGAACAGCAGAAATCAGTATCTGTATGTATGTTGTGGATTCTCCTGATAATTCGCTAAGAATTTTCCTAAGAATTTAGAATTATGCAATCAGAACGGGGGAAATACTTTAAAGTCTAACCAGCTATTATATTCTCACAGCAGGGGATGAGGGGAGTCAAACCCAAACAACAGGAGGATGTGCCGCACTCCCATCCTCTCTCCCCGCCTCCTCCTCTCACACAAACCATGACACACACACACACACACACACACACGCACTCACACACACACACACACACACTCACACACACACACACTCACACACACACACACACACACACACACACACACACACACACACACACACACACACACACACACACACTCACCACACACACTCACACACACACACACACACACACACACACACACACACACACACACTCACACACACACACACACACACACACACACACACACACACACACACACACACACACACACATAGCTGGCTGTTCTGCTTGTAAGATGACACCACTTACAGCATTATGACATAATCATTATCAGTCTTTACCCGCTAACTTCGGGCTAATCTCAAAAGCATTAAAAAAAATCAATACAGCTGTTCCTTTTTTTCTATTGTTTTCGAACACACACACACACACACACACACACACACACACACACACACACACACACACACACACACACACACACACACGCACACCCAACATAACATTTTGATTGCATTTTACAACAATACGAAAACTAATTTGTTTGTTTTATAAATGATTTCAAATGATTTTCTCATCACTTACGGTGTACTCCATTAAAATAGCAAGAAAGATTTGTGGGAAAATATCTTTATTATTGTTATTGTTTTGATGTATGCACCTATATTTGAAGTCCTTGCTCCTTTTTTGTTCTTTTTGTGGGCCTTATCTATGCCTAGTGATTAAGAATTATTTATTCATATACACACATATATAATTTGATATAAATCTCCCCTATTTCATTTATTTTGATAACGTTTAGATTGTATTGGATGTATTCTCTGCGAGATCTTGTATGTTCTTTTATGTGTGTTCAGTTAAAAAAAAACAGTAGAAAGAATTAGACTGTAGAAAGTGACAAATAAATCCACATTAACTGCTTCAAAAGAATAATTACATTACATAAACACCTGGTTGTGACAGGAAGATATCACAGTGTGATGACTGAGCTTACCACACCAATGGGTCCGACCATGGGCAACTTTGGCTCCTTTTCTTTTTCTTTTTCATTTTCATTCATTCTTGCTTTCACTAGAATATATAAAAAGCATGATGCATAAATATAAAGTCTCTAATTCTTCCCCCCTAGAGAATAACTGAAACACCTGTTGATGTATATAGGTGTTCAAACCATCACTCTTGAAATCTACTGACTTTGGTTATAAAAAAAAGTTATTAAAATGTGTTTACCTTAGGTCTCCATTTTGTGGCAGTTTGGCTGTAGCCAACATTTGTAATTCGTTCTTCTCGTCCATGTCTGGGTCCTGTCAGAACATGTCAGGTCTCAATCTCAACAATTTATATTATTATCCTCTCTGATGTGATCGCCACAGAGCAGCCTCAGGATTCAAAACTCATTGGTTAAGCCATTGTAAACTGTGTCATTAAATTGTATTATATTCTATGACTATGAAAAACGCAGGTTTAAAAGTAGACAACAATTTAAATTAAAACATTCGTTTACCCACCGTTTCTCTCGCGACCCCTCTCAGTGTTCCGGTCTATTTCTGACAGAGGTGGTGATCACACGCGCGCCTGTGCAATGCTTCCTCCTCCTTCTCTCTTGCCTCCTCACGTGTCTTTATTGCAGGCTGACTATGTCAGAGGACGTCAGAGGACATAAGCTTCAGATAAATAAGATGCAGCTTTGACTTGTTCGTGTTTCTCCATGATGCTGGGTTGTCCGTTTGAGAGTCCCCCGGTCATTCACGCTATCGGGGCTTCATTGTAAATGATCAATTAAAGCCTGCCAACGACAGGCAGGGGAATGGCTAAACTGTATCTTTCACCCTACTTAAGTAAAAGACTTCCACAATTTAAGGAAATGGGTTTAAGGTTGCATGAACAACCAAATTCTGCAAATATTTTGCTTGCCTTAATTTACAGTGAAAATCCCTGTGGTACAATTAATTAAATAATTGCAATTTTTACATTTGGACAGACTACTGTAGATGTTCCCCCCTGTGTGCAGTATTTATGCTAAGCTATGCTAACCGGCTGGTGGCTTAGTGGAAAAGTATGAGAGGGGTATCGATCCTGTCATCTAACGATCGACAAGAAGGCAAACAATATTTCTTCAAATGCGTCAGAAAATAAACAAGTAACTATTGTGCATTATATCTTGCTGAATTCCCCAACTTGTAGCATGTATATAATATGCAAAGTCCAATAAACATTAACCAATCCATATGCAAAATAAAAGTTCTTACACAAAGCTTATTTTACTAATCTAAGAAATAAAACGACACAACTGTGCTTGGAATACACTCTCACCCGAAGTCATGGGACAATCTCAGAAAAGTTTTAAATGAGTTTTTAAATGTTTTCAGTACATTTTCCCACAGCATAAAGGGTAATTGTGTGGTATTGTGTAGCTACTTTGATTGAGTGGCTGGTTTAGGCTTACTCTGTTATGAAAGCATATATACACCATACTGTATATAAATCTATAAAGTGTATACAGTATGAATCCAAACATACGACAGGCTATAACTCCACCTGTTGGGTGTGCAACCACCTCACGATTGTTATAGGGTATGTTGGGACTAATGTTGGCATGACACCCTAGTAAATAACATAGATATGTTGGGTTATAACCTCTTGGGTCTTTAATTTCTTATCATTTTTTGCATTTGAGATGATTTGAAATGATGACGAGTCTATTTTAAAAAATATGTTAGGTTACATATTTGACTCCTGTTGACAGAGTAAATATTTTTTCTGGTGTAGTCAACTACATGTTACAAGTTTTGGGAGCATTTATTTGCCTTTAGGTGCTCCATTGCTTCCAGCAATTTACCAGAAATACAAGTTGCAAAGTCGTCGGTTTGGATGAAGGAATAGTTCTTAGTAATATTCACTTTATGTTTCTCCTTTGTATACTTTTCATCTCCATACATTTTTACAAACTGGTCAAGGGAACATGACAAGACCAGATATGATCATTAGGCCGCTGAATAATATTAATTGTTTCTTCAATACCCTCTTTCTTTGCAATATCCCTACAGTATATTATTAACAGTTATGTCATAAAATGAGATACTTATGATCTATTTAATGTTTGTAAATTGTGTCCATGTCCATGATTAAATGAAGCACAGAGTTTTTATTATATGTCCTTTTGGGTTTTTCCCTTTTCTTGTTTTGCTCATAATCACTTGCAATGTTGTTTTTTCTGCAGGCTGACCAACAAAATATTATAAGAGATCTCTGTTTTAATAAACTCCAGAAGTCAAAGTGATAAGAAATCCTTCACTTACTCTAAAGTAAAGTAAAGGTGGAGTAAGATGAGTCTTCAATAGATATCACACTACACCACACAGGAAACGTCACTGATTGGGTTATTAAAATCCTCTTTTAAGCCGTCTCAAAGTTTAATAACCATATTATGTCCATGATTTAAACTCTTGTTGAACTCTGACATTGTGTTGATAAAGTGCCATAAAGACAGACTTCACCCTCGGTGAAGGTTGTCACATTTACAACTGTGTCATGCGTTCCCTTCAAAGAGTTTTTTTTAACATTGTCGCTGACATCAAGGGAAATGTCTCGTGTTTTTTTTTCTCACTTCTCTTAAAGTTCATGAACTGTCTGCACAGAAGTTAAAACGTCCTGAAACTAAAACCACATAGCCTACAGCAGATTGATCACATGAAAACAAGAGGCTGCTGTTGTGGTTTGGTTTGGTTGAACACGCACAAGTAGAGATTCAAATAGAGATAATTGTACGTGTCAGTTATAGTGTAAAGAGTTTTTCCAACATCTTTGTGTTGTTTTATAAACTAAAAATTACGTAGATCACCTCAAAACATACAGGTACAATTAATGTGTAGTTTAAAAAAAAATGATGTAATGATGTAACGCAATGCAAAAATAACAGCACTGCCATAATACTACTGTACATGATATATTCAGTTTATTTTAGACTTTTATTTGAGTTTTGATTTTTATTTTGGTGTGTTTTAACGCTGTAATTGTGCTTTTCTAATATTTTGTTCAACATATTCCTACACTATATAGCAGGGGTGTCAAACTCATTTTAGTTCAGGGGCCACATGCAGCCCAATTTGATCTCAAGTGGGCCGGACCAGTAAAATCATATCATAATAATCTGTAAATAACGACAACTCCAAATGTTCCCCTTTGTTTTAGTACAAAAAAGTACATTCTGAAAATATTCACCTTTAATTAACTATATTTTTACAAAACATTATGAACAACCTGAAAATTCTTAAGAAAAACAAGTGCAAATTCAACAACATTAAGCCTCAGTTTATCATTTACACATGTGTACAACATACACATCACAGTGTGTCTACAAAGGCACAACACATTTAGTCACAGGTATCTGGAACTGAACAATATAGTATTTTACTTTATGATCAAAACAACTCGTCAAGCTATAGAAATTATTTTTAAATGTACATTCATTTCCACATCTGTGTAGTAATCCTGATCACCTGAACTGACACCACACCACACAAACTAAAGTGGGAACTATTAAGGAAGAAGGTTAAGTTATCTGCCTGCCTTGTAAATGTATAAAATGTATACATAAAAAATACATAAAAGTTGTGGCTCTTTGTACTGAAGCTGCTGACTGACATTATATGTCACAATGTTCAATGTCTTCGGATGAAATTAACAGTTCTGACAACCACTGCCATGACGTGATCCATTTTTAATGACTTGCAACACAATGCTTCCTGATGCAAAATACAGTGAAATGTCCAAAATCCATGTCCTCCATGTGCAGCCTGTACTTTCTCTCTGAGTTGTCACACCTGCTTTTCCCCCGATCATTGATGGCGCGCCATCTGTAGCCACGCTGACAGCACGGGCCCGGTCCACTCCGACCCGGTGCAGCGCGCCAACCAGAGCGTTGAAAATGTCATTTGCTGTTGTGGTGTCCGACATAGCACCAACTCAAGGAACTCCTCTGTGACGGTCAAAGTCTCATCAGCACCACGAATGAATATGGCCGGTTGAGCAACATCCGAAATGTCCGTGCTCTCATCAATTGCAACCGAAAATGCAACAAATGACTTGACTTTGTGCTTCATCTGGCTGTTTAACTCTGCTGCAAGATCTGAAATCCTATCTGCCACAGTGTTTCTCGTCAGGCTAATGTTGGCAAAAGCCTGTCGCTTCTCAGGGCACGTGTCCTGCAGCCTTCAGCATGCATGCTTTCACGAACTCACCCTCACTGTCTGGCTTTGATACTGATGCTATTTCGCTAGCAATACGGTAGCTACCGGTAACAACAGACTGCTGCTTCTTCAGACCTGCTCACAATTCATTTATCTCCTCTCTTCTCAGTTGTCCCTTGCAAGCTGTTGTATTTTTCGCCATGATGAGTCTCATAGTGACGCCGAGTATTATCTTCCTTGAGCCCTGAAACCTGCCGCGAGCACACCGCTTCCCCACTCACCTCTGTGAATAAATAGGAATACTCCACTTTCAGAGGGAGATGTTGTACTTTTTACTTCACTAAATGTAGTGTAGCTACTAAGTGTAGTAGCTAGTTACTTTGCGGACTTATATTTTACATAAAAAAAACACATAATAAATTTGCAATTTTGTAATATATCTTTTTGGAGCACCTTGACACCTGTCTCAAAGAGTCATTTTGTCCCTAAACCTATCAGATGGCTTGATTTGAATAATTCTTCAGGCCCACAGATGTAAAACTATTCAATATTTGTCTATATATAGAAGTTATATTAAAAGTCAAAATGATATATAACAAAAAACAGCAACAACTCTAATTCATTGTGTGACCCTCAGGAGGGGGACCGACCCGCAGGTTGTGTAACCACTGGTCTAAAATACTGATACTTGATTATAAATATGTTTTTAATATATCTGGAGTCAATTTTCTGCACAATGATTTTACCTTTGATACATTTACTAAATAATATGTCTGTACTTTTACTTCAGTTGGATTTTAAATGCAAGTGTTTTAATTGAAAAGTTTTTATTTTTTTTATTGTTTTCTTACTATTTTTATTAACATAGTACTTCCCCCACCACTGGATATAATTAATCAAACACAGCGACACCAGAAACTAACGCTTCAAAACAGGATTAACATGTTAGGGGACCCCCCAGGGGAAGAATTAGCTGTTGGTCCTCCAATGACAAACTGCCCCCTGAAGTTTGACACTTTGGTGTTGGGAGAAACACGATGTGCTGTTTTCTTTGGGACCACTGGATGGCGCTCTTCTGCTTCAGGACATGGCCTCTCCTTAATATGTCCTTAGTTAGCATGTTGAGGACACCTACCAGAAATGAACCAGTGTGTGAAGACACACATTTATTTTTAGAGAACACAGGGATTATTTGGTTTAAAATTACATCATTGTCCTCTCATAGACATTTCTTAAACATTTTAAGAAAGAATATTTTTGAGTTTTAATTCTTATTTTGATGTAATCTAATATAAGTCCATTTCAGTTAACCTAACCTAACGTCTTTAAGTTTATTGCATCCTGATTTATTATATATTATATTATATCATATTATAAAAAGTGTTTGCTCATGGATTTTTTATTAATTCAAAATGTTAAGATTTCAATTAAATATGAACCTAAAACTTTTTAATTGGCTTTAATGCATGTATAAGTAAACAAGAACATATATATATATATATATATATATATATATATATATATATATATATATATATATATATATATATATATATATATATATATATATATATGTATATATATAAGAATATATGTAGTTTTATTTCGGATGTCATAAGCAGAGGCTGCTGGTCTGCGTTACGAGGTTTTATTCTGAAGGTTCAGCCGGAAGTCCTATCATTTGACTTGACGCAGGTTTGTGTTCAGCCCCTCCTTCTGCTGAGCGGCGTGTGTTCCTCGGGGGTGACGGAGACAGCCAGCTGGTCCTACCCTGGTGCAGAGGGAGCGGAGCGGGGACTACACACCGCCTCAGCCCGCATCCACGGACACGGGCCGGGGATGGCGTCACTCGGCGTGGGGCTGCATCTCATCCGCAAGCGGGGAGCAGGCAGGAGCGCCGCGGTGGAGAGGAGGAACCTGCTCACGGTGTGCAGGTAGGAATCACATCACTCTTTCTTCTATAATGACACCGAGTCTGACGACAGATTTGTTTATTTCAGAGGCGTTTGTGTGAGGTTAGCTTGAGGAGCACTACAACCCCGGACTCCATCTGTATTTACAAATATGTCAACATATCAGCTGGCTGACCTCGGGTAATCATGTTTGTTTTGAAGCCTACATCATCTCGTTCATTCACCCAAACATTCACAAATACACCTTCACAAATACACCTTCACGCCCACCACCAGCAGCTCTCCACAAGCCTCCATTAACAACAATCACATTTCCCTTTTAATTATCCTAATTATTAGTTCAGAGTAGGATTAACACCATGATTTTAGAAATACGCCAACAACTATTTGTAATATATTTTGTTTTTAATATTATTTTCAAAAAGATTATTCATGTAACTGCAAATATAATATGTATATTTCAAAAGGTCGCTTAGTAATGATTTAAAGACAGTTTCAGATTTCCCCTCCACACAAATACTAAGTGCTTTTTTTGTCAATTTAAAGATACGTTTAGAAAAAAAATGCATAAATGTGTTTTTGTATCCATTTAATTACTAACTCAATGCATTCATGAATGATAAGCTGGTTGATAAATATAGAGCGTGGCTGACAAATAGATGGATGGATACTGAGGTGTGCTCACACATGTCGCCTGCCTGTTTCTCCTCCTCCTCTCTTTGTCAGCTCATGTTAGAAGCACCCTGACTATTGATTTGTGGTCCTCTCAGAGCTGCTGGTAGATGTCAGTTACTGACTGACAGTCCCTGTGGTGCGTTTGAGACAGAAGAGCAGAAAAGGTCAGAGAAAAGGGAAGACACGAGGTGTAGTTATTTTTGTTTCTGGCACCAAGAAAGTGTAAGAGTTCAGAAAACAAACCGATAATGCACCACCTGCTCCAGCTGGTGTCTGCTCAGTTTACAAAAGAACATTTTCAGGTTTCAGGAGGCTGTAATGTGTGACTGTGTCTGGTACGCCTTCCTCCATTAACATCACTTGAAACGGATGCAAACGGAGAATAATTAGATGAAGGAGCTCCGTGCTGACCACTCAGGTTGTTTCTTCCTCCGCACCAGCCATCAACTTGCTGATTGGCACAAGCTGAGAAGAGAGAAGAGTGAGAGAAGTGATGGCAGATTGACAAAATGAATGAAATGAAGATGAAATATTACTGGAGTTAAAGAAAGATTGAAAATAGAGTGAAAATGTATTTCTTAAATATACTTTCCCTCTTTTGTTTCCACTGAGGCAGCTTCAATGTTGTTGAAATAATTGGTCTTATAGAGCTGAAAGGATTCGGATAAGACGACTGATTGATGAATCATGAATAAATAATTATATTTTAAAAACAAAATGCCAAATATTCACTGGTTCCAGCTTCTAAAATGTGAAGATTTGATGCTTTTCTATATAATAAAATACATTTTAAATCTTTAAATCAGGTTATGACTGCTGGTCGGACAAAACAAACAACTTGAATGTCACGTTGGGAAATTCTAATTGTTATTTTATACAATCTTTCTGACATTTTGTAGACAAAATGATTGACCAAGCAGACTCATTGATAGTTAGTTTGCAGCCCTATTAACAGACATATTCTGTATTGGCTTATTGCAGCTCTTGTTTTAAACTGCATACTGTTTAACATTGAGGGACATATTTTCTGGTACATAGTATTTATTTGGTATCTTTGGAACAATAAAATCTTCACCAGAATTTAAAGTGAGAAGAAAGCGGAGACAGCTGCAGTAGCTTTAAACATGAATACACACCTGCCAAAAGATATCAGTTATTTTATAATCTCATTTTCTCTAGATGCAGAAACGATCAATAATGGTTGATCATTTAAGTCATTGTGCTGAAAGAAGATTTGGTGTCACTAATAACATTAACGATGGCTCAGTTATTCATGGCAATAAACGGAAACCTATCAGTTTTTGTCTTCTTTCACAGGAAGCACGCACTCTGTGGTTGCTGAGCAACGAGAGAGAGAGAGAGAGCGAGAGAGCGAGAGAGAGAGAGAGAGAGAGAGAGAGAGAGAGAGAGAGAGAGAGACAGACAGACAGACAGACAGACAGACAGACAGACAGACAGACAGACAGACAGACAGACAGACAGACAATTATTTATTATCACAACACACACACACACACACACACATACACATTGCAGCCTTGTGTGTCCATTAACTCTCCTTCCTGTCTAATTAGTTGAAGCCAGATTAGACAGTCTTTCGGTGCACTCGACATTCAGTATGTGGGCAGCAAATTATAGTTTCATCACAGGATATTAATCAAAGCGGCATCACAACTAAAGAGGCCAAATGTGTTTAATTTATGTGCCTTGTAATTAATTACAGACATTTTGTTTTATACCAATTAAGAGTCTTATTTTTGTTTGTGTGTTCTTACGTTCATTTGGTAAAATGTGCATTTGTGTGCGTCTTTGACATCATTCAGTCTGGGATCAGACGGCAACAAAGAAAGTATTTTGTCATTGTGGCCCCTATATGCCAGTGTAAATGGGAGTAGATCCCCCACACATTTAAAGTGATACTCACACTTCCATAAAGTTGACGGACTCATAAAGGGCAATTGCAATTGCCACGAGGCAACCAGTAGCATTTTCTCATTAGATCCTCCTTCCTGGTAAATGCCCAATAAATTGACCTTTTAAGCTACAGGCCCAATAAAAGATTTTAATAGCAGCGTGAGGATCTTCTTTTGTGTTCAGGTTTTCAGTGAAGACTCTGCTGGACCGCTCCTGTTTCGAGACAATAGACGACACATCTCCAGAGTTCGTTAACTTTGTTTCCATCCTGGAGCACATCCTCAGTTATCGACTCAAAGGTAAAAAACGTAAGCAACCCACTTCTCATCCACAGGCAGGTAATTAACCTATACACTTATGTGTTATAATTAAACTGCAGAATACAATATTATTTTTCTTTATTTGAAAGTTAATGAGAGAGACAGGAAACAGGGAGAGAATAATGTAATAAGGGTCCTAAGCCGAAAATAACTATAGCAATACTGGACTACTAAAGACAAACATTTTAATCTCCACTTCCACAAAGTTGGATTCTTTTCTTAACATTTTCCTCACCCCTAACAGCCACTAAAATATATTTAAATCCAATGAGTGCGCAATTTCCTTCACTTCAATGTCATTTCTGTGTAAAATAGCTCTTCAACTGTACAAACTTGCTATTGTATCTTTAAAATATAGAGAATTATAAATGCAGATTCTGTTTTTGTCTCTTTTTTCCTCTCAGGTCAGACAACTTGGTTTGGCTATGAGAGTCCTCGGAGTTTCTGGGATTACATAAAAGCCGCCTGCTGTAAAGTCCCTCATAATTGCATCCGAAGCATCGAGAGTATGGAGAATGTGCGATCATCGAGAGCTAAAGTGAGAATAAAACTGTCTTGGGATCAGATTTAATTACCCGAGGCAGCAGGGAAGAAAAAAACTTGAATGTCCAAAACATGAGAAAGTCTAATACAAACAGAGCATTAGATTAGCCACACATTTGAAAGATATAAGTAATACCACTATCATATACGTACTGCACAATCAGGGGGCTGTTATTTTAGTTAGCCTTCTTCTAAAAACGCTAAGAACACTTGTGCACATAAGACAGGACTCAGTCTAACCCCGCGGGTAAGAGAACCAACATGTGGAGCTAATATTGTTCTACGATCAGGCTGTAGGTGAAAACAAGACACACACACCCACACACACTCTCAGGTCATAATCTCTTTAAGCTTCCACTAACAGCTCAATGCTACGTGTTTCTCTCTCTGCAGGGCCGGGCGTGGATCAGAGTGGTCCTGATGGAGAAAAGATTGTCAGAATACGTCTCATCTGCTCTGAGGGACTTCAAAACCACCAGGTCGTAATGTGTTGCTTTTATCCTGTACACACTGTTTCCCTATCAAGCACTCGATCATTTAGATCTTCTAACACTTGACCTCGAGAAGTCAATTATACGGAGGAGTTAAATTAATGCCAATAATGTGCACACATGTGTTGACTAGGAGGTCTTACGAGGACGGAGCCATCATGCTGGGAGAGGAGGCGGGGCTGTTGGCAGACACGCTCATCGGTCTCAACACCATTGACTTGAGGTTCTGATCACTTTCTGCTCTTTCTTACTGTAACTTTCCTTCCCCTTAAGTACCTTACAGTGTAGCAGGCTGGCGATCACCATGTTTATGAGTTTTTAAAGGAGAAATGATGCAATGATGCCTAAACTGCATCACTTGGAAATGTTTTAGAATTAAATGATGGCGTAAGACAAAAAGCTGTAAAAATGTTTTATCATATGCCTAACACACTGCGTTAGCAAAGCGGAACAGTGATCCTCAATGGGACACTGAATACTACAAACAATGTCCTCAAGAATAACCATCAAGTAGAATCAAACATCTCAATAAATTGTTACAAATGTGTATTTACCTTCAGGTAATTAGAAAAATATATTGAATATGCAAAAGAAACATTTGTGTTTGCAATGTTCTTATTTCTTGTTTTTTATCATTCAAAAATAAGTTATATAAATTAATATAATATAATAAATATAAAGTATATATCTCCCTTGGAAGGTTTCATGTTTTATTGTTTTACAATATTGAATCAAAGTAGATTTAAATTGGCTGTTTTTTTGGACACCAATCAACAGAAGAAAAGTGAAAACAGATCAAATTACAAATATAAAGTACAAAGGACATGTTATACTTTACTTCTAACTCACCACTGTGCAGCATAAATGTAAGACAACGTTACAAGTTAAGTTTGTTTGAGACGTCTTTGATTTTCCATCCTGTCTTTAGCTTCTGTTTGAAAGGAGAGGGTCTGGACGGCAGCTGCCCCGCCGTGATCGACTACACGCCTTACCTGAAGTTCACTCAGAAGTATGTGAGGTCAAATAATATCCATCGCACAGTTCATTATCATTGTAGCGTATAGCAGGGCTCAACAAAGTCATACATGTTCCTTGTATTTACATTGTTTTCATGTTATTTCACGTTATTTGTGAGGGTCACTGCTGTGCTAGGAGTTGCACTAATATGATGTAATATACGCTGGTGCAGTGCAGACAGCATCAGCAGCGACGAGGAGGAGATGAGGACTCTGGGGAGCAGCGGCAGTGAGAGCAGCACCCCCGACAAAACGGCCACGGCCGCCTCCATCTTCACCGAGCAGAGCAACTTGGTCAGCAAGTGCAAACGCTTTGAGCAGAAGTACCGAACGTCGCTCGAGCAGAAGGTAGTCTGCGTGTGTTTAATGTTACTGTTATCTTTTAACAAATTGGAAATAACATTGTCAAATGCCAGGAGGAGATGTGTTCTGTGAAAACATGTTTTTTTGACAAACAAACACACAGCTTGATGTTATTACAACATTACAGCATCTGTAAAGTTGCTGCTATTGAAGACCATGGACCATTTTTGTGCCAAAAAAGAACTCAGATGTGTATTTAGACAAACACTTAGAAAAGTGTGTTTGTGTGTGTGTGTGTGTGTGTGTGTCAGGGTTACCTGGAAGAGCTGGTCCGTCTACGCGAAGCCCAGCTGTCAAAGGCCGTGTCTCATAACAAAGCTCTTCAGCAGAGCCTAGCAGACACTCACCTCTCCCACACACTGGAGAAAGAACAGCTTAAGTACATCGTACATGAACTACAGAACCAACTGTAAGTCCATCCTGCTCTCTCTCTGTGTGTGTGTGTGTGTGTGTGTGTGTGTGTGTGTGTGTGTGTGTGTGTGTGTGTGTGTGTGTGTGTGTGTGTGTGTGTGTGTGTGTGTGTGTGTGTGTGTGTGTTTGTTTCTCAGTGCATGTGAGGTTGCTGACGGTGAAGGGGAGAGTACTTTGCAGCAGATCCAGCTGTTAGTTTGACATTCAGGACACAGCAAGAAGTCTGGAGGTTGCAGGCGGTTTGTTATTCGTGTGTTCTTGAATCAATCGCTGCTTTTAGCCAAGAGGAGAAGCTCTTTTTGAATTAATGTTGTAATCAGTGAAAACATCTGTGTTTGATCAGGAATTTAATGTAGGCTTGAAAGTCTGTCAAGAGAATTTGAGTCACGATCTCTGAAAATGAAGCTGCAGTGTGATGAGTCAGTGGATGTTTGCTAATGCAAATAGAGGGAAAAGCAAAGTGACATGCAGCGCTGACAGAGAGTCAGAAAGTGTGACAATGACAACGTGAGTTTTCCGAGAGTAAAAATGTGCAGGAAAGTCTCTGCTTATAAGACAGTTTGCAGGAGTGTCCAGGCTGAGTAGAGTTTGTAAAAGTATTTTAAGAATCTGATACGGATACTGCTTTTGTTTAATTCATTTTTACAACACTTTACAAACAACCCTTAAATTAGCTTTTTGAATAATTGTGAACAAGACATGTTGTGGGACATTTTATATTTTGAATAATAAACTAAAGTTCTCTCTGTCATGGCGACACCTTCTTCTAGCTTTTCTAGCCTTTTGTTTTTTTACTTTTTGATTGCTTGTGTCGTTTTTTAAGAATAATCGTCTACTTCATGTATTCAAGAATAAATATGTAGACAAACAGAAAAAGGTTTGCAGTAACTGCCAGTCGAAGCCTTTTTATGTTTATGTGTTACAATAAATCTCTCCTTTTTTTTTTATTTGAAGAGTTTATTTAGTAAATAAATTATCTATCCATGTCTATTGTCTTCAGGACGGTGCTCAAGAACAATGATTTGCGGTCCAGACAAGAGTTGACAGCCCATCTGACCAATCAGTGGCCATCTCCCGTCGCCTTGGATGCCAACGCCGTTGCCTTGGACACGCTGCTGTACAGGCAGAGCACGGGACAGTGGGAGGAGTATGTCAATGAGTTCAGCTTCCAACACCAACATCTTTGGCACAGACATGTTGCACATGTATCACTTTATCAACAGATTGGCTATTTGTTGAAAGAAAAGGGACCTTGATGAAGTTTGCAGTGTCTCCTACTTTGTAATTCAGTGAGAGACGTTCCTGCATATGGCCCACTGTTATATATTTTTGGTAGCAGTTTAATAACATGATTAATAAAGGGATTGTTTTGCTTTTACCCTGCAACACAAGTTGTTATTAAATTATGATTCTAACCTGAACATAAACATGAATCTTTGGCTAGCTATCTCTATATATTGTCTGTATCATTATTCGTTATTTTAGGAATTGTTAAACCACAAAGACGATATACCTCCATGAATTTGTTAGATATAGATATAGATATAGATATATATAGTATGGAACAGGGGTAAAAACATAGTTATTCTTTTGATTATTCAAAACAAATGTATAGTGGAAAATGCTCCTTACAGTCTAAACCCAAAGGTCATACATTTAAATGTACAATGATTTAAAAAACAAAGAAAAAACAGCAAATAATCTATTTTGTGAATCTGGGACCAGCAAATGTTTTATTATGTATTTTTTGATTTACTTAAACAAATTAATTCATTATACAAATAGTTGTTGATTAATTTCCTATTGTTTCCGCACTATGTGAGATCTTTACTAATCCTCTGTCCTCTTTTTTTGCAGGAAGAGTTTCCAGAGTCTGGAGCAGCTGTCTGCAGACATGAGTCTCTCCCAGATGTCTCTTGAACCGTCACACACACCGAGTCTGGAGGCCAGGCCGACCGGCACACACTGGTCCCACCAAGGTACGTCTCCTTCTGCAAGTAAGCGATGTTGTCCGGGAAGGTTTCCACTCTGATGCGAGTATTGATCGTGTTTATCTCGTCCCTCAGGTAAAGAGGAAACTCCGTCTCTAAGAGGTCTGTGCGGCTCCCTGACCTCAGTCGCAAGTTACAGGTCTCTGGCCAGCCTGAAGTCCAGCGAGTGTTTGGCCAGTCCTGCGACAGAGATCAGCAGCCCAGGCTTCACTCCTTCATAATAAACGGAGAGCTTAAAAAAAAACCCAGATCTCCACATAATCCAGGACCTTTCTTAATGTAGGTGATATAGATTTGTAGACATTTATGTTCTGTATGTGGAGCCCAGAGCTTTAACAGATGGAAGTCAGGTTTGCAAGTTGAGAAGCTGGTGTAGCATGTTCTCTGAATTCTGAAGTCGAGAGAAGCTCCGTCAGACCGAAAACAGGAATGTACCATTCAGTGGAAACAACCTGACTCTGTAAAGAGGATCTCCTGCTGTTACTTCATAAATATGTGTTTAAATTATTTTGTTTTGTTGGGCTTTTATCAGTGGAACATCATTTATTTCCCTTTTTGAAAGGAATTAAAATAGCCATTGATGTAAGAATTGAAAGGTTGCATGCTGAAAACAGAAAACACTGAACGCCTCAGTCAGTGTTAAGTTTTGTCACTACGAATATTTTGCTGCAGTTAAACGTTTTTTAAAATGATGTTCTGTGCTGTTACTGCTGTCACTGAATTTATATAATTGTTTTTTACAATCTCTTTGATTTATGACGAATGCTTTGCCAGATTAAGTCATCAAAGATTTGCCGTCTCACATTTTGTGTAAAGTGTAAATGTTTTTATTTATTTAATCTGTTATTTTGTTAATGTTGTGCATAATGCAGTGTCACAGGGTTTGTTCTCAGGTAATGATCCCTACGATTAATACACACCCGTCACTTCTGGGTTCACTTTAAAGTCCAGCTTTATCAGACACTGACTCCTGTTATTATTCCCTTTAATTATTCAAATGCAGTACTTTAATGGCTAGTTACCTAGAACTCTGAATAATGATCTGTATTAGCACGTAAATCTTGCAAAAGATATTTTTGAGAATGAGATACAAGTGAATTTGCAGATTATCAGTAAAATATTATTTGTATTATTGGTGACTAGCCATGTACCTCAACACTGAACTCATGATTCTACCTTTAGCTCTTCCCAGCAGTGATTTGCACAGACATGCGGCAGATGTTTTATTGGATTTCTTTGCATTTTTATCCTTCATTTTGAATAAACTGCACTCAAACAGTGAGAACCTGATAGCGACATTTGAGTTTCTTTTGACAATGACCAGGTGTGGTGATAAAGCTTGTACAAAGTCAATGAATTCAAAATAATTCCCGAAGAACATCAGGTATGTATATTGAACATTTGAGACGTCACAGTCATCTTCCAGTCTCTTGTTAAAATGAAAAAACACTCTCGTAGTTTTACGCTGGTACGATTTTGGCTTTTCAGTGTGTTTGTTTCTATGTCACACACGTATTCACAGATTAATCTTTCATCTCTAATGAAAGAACTTCAGGCACAGTGCACTCGATCCCAGTATGATTTGACAATGACACATTATTAACATAACTGTGGGTGCAATCTGCTGGCTGTGAAATGGATCAAAAAACGTGATTTGAACACTGATGAGACAAAACATTATTTCTTTTCAGTTGTGCCCGCAGGATTATAAAACATAAAATCATAGAATATTAAATTATAAATACTAATAAAAAGAATTTCATATAAATCTTGTCATTCAGAAATGGGTCAAGCAGTTCATCATTTCCTTCACTTCTATTTCTACTTGTTTTTAGTTTGGCTGCGTGAGCCTATCACCTTGTACAGGTAAAGTCTAGCAGTAGTTGTGTTTGGTTTGGAGAGAAATGACTGGAAATCTATCCGGTGTTACTGGTCTGCAGTGACCCGAGTATCCTCTCCTGGTTGTGTTGGCAGGAAAAAGGCTTTTCCAAACTCATAAGTGCTGATCATGATGGCGCAGGCCGGAGCCACTTTGATCACTCTTGGAATGAAACCTGGCAGAAAAACAACATAAGGAGGAGTGATTACATGCCATGTAGTTAGGTGTAGCTATAATCATTCACCGAAAAGTACAGAAGGATCTACCTGTAAACAGTCCAGCGAAGCCGTACTGCGCCACAATCTTGCTCATCACGCTGAAGGTGGAGACCTGACGGGACACTGATGAGAAAAAGACGATAGTCAACATCACATGAACCATTAACTCCATTCAAAAATGGACCACACAAGGAAGTTGTTCCAGTAATGTAGAATCTATTCTGTCTGCTCCCACAGTCAGATGTAGCTCTTCATCAACACCACCCGTCAGGTTTCAAATGTGTTCATTTGAACTGATTATATACACACACGCACACGCACACACACACACACACACACACCATTTGATTTGATTTGGACGATGCAACTTAACATAGTTCCAATACAAAGCATGAAACTGTCGTGCTGCATAGACTTGCTACGATACTTTATATATTTAGCTAATTTTCAAATCTTGTTGGGCTTTTACATCTGACAAAGTTTCATCTGCTTCTAACTGTGGACCTTTGACTACTGAAGCCTGCATGCACTCTGGCACAAGGACTCGTGTATTCTATCATTTCTAAATGTACATTTATATCTATCGATAGACTGAGACTTTTTATTCATTGACAGACAGACCGACTGTATATATGTTCACTCACTCACTCATTCAGAGATCCAGTGCAGATATGTAGGGCCAGCTACTGTTTTACTTTATCTTAACTTATATATTATATTTATATTATTATTAACTTTGTTTGGTTCTGTACTCTTACCTGTACCTCTCCTGTGTTTCATTGTAATTGCTGTTTCTGCTTTGACACCTGAATTTCCCTCTGAGGATTAATAAAGGTTTATTTTACGTTATGTTATGTTATCTTGTATATTGTTTACTGAAAGAGAAGATTGTTTTAGATTAAAAAGAATCCAAGACAAAGTGTGGCTGCACAATCTTTACATGTACGCCCTGACAAATGCAGACGCAGCACCTAGAGTAAAACATACCCGTTTGGGAATCCGCTGATGTAAAATAATTCCAATCTTAAGAAGCATTTACTACTTAATATAACAATAAAGAATAATGCCATAATTACAATTCTTTGCTTGTAGCTCTCCCAGCTCCACCTGCCTTCTCGTTTTGACAACATCGAAAGGTAATGTTACAATAGAAGCAAACTGAAAGAAATGGAAATATGTATTAATTACTAGATTACGGTTTGATTATGAATTGTGATATTTAGTCGAGTTCTGTTTCTACAGGTTGAAAAGAGGAGACAAGGGGCAGATGCACTTACAGAGCCCGACACCGCTCCAGATACGAAGGTAATGGTAAACGTGGGTTCTCTGGTGTTATACAGCTCACACAGCCAGCTCTTGCACTTCTCGTAGTTGTACCAGTACATGGCCGAGAAGGGCACGTCCCTGAAGAGCGTGGGCCCCAAACCTCGCCACAGAGACAGCCAGCCCTCTGTCCGCACTGCGGAGCGGATGCAGTCAGTCAGCTCCCTGTATGATTGTTTCTGAGACTGCAGCTTCGTACGGATCAGCTCCAGAGGGCTGATCACTGTCACTGAACCCACTGACGCACACACGGAAAACAGAGAGGAAAGGTTAAACACATCTTCTATCGCTGCAGAACAGAAAATACAATCATACTATTCAACACACCAGGTTACAATGAAATCAAGACCATTTTTTCCATTATGGTGGAGCATTTCAATTGAAAAGAGTATTGTATATCTTTATGAGTTATTCTCAAGCAAAACGTATTAATCCTCATAAACTGCCCTTTTTAAAAAAATATTTTTAATAACTAAATTTAATTTAAAAAATAAAACAGAGCTGAACCAAGTCAGGGTCACAATGTGCCATTTATTAAATGAAATCTAGTGTAGGACAAAATGACAGATACTCAGGGCTGTAGGACAGAAAGTACGAGTGGTTGCCCTTGAAAATCAATCTGGAAATGAAACCATCAGCATTATTAAAATACTGCAATAAGTCAACCATGCTGAAAGGGACTCTAAAGACTCACAATATGCCTTTTCACCTGGTACGTTTTTGTTAAATAGATTTGTTCCATTCTGTGAACAATAACTGAATGCGATTGGTAATTGATGTTAAAGCTGCAACAGAGCTGGGATCGGTCCTGTTCTCTGGATGTGACAGCAGGCAGCTCACCTCTAGCGATGGCTCCTGCCAGAAGAGGAGCCTCCTGAGAGTAGTCTCCCATCCTGACCCTCAGCGCTGCACACAGCTGGTCGTAGCATGTGAAGTAGATCACTGTAGCAGGGACTGCCATCACGCTGGAGAAAACACATACGCCAAATATCCACGTATAATTATGCTTCCATCAAGAATATTCCAAGCAGAGAAATCGTCAGCCACAAAAACAACACCAATAAATAAATTAACAAATGATTTATTAAAAGAAAAATCCATTAAGATAATACCTAACATAAATCAATCTTCTCGAGAAAGCCGTAGGTGGTTTACCACTAATTGGTACAACTGGTACAATAACTTGGCTCTAAGGGAGAGCCGGCAGGATGAAGTGCAACATGGGAATAAAAGACTTCACACTCACAGGGTTGGAGGTAGACCGCTCCATAATGCTTTTGTTCCTTCATGGCGAACTATCTTGACGAAGGCATCCTGCAGAGATGCAGAGTGAAGAGTCAGTGTAGGAAGACAAACAAGCTAGTGCACTTGTCTTACTAACGCTTAACCTTTATATTTTATTTTTAGTAAAGAGTGAATGATGACATGCATTTACTATCTGAAATGGTTACCAGTGTGCCGTTGAAGTGACCGGGGGCTTTGTACCAGGCCTTGGAGTTGCCGTTGTCACACACACATATGTGATCCATAAGTCCATTGCAGTAGACAAAGCATTTCCCTGAAAGATATTGAAAAAAAACAACATATGTGGTCATTTAACATGTACTATATTAAATATATTACAAGGCCAACACAGTTCATATTCATTATACCTTTGGGGAAAGGATTTTTCTGCGCTTGCAGTCTGATCTTCACGACATCCAAAGGTGTTACTGAAAAAAGAAACATTTAATATGAGCTTCTCTGTATGAAATGACATACACTGTACAAATCGTGCCAAAGGTGATGTCTTTCTATGCAGATTGTAGATCTAATGTACTTATATAATACACCAATGCTTGTAAATGTTTTTAGACTGATTTTTTAATAATGTAGAAAACATTGAATGCCAGGATTGAAAGGAATGATGTGAGAAATTATAAACAGTAATGTTGCCAAAGGTGGAATGTAACTATGTACATTTACTCAAGTATTGTACTTAAGTACAATTTTGAGGTACTTGTAATTTGCTTAAGTATTTCCACTTTCAGCTACTTTATTCCTCTTCTCCATTACAATTCGGGGGGGGGGGAATATTTTACTTTTTACTCCACTACATTTATCTAACAGCTGTAGTTGCAGGTTATTTTTCAGGTCAAGATTAAACATGAGATCCGTTTAAAAAAAGAAAGAAAGTACATTCTTATAAATTACACTATATAACAGTAAATTAAGTAGTTACAATTAGCCATTCATTGACAACATTAAAATGAGCTTCTTACATGAATGCATCAATAATATTAAAATAATATAGAACATATATAACACTCTTAGCGAGTTCATTTTGAGTACTTTTACTTTTGATACCTAAAGTACATTCTGATGCTCATACTTCTGTACTTTTACTTAAGTAATATTTTTAATACAGGACTTTTACTTGTAATAGATTATTATTATACTGTGGTAGTACTACTTTTCCTTGAGTAAAATATCTAAGTACTTTTACCACTAGGCTAAATGTCACATTACATGAGCTAAAACAAGCCTAGTTCTTTAAAATAAATACACATGACAAGATGATTAGCATCTTGTATCTCACCAAACAGAGATGTGAGGATGGCTCCAGAGCAGGACGCCACCATCTGCTGGAGTGGAGTAATGCCATTACTGGCTGCAGGACTTTGACCACTCATACTGTCTTCTTAAAAAACAAAAACATACAGATTGACATCAGACATATTTTAATTAAGTACGTTAATGTATACAATTACTTACTTGCAGAAAGAGCTAATGATCGGCTACAGAAACGTTAGCGATAGTTATTACAATAAAGTTCTACGTGATGTAACATTGCATGAAAATAACTCTAAATAACCAGAGTTAGCTAAACACTGTAGCTAACTTCCTAATGTTACCTGCTAAAGTGCCTCAGCATCAACGAAGTCTTCCATGTACAAACACATTACTCTCAGGTTTTTATATACTCTAAAAGGAAGGCATAGCTTAAGCACGTGTGTTCAGGGGTTGTAACCTTAGCTAACTGGTTAGTTTACACTGACAGCAAACATAATATATGATGACATTTACTACGCAATATACATTTCAGCAGAGCACATTCTTGGACTTTTCATAATTTAACATTACAATAAATACAATAAAAGATACAAAAATAATTACACATGTAGTGTATACACTGTTTTTTTTTATAAATTACAACATTTCTTGATATACATTTTGAATGTATTTATTGTTTTTACAATAATGTGGAAACATCACATCCAAACACAAAGGCAGCGTTTACTTATTTCCCGTGTTGCCAGGGTTGAAGAGTTTCAGGAAAAATAACACAACTTCTCAATTTCTTGACGGTATAGAAAGGACAACAGCAATGATCATCAAAGACAGGCTGGCTATTGTTACGTATACAATCTGAACTTAATGTAATTATAAAGCTGCTGTAAACATCTTTAGTATAAGTTGGGAAAATTATGATTTTAACCGAGCCAGTGGTTACGTGACCGGAAAGTGTCAAACATGGCAACACATATTTCCTCTACCATTGTATTTAAAGCGGGAAAGAATCGTTTGTGAAGCATTGATCTTTAAAGTTTACTACAGCTGGATAAACAATTGTTAAACCTCCGCCACTGAATACTTTATCGTATCAAGCGCGGTAACACAGCTGTTATACCGTGTAGTAATGTTAGCTTACGAAATAATGTAACGTAAGTTAAGCAAAGCAGCTAACCGGCGAAGCTGTCTGCCTGCCGGGCAATCGTTAACGTCACACGGTAAGACCGCATTTAAAAAAATAACATTAGTCAGTTAGTTTAGCGTAACGGCGGAGCAGTAACGTTAAGCTAGCGTTACATTGCTCATATATATATAACTATTCAGACCCCCTTCCTGTCTTACTTTGTAACTTCTTTGTAAATAACACTTTCTTTGTTTACACACAGGGGACAAACAAGGACTTCCTGGGGAATGTTTATTCAAGCCAGGAGGACAATAACAACTTTTTCTTCTCTTCTCAATGAAAGAGAATAAGATGAAGCCGAAACGCACCCAGAGGCAGACAGGACCCAATTGGCAAGGTAATATTATTATTATTATTATTATTATTATTATTATTATTATTATTATTATTATTATTATTATTATTATTTCCCCCCACAATATGTTTATTTAAAATGTTAACACCATGAAATAAAGTCCTTAACATTCTTATTATATACTCTGGGAGAAGTATTCAGATCGTTTTACTTATTAAATAAAAGTACTCTTACCACGGTGTGGAAGTAGTAAAAGCCCTGCATTGGAAATCTTACTCAGCCTTAAGTAAAAGTACACAAGTATTAACATCTAAATACACCTGAAGTAACAACATTTTATATTACTGTGTTATAGATCCTTTTATTGGAACTGATGCTTTAACACCTAAGCAGCATTTTAAAGTGACAGTTGCTGGAGGTGGAGGACATTGTCACCACTTTATCTACGGTTGGATTGTTTAATCTGTAGCAGTATCATATTTTATAAACTGATCACATGTTTTGTGTGAGAAAATCTTAATCTGTAAAGTAACTTCTAACTATATTTCTCACTGAAATGTAGTAGAGAAGAAGTATAAAGTAGAATACAATTGACATATTGTAAGAAAAAGAAAAGTACCTCAAAATTGTACTTAAGTAAATGCACTTAGTTACTTTCCTCATAACTCTACTACGCATAACAAAACACAAAATAAAGAAAGAGAAAGGAAGAAAATAAGAATGCCGGTTTTAATAAATTGTAATCTATACATATGAATTGCAATAGATGATTATTACCATCACTGAGCAATGTAAGGGTTGTTTTTTGATTTTCAAGTTATAAATCTGCTCCACAAAACCTACAAAACAATGTCACTTTTATTCAAAGTATTTGAGTCCCAACTATCTTCACTTAAAGACCGTCTTGCCAAGTATTTACAGTTGCTTACTTTGAACTGCTGCTAAAGACAACACCCAGTTGATAATGATTTAAAAAACACAAAACAAACTTCTCATTGTATTTCTGAAGCTGTGCTATTTCTGTAATTTGACTGAATGAATGAATGACTCAATCACTCAGTTTTTTAAATGAATGGTTTCTTTTGTGATTGATCACTCAATTGAATAGTGACCACTTACTCCAGCACTTCGGCTGAGATTTACCAGCGGACTTGTCTATTTCCCTCTCTCATGCTGTGACTTTACTGATTTGCATTTTTAGGGAGAGGCCTCAGTACTGCTGGTGACAAGGCAACGCTGAGCCAAGCTAAGCCAACACGTGTGTCCTCTCTTGCTCAAATCAAACCTTTGGCTGGGAAAGTGTTTTACCTGGATCTGCCATCAAACAGATTAGCAGAGACATTGGAGAGTAACATCAAAGACCTGGGAGGGGTGAGACAGAAATCTTCCATATGTTATTTATTTTATTTCTCCTCCTGTCAGCTTGTCATATCCACGAGGTTACAGAGTCATTCACAACACATAATAGTATATTTTCTCCCTCAGCCCTGCTGACTTTATCAGGCTTATCTTCATTATGATACTATCCATGATGATTGTAAAAAGACACCTTTTCAATATATGTGGCAACACGATACCTGAGTTTTGGCTTCAATATTTGCAAATGTTAAATGTTGGATAGATATAGGAAGCCGTAAAATAACTTTGCCTTGATAAAGTATTTTGGCAAAACTCTCATTTAAAAAAGGAAAATATCTGTTAAGTAAACAAGATTACAAATCTGACTCGGGACATTCAATGCCAGATTTTGGCATTTGACCATTGTTGATACCCTGTGCGATGGTCGCATTTCGGTTAGTACCAAAAATGTGTTTAGTTTGGGAACCATCCCTGTAAGACACTGTTAACACACTCTGTGTGTTGTAGTTGTTACTCTGGAAGAAAACGGTATCAATGTCCTAAAACATTCCCACAACAACATGTCCTGTTTTTCTCTCGTTTGTCACTCAGAGTGTCGAGAAGTTCTTCAGTAAAGAAATTAGGTATCTGGTATCCAACAAGAGGGAGGCAAGATATGTGCATTGCCTCAGGCAGGAGTCTCCTGTGCCCAACCCGGACTCCGGCCCGAGTTCACCTCATCCTCGATCAAACCAGCACCAGCCTGGCAGCAACATCAAAAGCAAGTCTCAGGGTCAAACAGACACAGTGAGTTCACTTTTATTTTTTAGTGCAGATATGTTTTTAGGTCTATCTCACTATTCCCTTCTAGATCATTTTTACTGGTTGTGTCATAGATTTTTAATTATCTTTCTTTCTTTTTTGTCTTGCAGTTTGTTCCAAGTCGAGGGAAGTCGTTGGTGGAGAGAGTGGTGAAAGAGCAGGTTTGTTAAGTCAACACTCATGGCTTTAGTAAGAAACTTTTAACTACTTGTTTCTTTTTTGTGCTAATACACATTTGTTTGCTTCTAGGAGAGGGTGAAAATAAACAAGATCCTGTCAAATGCTCTGGAGTGGGGTGTGAAAATCGTCTACATAGATGGTATGTTGTTGTAAATAATGGATGACGTAATGTAACAAACTGATTTAACCACTACATTATTTGAATGTATAATATCAATGGCTTACTGTGGTTTTATGTATTTTATGGTACTTGCAGATATATTGGCATATATTAAGAAGAGAAAGAAAAGAGTCAGCAGCCAGTGTCCTGCTGTCAAAAGAAGTGTAAGTTAACACGCTCAAATTCTTAAATGAATCACATTTTGGGATAGTCATCTTAAAAGTATTTTATAGAGTATTTTTTAAATGCTTGTTCTGTCAATCTTTATAGGTCAAAGCTGAGTCCGCAGCAAAGCAAGGATTTCAGAAATGCAAAGGTAAATGTTATGTAGTTATTACCCAGTCTTTTATTTCTTTAGACAGAATTGTTGTCTATTGTTTTTGTTTCTTAAATGCTTAAACATGCTTAAATTTAAATGGACTATCTACCATGTTTGTTCCAGGGGGGCGGATCAGTAAACCGTTCGTCAAGGTTGAGGATTCAAGCAGGTAAGAGACGGTATATAAAAAGAAGCTCACATCCATCAGCTGTCTTTGAGTTGCTTACATCTGTGTTCTATAAAAAATAAATATATTTTCCTTTCCTCAGACACTACCGCCCCATCTGCCTCACTATGCCAAACATGCCAGAGGTCAACCTAAAGACTGTTGCTCCCTGTAGTCCCTTCTGTGTCGACGACAAGGGAACACCTGGGAACAAACAGCCGGGACACAGGTTTGCTGTTTCTTCTACGCTTTGCTTTGAGCTCATTTAAGGTGGACAGCACAGTTTGTCACGCTTTCACAAGAACTACATTTTTTTTTTAAACTTAAACATATTTGAACCATAATTCCCCGTAAAGGTTCAATGTGTAAGACATGGCAGAATCGTCAGACTTTCTGTTTCTGTGGGCACTCCTGGGTTAGACCATCAGCCCACTGGGATATTCGCCGACCGAATCCGAGCAGTTTTTTATTGATGTCTGTTTTCAACTGATTGTGCTGCCATGTTTTTAAGCTGTGTGCTGAAGCCAAACAAAACAAACTCTCAACACTGGAAAAACTTAACATAACCCATTTTCTACATATTTAAAAATAATATATTTTCATAAACTACTCCGCTGTGTTCACATACTTTTCTACACATTTATCTAAAGTTTTGTTTTGTTTGTGCACCCTGTGGGAACAGAGGTGCGAAAGCCTCAGGCAGTGAAGAGCGAGCAAACGGCCGAAAGAAGAACCGAGACAAGAAACAAGGTGGCTACTGCGAGTGCTGTATGATCAAATATGAGAACGTCACAGCGGTAAGTTATCACGTGTAAAAGCTAAGACTGTCAACGCAATACCCTGACAGTAATAATTTATAGTAATGCCACATAAGCATAACATGAACATCACAATGCATATGTGTATTACATCCTGCCGTTTAAACAATAAAATATGTGCAAATACTGCAGGGTTTAAAGTCGTTCCAATATGCAGAAAATGCCTTTTTATATGTCTTATTTTGGAAAACTATGGAGGAGGCATTCTTAAACTCTTATTTATTTGAGCTAACCACAATTTCCATTTTGGTCACATTTGAATTAAATGTATTGGAGTTAAAGAGTTGTGGCCTGGATTAAAGCAATGGTCACTCTGAACTAACGATAGGTGTTGCACTGTGATTCACTAGTGCTCACTACACAAGAAAACCTGTTAAAGTACAGATGTGTATAGATATTATTGTGGTGTCATTTGGCAATGTGTTATGATAATATTAAATGACCAGCTCAGCAGCTGGTAAACGGTGTGAAGTTTTAGTTTCTAACTGCTGATGCTAGTTAGTGATTCAGCCTTTAACACAGAGCAGAGGGACATGTAAGGGAAAATTGCTAATAAAAAAAACCTCCAGATGATATGTAGTCCTATACAACAATATTAAAATAACTATAGATTCCCCTCAAACCAAACCCGCCTGTTTGCTATCCTGGCTCCAAAATGGTGGAACGACCTCCCCATTGATGTCAGGACAGCAGACAGTCTTCACACCTTCCGCTTTGGACAAAAGCGTCCGCTAAATGAACTGTAATGTAATATATTGATACATGTTATACAGTCCTTTGTGTAGTAGATTCATTTTAATTAGACTGACAAACAGTAATTTGCTTGACTGATAACTATGTCCCTTTTTTTATTAATTTAAAGGAAAATGAGAAAAAAAAAAAACATAATTTCTTTCTATTTAGACTTGTTTTGTATTTGGTTGCTCATGCTATAGAGGAAATTATTGAGTGTAAAGAAGTCTCAGCCGGAATGATCAATTATTTAACTGATTGTTTTGTTTTTATTGTTTAGCATCTAAAGAGTGAACGTCACAAGGCTTTCTCCAAGAGTGACGAATACCTGGTGGTGGACAAACTGGTTTCAACCCTTCACTGCAACTTTATCCAGATCAAACTCAGGTTAAAAGGTAATTTGTTCACATTCCATTAAATCTTCCATCAATATAAATGTGTGTGTATATGAAATTTGTTTTTCTCTATCTATTCCACGATGCTCATGCCATATTTTCTTGGATTCCTTCTAGACCAAAGTGCAGTGTTTCCTCTGTTCTCACCGTTCCTGCACCCTGTGGGAAAACTCTGCAAGGACACAAGAGAGATCTCGATACCACAGAGATTATTAAAGAAGAGCAGCACTGGACTGTTGATGGGCACAAGGAATCTTATTCAGGACACGCAAAGATCAGCTCAGTTACTGAATCTGCTTCTCTGATTCACATGGAGGGGGAGAGGAGGAGCTATTACACTCACTCCGACAGATCCAAGCACAAATCTGTTGCACGTAAACGGCTGTGCAGACACAATTCTTTGACTTCTTGCACTCAAAAAGCAGAGCAAGCTCAAATTCCTCAGCCAAAGAAGGAAACAGCTCCCTCTAGAGGGGAATGTCTTCCTTCTATTCCCTCCAGAGTCGCTCAGGTCAACACAGTGGACCAAACATTAACTCCAGACACGACCAGTTCAACCTCTCACATCCATAATATGAACGTACAGAATGGAGCTTCCTCAAAATGCTTTAATGTTATAACTCATCAACAAGAGGAGTCGGATAACAAACAGGATTCCCCAGCGTATGAGGCTGTTCAGGACGGAAACATATTGTCCGACAAAATGGCTGAAAACAACCTCTCAGAAAGGGAAGAAGTGAGCGTTCCTTCACAAAGCTTCTCTCCGGTCCGGAAAATACAGAGGAGGGTGAAAGTTTATAAACGCAAAAGACGGAAAGTGAACACGCACGTTGAAAGTGTAAGGCCAAGTGACATTCCCGACAGCTCCATGGACGTTGAATTTCTGGGGTTTGAGGACTAAGAAGGGAGACATGATCTGAAGGGATAAACTGGACTATTATTGACTTACAATACTTGAACCAGACCACATTCTGTGCCATGGATACAAACCACTAGATCTTTCTTGTCTACAGAAACCTCAGTTTAAAGACGGCAGAAGGATCTTTATTTATTTTTTATATCTGATGAAAGTCAGCTGCTGACGTGCTGTAGCTTTTTGTCACAGCATTGTATAAGATGTACAACTTGAAAGAGGTAAATCCTATGATGACATTTATAATTCTCTTTACATTGGCTTTTAAAATGACATTTTGCACATTTCTTGTGCTGCATAAATAGGTTGAAAATACATTTATTTGGAATTTTAAATTCTAAACAACAAAGAACTGTGTAAATGGACTAGAAACTGAAGTAATTTATTTGAAACAAAAATATTCCCATGACTGTAAAATTTGTCTTAAATTAACAACATTTTGTGACATCTTGATAACGAATTACAGCCCTTTTTACGCAATAAACATCTTAGTTGATGTTAATATTTCTAAACCAACTCCTTTTATATATACAGTATGTGTGTATATATATATATATATATATATATATATATACAGTATATATATATATATACAGTATATATAAGTGAGGGGAAATAATATAATAATAGCTAATTGTTTCAACCTGGATTCAATTTATCAATCCACTTTGTGAAGAAAAAGATTGGTGCAAAGGAAATTCATTGTGCTCTGAAATATCCACTCTGCCCACATGGTCTTGAATTTTTTTTTTTAACAATTACTATTTAGCTCTAAACTTTAACACACAGTAATTCATAATTCATACATACTAGTTTTAGGTGGAGATATTTCTTATAGATGCCATTAACTGGAATAAAAGGCCACCTGAAGGTGTCACTGTTCTGCAGAAGAAGAAAGAAACCCAACACTTTAAAGTCTCATCACAAAGTCTTAAAGAGGTCTTATTTCAGATGGGGAACAGTCATTAGTGTGACATTTAATTTTAAACAATTTCACAAATGTTATACTTTTTATTGCCACTTTTACAGAAGAGTTTATTTTCATAGTTTACAATCTGTGTGTGCAGTTGTGTCCACTGAATACAGTTCAGGGAAATGTGGGAAAAGGCAGCTTTAGTCATAATATTTTCCACACTAATCTGAAAAAAGAGGTCTTGATTCTTCTCGGAGATGAGGAACTGATTGTATATGTATGTAAAATACATATAATGGTTGCATATGTGTTTTAATGTGAATGACTTGTAGGTTGGATGTGTGGTAATAGACATTATACATGACATTTTAGGATCGTTTCTAAGTGTACTTTTCATGACCTGCCTTCATGTGCATTAGCTCATCTGTTCTCCCTTTTCCCTGCATCTTTAGTGCATTAGCATAGTGCCCTTGTTCTCCCCCTACAGCTCTCTAAGTGATGCACTGGGTCAAATGGGAGTCTCTGTGCCACTGGCATTAAGAAAGACTTGAGCAGCGACGTTCTTAGGAACAAGTACAGCTGCAAATAAACTAACAAGGCAACCCTGAATGCAGATGTTATTGTCATTTATTTCCTCCTCGCATACAGATTATGACCTGCTGCTACGGCTTTTATGATCAAATTGCACAACCTGTTTCTGCCTCATACATACTATTGTTTACCGCACATTAAAGGTCCATCCATAAACTATACCTGCTTATCGTTTGCAGGGGATGAAATGTCTACACCTACAAACTCACATAGGCAAACATTCACACTAAAATGTTGCACCTTCAGTACCAATTTAGTCTTCAACCCCTACCATGTCTGTAAACTGGTGAGAGAAACAACATGCAGACACGACAACAACATGCAAAAATAACACATCAAGGCCTCAGTCGTGGTTGGACTGGTTTGTTGTTGTGCAAAATGTTCGTGACCCTGATCCGTAAATTAAACCCTCACCACTTTCTGTAAACACAAACACTAACTTTTAAAAGTTGTTCTTCTTTCCTTCAATAACAACCTTTTTAACAGATAAAAACAGCATCATTCAGACACTAAATGTATTATTTACATTTGAAATAATTTTGGCGCCAATAAATAATTAAATGATTAAAAAGCTTCCATTTAGTCAATTTCCCAACAGTGTTGAGTAGTCCTCTCAGCCAGCTGACTACCCAATCAACCTTTTGTGGCAGATGGTTGCAAACATTTAAACGGTAGTGTACATGTTGTGACTTCTTGAGAGGTCGAGAGCTTGCCTCTGGGAGCTCTGGAGGTGTGGGTGCAGGAAATGCCAAAACGTAGTTGTCAAACTTAAATCCGGTGTATTTAGTTCTTATACAGGTTAACTTATTTCTTACAAACAAAACAAGACAGGTATTCAAATCAAAAACCTCTAGTTGTATTCTCTTCACCTCTGGTGTTGTCTCTCTTCTCTCCACTGTCTCCTTCCCCCCTTTCAGCTGCTGTATTAGGGCAATCAGCTGATATGGTACAGCTGGGCAGCAACTTGTAATCCCTGCTGCATCCACCGGGAGGGAATGTATCTCCCATCTATGACCCTGCCTCTCATGACATCACAATGTCTTTATTTATTATTTAATAAGGTGTTTTGAACACATGGGAAACACATTTGGGAAAAGTGAGTGTTCCCTCAATGTAAGGTGGCCATTTTCAATCCATATAAACATTAATGTAACAATGTGCCAGACTCTTTCCCCAGAACCCCATCAGCTCTGTGAGTAAACAATCCTCATGTGTCTGGGAAAAATAATTAATAATAATTAACCACGTAAGATGTGATGTTTTGTTCTGGGTCAAGTCCTCGTCACCAGGTTTAAGAAACCCTAAAGTGATTTTGTTGATGCTGCGTTGTGGCAACATTTGAAAGGTTTTGTGTATTCATGAATGAGAAGCCTCCCTGTGTAGATGAGAAACACTCGTGTTTTTTATAAACATGTTCCATGGAAAATATAACATTCACAAAAACAATATACATAACATGCACGCACACACATAGGAATTCATTTATTTCCCTGTTGTTGTAACTTGGCACGCGATGGAGTGACTCATGATTACAATAACAGGCAGATTTGGGAGGAATGGCGCTCCTGCAGAAATGTAACATGGAGGAAGGTGGAGGAGGCGGGCGTTGATCAACACAGTTGGAGGTAGGCCGAGCCCGCAGCCTTTCTCCATCCTGTCTCCAGTGCTCGCTCATATTTATGCATTAGGCGTTTCTGCAGTGAGCCGCTGGATATTGATGTGTTTTAAGGAGGTGTCCCCAGTCCTCTCCTCCCCTCCCCTACACCCCTCCCCTCTCGCTGCCTCTCTCTTGCCCTCGCCTCCTCCGTACCGCTGCTGATTCGCGGGGTGTCGGTGCGCTCAGACGCGCTCGGCGTTCAGACTTGTAAGGAGCCCAATGGCACCCAACCAGAAGGACTGCGCTAACCAGACGACCAGCCCCAGCTTCAAGCTCCCCTAGCGAAGGCAGGACTCAGAGAGCCTGCTCCTGGAATACCGCATTGTTTTATAATTTCTAACAAGAGAGAGAAAGGTGATGGTGCTGATGATGCGCCCGCGATGGTGGATTTCCCTTTTGTGCGTCTGTGGATTGATGCACGTCGGTCACCAGAGCAGCCCTATTGCCCAAAATGGTAACTGATGTGATTTTAAATATTACATTTAATATTATCGCGCAAACAAAAACGTTAAATCACCATTAATAGGCCTTTGTTTTTTTTTGTATCATAGCTTCGTCTATTTCATGGTGTCCATCTAAAATATGCATGTTGCCTGTAGCTGTTTTGTGTTATCAAAGGAAATGAGGACCAATCGACATTTCGGATGGTGGTGTTAGTGATGAATGTGTCTCTGTATCACTTCTGTTTCCCGCACGGAGGGACAGGCGGGTAATGAAATCTGTGCTTTTCTCTCTTTGCAGGAGACGCCTTGTCGAGTTTAAAGGCTCTTCGTGATGAAGGCAGGTTTATCGGGAAGGAGGACACGGTGCCTCTCCGCCTGCTCTACAGCAGTCACAACCACAGCCAGATCACAGAGGATGAGCTCAGCACCAGGGTTAAAGCCAGCTCCGGCTCCACACAGGTACACAGTGTTTTGTTGTCAGGATGGAGAGAGGAGCGTCTGCATGGAGGCTGTGTGCGCTGCTGTTTCCTGCGTGTTTATGTTTTCCTCCTCCTCTGCCCTTGTCCTCAGAGGGGAAATGTAACAATTAGTTAATTACATGCAAAACAGCAGAAGCTTGAAACATTTAGGCAGAAACCAGCTGCTCTAATTAGACTATCTGCAGGTTCTATATGGGTCATCACTGTCTTTAAACAATATACAATATTCAGCTTAGTGATTGGTCCTCAGGCTACTCTGCACATTTAGGCTACTTTAGGTAATCTGCTAAAGACATCTGGCCAACCAGAATAATTCATAATTTAGTAATAACTTGTGTCTTGTGTATCCAGCTAGGCTGTTGTCCCATCAGCTGCCTCACCTATATCAGCTCATGTCCCATTAAGCAGCATCTTTCACTTAGACATAAATGAAAGTCACCTCAAGTTAACTGTAAGAGCTTGATTGATCGATCTGAGTGGACGATATTATCAGCAGATTGCAGGCTAATACAAATATATTGGTATCAGCGTATATGACGGCCAATAATTACCAAGATGTTGCAGTAGATAAAGACACAATATTTTATAGGTAAGAAACGGTGTTATAATTACATATTCTGTCCACCAGAGGGCCCTGACATTAAAGTTTATTTAAGTGTTAAATGTCCCGCTTTAAACATTCTTTAAAGTGTAACTTCACCCTGCAGGTCTGCGCCAACTCCACCCACTGCACACTTTTGAAACATGCAAAAGAAAGTGGTTAAGGGCCTGAAAGGGCGGTGTCGAGGCAGGTGTTGCACAGTGACATCCCCTGGCCTCTGATTTAAAGGGCGATAACATCATCTTTTTTTTTTTTTTCATGACGTAGATAAGTCTCAACTGTTCGACTCTTTGTCAGCATAGGCTTTGCACAATGAAGGTAATTTTAAACAGTAGATGGCGTTTTCTAAAAATTTGAGCATTGATGTGTTTCATCACTTCTTTAATAACCACATGTGTGGAATTCTTATCAAAAATGTTGTTTCTGGTAATGTGTTTATGTTAAAGTACTTGGCTGATATATCATAATCAGATTATGTTATTATTTTATAATTTGCCTCAAAAGTCCAGTTTTTCTTTGGCTGTACTAGCTCAATATCTGAATATTTACAGGGATAATCGCCAGGAAATATGTTTTAAAGAGAATAAATACTTAATTTAAATAAAGATATACATGTATACATACATTTACAATTATTTAACATTATTTTTGCACTACCAGTGTTTGGAACAAGCGAAACCCTGTAGGCTTGTGGGTAAAGTAGGCTATGCACTGGTTAAACTTTGTTTTGCCATAAATTTGGAAATGATCACCCATTAAATCCAACATGTAACAAAATTATGCAGAAAGCTGTTGGTGATTATCCAATGGGCACAACAATATTATTTGACCAGAGCCATTTGGCCTTGTCTGTAATAGCCGATACAGTGCAGTAATATTCCTAATCACTGTAGCTGTGTTCACTGACTCAGTTCAGTGAAGCAGCATGTCTGCTGTGTTCATTTCAAGAGACGAGTCAATTAGCATTGTGCAAGCCTGTCATGCGTTTTTAATTTGTGCGGCTTAGGTTTGTGTAGGCTAGCCTATTCAAGACTCAGAGAGTGGAGAGGGCTACAGATGGTAGCAGGCAGGGCGGTGTTAACCCTTTGTCTCTCTCACACCTCAGACAGAGCTGCAGCCCGATGGGTAAACAAGCTAACAGGAACCATCTGCCCTCAGATATCATTTGAATGTTTTCCCTTTGAAGCTGATACTAATCTCCATCACCGGTTTGTCGCGTTTGTTTTTCTATGAATTAGTTTAAAGCAAGGGGACTCATTTCTGCAGAGCAAAGGAACATATTTCTACACAGATTCTTAAGAGATTTGCTCAAATCGTGTCATATCGTGTCTATAATCTCATATTTTCACTAGCCAATTACCTTCTCTGGAGCCAGTTAAAATAGTTTACAGCTCAGGAGATGTGTTTATTTTACTCTGAAAAATGTATTGTGTCAACTTATGGTTATGAAAATAACGGGCAATCAGTAATGGTCTCAAAGTTTTTATTAAGCGATAAAATATACATTGCAAGTAAGGGATAGATCCAGGGGAGGGGGAGGAGGAGGAGGAGTCGAGTGCATCTTTGATTATATTTTTTATCTTCTGATTCTCTTATTCTCCAGAGGGTTGAATCTGGTTTGCGATCAGCTGGGATGTCACGTGCACGTTGCAAGTTTGATAGTTATTTGGCTGTTTTTAGATCAACAGCCTAAAAACAAATCTGTCAAATAGTTCTGAAAATGTATGACACACCGGAGTTTATTTATAGACTTCTGTTGCATTGCCTATTTTCAGTCTCAGACACAAACAGCATCACCACTGAATGAGCAGTGGGGAGTTCAGCAAAGTGCTCATGTTGTTTTGGTGAAAAAAACAAATCTTCAAGTGGAATCGGTGTGTGTTGGTTTGTATGTTTGCCTTCCTGCCTCTTTGTCTGTGTGCAGTGCATTGATAGCACTTACAGTCATACTTCGACAGTCGTGAGTGGAAAGTCAGGCCGTCTATAACTCAGAAATCAATGTAAGAAGAGTCAGTGGTGGCTTCAGAATATTGGCCCGGCTCAGTCAAGCTGGGATGTGCTTTCATTAAACACAATTACTGGTACCTCCTCCCATCATGAATCCAATCCTGCCAGATTAGATTTCATCGCAAGTGTGCCATGGAAAGGGATTGTCCTTTTGTGCACACACACACACACACACACACACACACACACACACACACACACACACACCCACTTACCCGCTCATTTATGCATTGACCACGCACAGACGCACGCCTTCAAAGAACAGTCTGTGGTCAATGGGGACTTCACGGGCCAAGGTCGTGCTCGGGTGAGCATAAGGACACCTCCACAATTGGAAACAAAAAAAACACACACACCCCTCCTCCCCTCGTTGTCATGCGGTGTCCGGTCTGTTAATGAAGGTAGCCCGTGGGCCGAGTCTGGGGGAGGGTGAGCTGTGTTTTAGCTCAGCTCTGGGACTCCCCTGGACCTGCACAGGAATGATTGTGCGGAGTTCTCATTGACCCGAAGGTTTGTAATGAAGCATGTGCCATATGTGCCCAGAAGACCCTCCTTCAGCCAAATCAATCACACACAGCAGTCAGAGAAGAAAATAAGCTGCATTATTTAATGTTAGTGTGTATGCACATCATCGCTGCCAGACAAAAAAATGGTTCAGTTTGGTATTCTTGTCTTTGTGAAACTGTTACAAACCCACTCTGGTGAACACAGAAATGAATGGTCATCGAGGTAAAATAATGCGTGTTTAATTAAGTGTGTATCTGTGTGTGAGAAGGTATTACATACAACATACGTCTGATTTGTGGCTCAAGTGTCGCGTGAGATTCTTTGCAGAAATTCAAAATCAGAAGAAGAAGACAGACGTTGATGGCTTAATGAAAACAGTCTTATTCTTACTGCTGATTGGTGCAGAAAAAGACAAAGCAGCCATCCATCAATGTAGATGAGAATTGATCATTGCATATGATAATGAGTTGATCAATAAATATGATAATGGCTGCCTTTAGTGATAGTAAGTAACATGTCTTCTCTGCTTTTTTAAGGTAAACCATGTGGCCCAAGCAAGCTTTCAAGTCGACGCTTTTGGCAGAAAATTCATCTTGGACGTGGAACTGAACCAGTGAGTAACAGTTATTGCATTATTACATTTGTCTGAATGAAGGTAGAATCATTTTCCCCCTCTACATGTTCCTGAAATGACTTAAACGTTCACTTGCTTGTTGTAGGAGTCATACGCCGTTCTCTTGGCCTGAGCAACACTTGCTCTTGTTTTGTGTAAATCCCCAAGCACATATTGTGCATTAATCAAGTGCTGACTTCAGTATTTCAGGTGAAATTGGTCCTCGTGGTTCTGCTGGACAGAGGTCATATTTTCCTGCTCTCTTAGTGCTGTTTATTGCCTGTATTTGGGAATGCACTCTTAAGACATTAATATTTTATGCTGGTGTGTGCTGAAGTGGGCCGTTGTATGAATTAATGTATATGTGTCTTTGTGTGTATATGTGTGTGCGTGTGTTTGCAGCAGGTCAGTTATTGTGTGTGTGTATGATTTAGAGGTTCCATCATAATAGGAAGTGATTTACGGTAAAGGCTGGAGCACTGCCCTGTCAGACACTGATATTGATCACAGCACTGCTGATGGAAAGCGAGCAACTCTCTCTCCTTATTTTCTCTCTCGCTCTTACTCTGTCTCTCACTCCCTTTTTACCTCAACCGCATTTTTTTAAAATACCCCTTTTGCCATCCTTCTCTCTAAACATTTCTATGTTTGTTTTGTTTCTGTTTCCCTGTGTCACCTTTTGAGACCACGGCTTGTTTGTCTCATTTAGACCCAAAACAGAAAGCCTGTGAACACTCATACAGTGATGCTGCCCACTCATCACAGCGGAACTTACTCCCCTACTGAGAGAAACGTTACATCACAGGAGTTCCCACGTTTAGAGGATAAGTTTCCATGAAGCCTGCAGCTTACTGCGTGACAACCGGTCATGGATAAAAATGTGTCGTCCGCACACACACACACACACACACACACACACACACACACACACACACACACACGCACACACGCGTACGCACAAGCTGCCACACATGCACTTTCATCAGCATTTGGTTTGATGCCGAGTCATTATTCACGTGTGTGACATTGTGTCCTTACACCGTCCTTTTCCATAATTTCTTAACCGGATGTGGTGCAGAAAGTCCATCAGAATGTCGACTGCAAGGAAACACTCAGTAAAATCCTGTTTTTAGCTTTCCAGAGAGTGAAATAGCCTCCACCAAGACAGCTCTGGGCAACAGTTTGACATGTGTGGTACTGAATAAGAATGAGAGTCTTAGATCCGTGCAATAGAGCATTGTGCTGTGTGACATTCCTCTGTTTTCTCTAAACATCTTTGTACTTTATGAAACTAAAATATCAAACATTTCCTAGTTTCAGTTTCTCAGGTGTGAGGGTTTGCTGCTTTTCCTTGTTAATGTGATCCTAAATTTTATATTTCTAGGTTTTGGACTGTTTGTTGGGGACAAACAAGCAATTTGATGACACCCCTGTAGCTTTAAGAAACGGATGTACATTAATGAAACGAATCGGCGATTCATTGATCAGTCAATTGATAGAAAATTAATCTGCAACTCTTTTTAATAGGAAATTAAGTAAATTATGAGGCAAAAAATCCAAAGATTTGGTGGTTCCAGCTTCTCAATTTGGAGTATTTGCTGCTTTTATTTGTTTTATATCATTGCACATTGAATATCTTTGGAGAGTTGGACAAAACAAGACATTTTGGGTCTCTTAGATATTCAATTCAATAAATTGTAAAAAGAATCAACAGATTAATTGATAATGAAAATAATCCTTAGTTGGAGCTAGAGTTGTCGATCGACAAAAACATTATTGGAAACTATTTTGATAATAGATTAATCGTTAATATAGCGATTCACTGCTCTTCTTGGTCCTCTACCGCTGTACCGCTGTACCGCTGTACCGTTGTACCGCACTCCTCTGTGAACTGATCCCCGCTTGACAGCCACACTGATATTGTTTACAGATAGCTTTCATGCCAGACAGATTAAACCCAGTTGATGTGTGTGTGTGTGTGTGTGTGTGTGTGTGTGTGTGTGTGTGTGTGTGTGTGTGTGTGGGTGTAGGAGTGGGAGGTATTTTAGCTGAATAGGCCAACATTTGCTTTTTTGGCCTCCAGTAACAAAAACTAGTTCTTTCATTTTGATCAATGACTGACTCTGCTGCTGTGCATTTGTTTGTGTTTAATTGTTGCCATGAGCAAAAACGACAGGTGTTTGTTTTTACAGCTTAAGTTGTTGTCTATGTATCTAGAGCTACAGTACATATTATCGTTATTATCATCCTCTCTGAGCAGCCTTCTCAGTCTTTGCCTCGAGGTAATGTTTGGCAAAACACTGTGAATAATAGCACATGTTGGGGTTTTGTTATAAAGCCATATGCGTTGTGCTTTTTCGACACGTTACTTGCTTTTCAGATATATTTTCAGATGTGAACATTTTATTCGGTTGGAGTTGTCCCCACAATAATTTGCTAGCAGCTGTATGGATGACTGTGTCTGTTGGACGGTCTGTCTACCACTTTGGTCCAGACTGAAATATCTCTGTAACTATGAGATAGATTGCAATGAAATGTTGTATTTCCATATTCATGGTCGCTGAAGGATCAATCCTACTCACATATCGGTCCCCTGACATTTTCTCTAGCACCATCATGAGGTGAGAATTTCAGTTTGTTAAATATATTTGTTATGAGTAAACGCATAAAAAACTAATGACATTCCCATCTGCCTCAGCTGTGCTTTGTGTTTAGTGTTAATTAGCAGATGTTAGCATGCCAACACGCTAAACTAAGATGGGAAAATGGTAAACATTACATCTGTCAAGCATGAGTATGTTAGTATGCTGACGCATTTACAGCCTCACAGAGACAACAACATCAGTGTTATATAATTTATTGCAAATAAAGAATGTTTTCTCATACTAACAGACATTATTTTATCTTGAATATAAAATATAACATATAATATAATACATCTTTTTTGTATGTTTCCCTTCCATCCATCCATCTGTCCACCAGACTCTAACTAATTATCCTGTTCAGGGTCATGCAGGCTGCCTATCCCAGCATGCACTGCACAAGAGGCAGGGTAAACCCCTGAGAGGTTGCTATCCTATCACAGAAATGGCAAAGAGAGATTTTGTTTAGTTAAAAAACCAGTCAAATGTGTCCTGCAAGGTGTAAATAATCATGCATATTAATGTTGAGTCATTGGTTCTAAATGTCGTATTGACACGAGCCACCCATCTGAAGTGTGACAGTCTATAGAGAGGAAGTCAGGAGGGGGTTGGTGGGTCATGGGGTCTTTCTTCCCCCTCTGTCTTTGTCTTCCTCTTACTCCTCCATCACAGCGGCCTGCTACATTTTACCATTCATGGGACTAGAGTGAACTGAAAATGTGTAGAGGGTGGGGGGTTGCCTCTCTTTTTTCAAATCATCCTCAACCCCTAGCACGCACACACACTCACACTTACACACATGTCTCCACCCTTGATTGCCCCCACCTTCCACACCCACTCTCTATTCAGCCGTGCCCCTACAACTCCTTTACCCTGCCCCTCCCACCTGCTCTCGCTGAATAATAGATGGTGCTTTAAGATTAAAGACGAGTGTGCACGTGTGTATGTTTATGTGCGTGTGTGTGTGTGTGTGTGTGTGTGTGTGTGTGTGTGTTAATGGTTTCTGGCTTGTCCATCGAGAGTTGAAAGGGAAACATTCAGACGATATACAGTATGTGTGTTACATATAACTGCCTTTCCACGAAAGTACACACAAACAGCAGAGTCAGGCACGTACACATTTTTCTGCATTGCTACAGAAGGTTGATTAGTGCAGTAGGGAAGCTTTACACTGTTGTGTATGTACATATATATACACATTAGTCCGGCAGTGGCTCAGTCAGTAGGGGCTTGGACTGTGAGCCACAGGGATGCTGGTTCAAGTCACCGACCCGACCTAAAGAAATGGAGTGTGACTGCTACTTGGAGAGGTCCCAGTTCACCTCCTGCCCTACCGTGGTGCCCTTGAGCAAGGCCCTGGACATCCTCCTTCCCCCATCACTCCCATTGCTCCCCGGGCAGCTGTACATTAGCTGCCCACTGCTCCTAGTAGTAGACTCCTGGTACTAGGATGGGTTAAAAGCAGAGAACAGATGTCACTGTGTGTGCTGTGTTTCATCCCTCCGATTCTATCTATATGTGATATAGATAAGTTTGTTGTTTGCTCATTCAGCAGGAGTCATACCACTAAGTGTAGGGTGGAGTGATATAATCCCTATCAGAATAATTGTAATAATATTTTCTTCATATTGATATATTATATAATACATACTACATATAGACAGAGAAATCATTGGCCACAGTTTTGGTAATCAGCAGAAATAACAACATAAATTCAGCTTGAATGCTTACCACCCTACACTTAGTGGTATGACTCCTGCTGAATGAGCAAACAACAATTTACTAACAAAGCATTGACCAGGCTATTTCTTATCGGCTACTATTGATCATACTTTCATCACTTTCATTAAAAAAGCTATTATTCTATCACATATATTCAACAAACTGTATTTTTTCTGATGACAAACGATAAAAGCTGGAAGGTAGGAGCTTGACTGTGCTAAAGAAATAGTGAGGGAGTGAGCAGAGTGGACATCTGTGTGATTTTGTATTCATACAGTATGTAGGTTATGTATGTATGACAATGTGTGAGAGCAGACAGGTGGCCACGTCCATGTGGGACTAGAGAGTTTCATAACCTCTTCAGTGTTACGAAACAATCCGCTGCAGCAGCATAAAGAGAGGAGGGCTTCTCCCTCTCCTCATGTGCGATGATGACGCTGACAGACACTCAGTGTATATATTATTTCTACTACTGTATCGTGTCAGCTTTTCCTGCATGCACACAAATACTTCATTCAAATCTCAGGGTCAATTGCAGGCAATGCTGAATGCATATTATTTGTGTTTGCGTGTGTGCGGATGATAACATTAGTGAGGAGGGGGCTGGAGGGGATAGACCACAGAGATAACCATGGAGTCCCTGTCTGTGACTATGTTAGGCAAGAAGCTAACCAAACATCCCATGGTTCAATGGTTTGATGAATGTGCGCATATGTGCATGGGCAGGAATGTGTGTGTGAAGAGGGTTGTTCTTACAAATCGCAGTCGACAATACGATGTGAAAAGCTGCTGCAGAGTCTTTGTGTGTGTTGTCATGTTGGGCCTCAGGTGCAGAAGAGGCGCGTAAAGTGTCGTCTTAATTAGAGATAACAAGACTGGATCGACAGAAATGAGGCTCAGGCGGTAAAGGGGAGGATCGAATATTTAAGAGGAGGGAACTGAAGAGAATTGATCAAACAAAGAAAGCCACAAATCTTATGTTTCTTTATTTTCCGTGATCTTCCATTAGTTTAATAAGTGCTGGATCACCTTTGAAGGCCCTGTCACACATATCCGTATGGCAGAAATGTATGCCGGCGTATACGAAATATCGGCAATACGTTGATCTAAATTAAGGGTAAATTGTGATCATTCGAATGACGCAGACGACACGCCAGACACACGGCCCTGTCACACATTTCCGTATGGCAGAAACATATGTATGTATATGAAAAATAGCTCAAAATTTGTCAGAGTCCAAATACGTCCAACTTTTCCACAGCGGTGTTGTAGCTGACGAATACATAACAAATTATTATACGTATGTCAAACATTGATAGCGTATCACTTACCTATTTAAAACGTATCAGAGCGTCTGGACAACGGAGCTGGAAAAGTGCCATCTGGTTCACGTCATGCTGATGCTGGAGAACGGCTAACATGTACTCTTGTCGCAGCCTCTCAGCATCCTCCATGCTCTCTGATGATGGGTTGATGTATTCATCAAGACGTGCTGTGAAGAAGCGAGGATATCTGTATACGTTCACTTTTCCGATCCGATGATTTCTTGCAAACAAAGTTATATTTACACATTTACACTACAGATTTGAAAAGACCTTTTAACTACTTTACAGCTAGCTTGATGTAATTATTATTTATGTCTATTATACATTTCTATTATCAAAGAACCAGACATTTTCTAAGATCTTGCTCATTGTTTGTATTGATGAGTTTCTTGCCCATCCAAGCGTTAGAAGTGCTCTATATGCTAGTTTAACAGTGTCTTTGAATACAATTAAATGAGGTTTTTATTCAGGAAACCCTGACGACCAACACATCTCCTCCTACATGTTTTTAAGCAGCATAGTGGGAGAAGTCGCTGGTTCTAAAAGTATTTATTGCCCAACAATTATCTCTTGTTCACTTGCAGGACAAATGAGTGCATCAAAATGGCATTCAGATGATGCCATGTCCATGTTGACTTTGTCTGACTTTGAGTGAACTTTGACTATTTGATTCCTAAAAGGTTAGTAGGCGTCCGACAGCCTTGGACCGTGAAAGGTGCTGATGCTGTGGTGTTAACAGTGCGCGTCCCTGTGCTGTGTGTGCGTGCATGTGTGTATTTATGCGTGTGTCGCTTGTACGTACATGTGCATGCAGCCTTACATCTCCACATGTATATGATTTAACTCTCTCTCATGTCCCATTCCAAGATAATTTATCTTGCTCCCTGCATCCTGACATTGATACAACCCAACTCTACTATTCTCCTCCTTTTCCACCTCCATCTCTGTCTCTCCCCCGTTTCCAGGTCTGTAATTTATTGCGAAGAGACGTGTTCTGATTTACTGCAGACTTAATGAGAAAAACACAGGTGATGTGTGTGTGCGTGTGTGTGTGTGTGTGTGTGTGTGTGTGTGTGTGTGTGTGTGTGTGTGTGTGTGTGTGTGTGTGTGTTTGTGTTATAGATTATAGAGAGAAAGAGGGATACATCGAAATAGTTAAGGATGAAGAGGACAGCGAGAGAGATGTGTGTATGTCCTTCATGCACCCTTGAGTCTTGGTGGGTGGGTTGAGAAAGTGCAGGAGCTAGGGAGAGATAGAGGTGTATGTGTGTTAGTTTGTGTGTTTGTGTGTGTGTGTGTGTCAGTTTGTGTGCATGCTAGAGGGAGGTAAGTACTTGAAAGGAGTACCCTAAAAAGAAAATAGTCTCCGCTTCCTCTTTTCCTCTTTTCCTCTTTCCTCTCCTCTCTCCATCCTTATCTCCTGCTTTCTTCTTCTTCTTCTTCTTCTTCTTCTTCTTCTTCTTCTTCTTCTTCTTCTTCTTCTTCTTCTTCTTCTTCTTCTTCTTCTTCTTCTTCTTCTTCTCTCGCCTCAGGCAGGGCTTCTTTCTCCGATCTGTGTGTTGTCTGATCACACACTCGCACACACTTTAGCTTTAGCTATCACATTGGGAATTATGTTTTTGAGTGGGTCTGTGAGAAAATGCAGTGCTCACAAACAATATATTACAGATTGTGTTTGCTAAGTGGCTCAGCGCCACATCCAGTACTGTGTTTATACAGTATGTCCTGGTAATATAAGAGAGTGCATGTTTCTGTGTGTCTGAGTGTGTTTTGCAGTGTGTCAGGAGGGTGGATACAGATTAATCTTATGAAGATGAGGTGAGCAGGGTTAATTTAGAAGAACAAACAGCAGCATGGATATTTGCAGTAACAGCGTGTAAATATGTTTGTGTTTTTTGAGGGTGTGTTAGTTAAGACATGTCACACTTCAGAGGCACTGCACATTTTATGCAGCTTTGAGAACGGATAAACAGTGCTAAGTTTAGATTAAAGGACATATTTGAATCTGTTTTAAAACAAAACTCACACACCCATATGTAAATTGAAGCAGTTTTTGGTCACATGATTCCTCTTGTTCATACTTCCCATTAAGAGATCAGAGAATGTTGCTTCAAAGATGGACAAATCGAGTTTGTATCTTCCAATGTGGCTTCTTAGTCTTTTTAGTAAGAAATATTCTATACATGTTACTATCCCTCCATTGCAGCTCTGCAAAGGAAACAAAAAAAAGGGAATTTGCAGTAAAAGATACCCACTTGATTTGTCTAACTTTAGACTTTTTGAGTCCAAGCAGCAACATCCAATGCAGAAGTGCCTTAAACTTACATCCTCTCTAATATCCAGCAGGGGGCGACACCACTGGTTGCATAAAGAAGTCCGATTTTATAGAAGTCTATGAGAAAATTATCCGACTTTTCACTTTTCAGGTCGCTACCACAACTTGTCCAGTCTGGGTGTTGTCCGGGTTTTTGTCTTACAACTTTAACCCTTTCATAGTGTGTTTTCAGTTCATGAAAGTTCATTGTAATATTTTGGTCACCTAAAAATGTCTTGTTCAGCACTCGCTCCACCCTCTGGTGTCAAACTCAAGGTTTTAAAACTGTAGTCCTCAAACCAATGGGTGACTTCCTAGTGACTACATCCACTTCTCAAATACAGTCTATAAGCCTTATCTTAGCTTCAGATGTACTTTAGAATGCATGTTCGTGCAGAATGCGGACTTCTTATTTTGTCCCTCATCACTTTTATTGGGATTGTGTCTGGATGGGATCTCTCCAGGGCCAGTACGCACAGACAAAAACCAATAGCAACCAAAAACAGTTTTATGGTAATCCATCCAATAGAAAAGTCAGGGGATCACCAAAGTCAGTAGGACTCATCATCCGACCACAATGAAATATCATGGCAATCCATCCAATAATGTTTGAGATATACGTCAGTCTGGACTAAAGCGGTGGACATCATCTTAAAAAATGTAAAAGGATTTGTGTTCTCTTTCTCCCCTTCTCCTTATATTCCTTATATTTACTCCCCCTCTATCTCTCCCACCCCTCTGCCCCCCTCTTCTGTCGAGCAGTCTCGACTGAGTATGAAGGATTAGTGGAGACAAAGACAGATCCAGGAGCCGACTCTCGCTGAAGACAGCGACAGAAGGAAATACTGTTGTTCTCTCAGCAGGAAAATATACTAATGCCCCTCTAAAGACTTTTGTCTATTATAGATTACACATTTTTCTCTGTCATGCTGAATAAAAATCAATAGAAATGATGGTTTACTGTCACGAGGTTAACTATTTAACCACTGCGCAAAGTCAATAGATATATTGAGAGCAGATTTACCCACACACACACACACATAATAATGTTAGGGCATACAACAGAATAATCTTATCAACTGAACATAAAAAGTAAACAAGTCATGATTACTTGCACATGGCTCCAAAAGTCTGTCTCTGTTGACCCTGTTTACATGACGTGGAGTTCACTAACAATCCACATGTTGTCACAGATACAGATCTGCATGTTCTCCTTCGTGCCCACAACGTCCCCGGTCACTGCATAATTCAGGAGTCAACTCTATTGGGCTTGTATGTTGCGTGCTGTAGACCCAACTGCATAATGGACCCAACATTGCAGAGAGCGGGAATATAAGCTGCTTGCTTCTTCTTCTTTCTTCTTTGTTTGTTCTATGAGCATCAATATTTCTTGTTTATGAGTGTCAGTATTCCCTGTGAAATAAGAGGAGGGATCCCAGTGAGTGTGCCGGAGGAATTGCTTGTCTGATAAGTGATTGGAGAGTGAATGAATTATAGCCTGGAGACCTTTAATGAGGCCTCAGTGGGAGGGAGGGAGGGTGAGGCTTGAAAAGGGGGTGGTGGGCAGGTGAACGCAGCTGCAGCTTTCCCCACAGAGAAACCTCCACCCCCCTCTCCTTCTCCCATTCACTCCTTTTTCCCATCCTTATTTCTCTTATCCACCTTATTCTATCTTTCAGTTGTATTTTCCATCTTGCCCCCCCCCACCAATCTTTGGTGCACTTATGCCGTCTCTTTCCTCAGCACTCCCCCATCCTCATTACGGACGCCTGACACTGCACATGTTCAGTCCTTTGTGTGGCGGTGTCCTTTTATTACCGGGTTAAATGGCAAAAAATCCATATATGGAGCAGAAGTCTATTTGATGACTACAGTGTGCAGATGAGTTTGGACGTTTGGATGCATCTGATTAAAAAAATTCAAGTGTGCATATATTTAGGTGTTTTGGGTGTATTAAGAAGGGTCTTTGAAAGACACTAGATTGGCCTGTGTGAAAAGCAATGAAAAGCCTGCTACCCCAACAGTTGTGCCAATCCACGCACGCACGCACACACACACACACACACACACACACACACACACACACACACGAACACACGCAAACACAAACATAAGTCCTGCCAATCTGTCCTTTTTGTGCTGTTTTTCATCCCAGTGTCACGGCGGTGCCTGGCGACACAGATCGTGAGGGGAATTTCAGACCACACGGAAACTTGGTTTGTGTATGCACGTGTTTGTGTGCATGATTCACCTCAGGAGATCAAACTGGGTTGCCACAGCGGATGTCTTCGCCCAGAACAACAAAATGTTTAAAAGGAAGGATGAAGTTTGACGTGACTGACAACCAGATGCTTTGGCTTCTCACTGCTTCAGTCAGTTTTTACTTCCTGAAGAGCCACTCGATAAAGTGAAGCAAGTCTTTTCAGAACAACATTTTCTCAACTGAAGCAATGTCAGTGCTTTTAGTTTTGTGTGTGTGTGTGTGTGTGTGTGTGTGTGTGTGGGGGGGGGGGGGAGCTGACTGACATTAAAGTGTAGATAAAGCGAGAGAGGGATGTGATTACTATGCAAATAGCTGTTCTAAGTTGGCTATCAAATGTTGTAAGCTGAAAGTGGAGCGTCTGCGGATCCTCCTCTGAAATCTCCTCCAGGCCTGATTGACAGCTGGATTGCTGCACTCAAACAGATGTTGCCGCGGCGACGGAGCCAAGAAGGCTCTCCTCCAGTGAAGTTGGAAGATAAGCCGACTATTTAGAAAATTAATGAACTGAGAGAATGAGACAAAATGAGCTGGAGATGTAGGTGCTGTTCCCTTCGTTGCAGCCATACATCTGGCCTGCAGAGACACCTTTAGGTTCCAGATGCCACACAAATATGTCTGACATGAGAGAGACAACTTTTGCCGCCACACGTGTGTTACTTTAAGCCTTTGAACGGTGTAGTGATATGATAATGTATTGCATTTATGAAAATCTATTTCTGTCCTTCATCCCTTTTTTCTGTTTATTCTTGTTAATGAAGTCTTCAGCTTCGTTTTTACAAACCGCCTCCCTCTGATCATCATTTATGTTGAAAGTTTGCAGCATTTATGTCCACAGAGAGATAGATCACATGCAAACAGCGCATGAGGAAGTCTGTTTGTATTTCTGTCATGAAGCTACAAAGAGGTCGCTCAATGTTGTACATTGACACATGTGTGTACGCATGTTAACAGGAAGAGGGGGCTGTATGCATTGGTTGGGGGGGACCTCTACATTTGTGTGCGTGTCAGTGTGGGGGATGGGGTCGAGGCTGAGTTTGCGTCTTTGTCTGTCAAATAAATTATTTAAATCCTGTAACAATTAAAGCTGAAATCTGTTATCAGCGTCCTCCATTAGAGGCCTGTGTGTCTGCCTTGCTGCCTCAGTATGCTCCTCGCTTGCTCCCCCTGTCTGTACTCAGCGTGGGGCCGGATAAAAATCACAAGCTCTGAATCTTAAACACACATCCCAGCAGAACAAAGGCTAACAGCGCGCGCCTGTGACCCAGGGACTCTCATGCACACACTGAACGTCTTCATCACAGGAGTGTGTGAATATTTTGACAGCGCGGTTCTTTTTGATGAAAAAAAATGGATAAAATGTTACTTGTCTCAAGAGTCATGGAGAATTTAATTTGCAGGATGTTGTTGAAAGTGATGTGATGTGTGAGGTGTGTACAATGGGGGTTGCCTGTGAGCTTCATGGTAGTGCATGATGGAAAATCTGTTAGGGCCTGATCTCTTTATTCACACCTTGTGCCTTCCTCTTTTAACTTTCACCACCTCTTTCCTTTCCTCTGTCTCATTATTCCCCCCCTGACAGCCATTCTCTCCCTCTTTCCATTTTACCTCCCTCCCTCTCCTCTTTCCCTGCATTTTTTTTTTTATCTCTGTAGCAAACTGCCCATTAGTCATTTTAGAGAGCAGCCTCATGTGCGTGTGTGTGCATGCTGATGTCAGGGTGTTCATTTGAATAATACACGATATATAATCTTTGTAAAACTTTTACTTCCTTAAAGAAAGCTCAGATACTATTTGAAAAACACACCATGTGTCTGCCTTACTATGAATCTTTAGTGCTCAAACATCTGTCCTTTTGTCAAAGATATCACAGTTGATTAAATTGTTGATGTAAAACAATAATATATTAAACCCCAAAACATTCAATTCACTGTAATGTAAGCAGCTCATTTCTTATTATTAAGATCCTTGTACCATCAAATGTTTGTGAAAAAACCACTATCAAAAATATTTGCAGTTTAATTTCATGAATCAACTAATTGATTAATCTTTGCAGCTGTAATATTTATACAACCAAAAGTTCTGTGTTGAATGTGATCCTCAAATTCTTGTAACCTTTTTCTTTTCTTTAGTGAATCCTATCAACACAACTAAAATGTTATTTAGTATTTTTTTCATGCATTTTTTTCAAGGCAGTTTTTATCCAATTTTATATATCCTGATTATTGCAGTGACGTCACACTTTTACCCACATTTTCCCTCCATCACTGTGCCTTCAACTGCTTATGTTACGCTAAGAAAGCGGCTGGTTTGTTTGGTGGATGAATAAGGTGAAAATTCATCCCACCTACTTCTCTTGTCGATGTCCGACCCTGGATGTTAGGAAGTTGGAGATGAATGATGGTTCAGTGTAGCGAGTGGCCTGGTCAGATACCGCATAGGTCTACTGTTTCGGTTGCACATTTTTATCACAGTTCTTGTACTCTGACAAACAGTGTTGCCAGTGATAGTTGTTTTGGAAAGTATTTCAAGACCGCTGATTCAGCAAATCTAAACTAAGTTGGATCTGATAAATATGAGTTTGTTTTCCTGATTGTACGGTTTGATTTTTATACTGCTCTCTTCTGATGCAAGGCTTTTATCACTCCTTCGTTGCTTTATGTTAATGTGTGTGTGCGTGTGCGCGTGCGCAAGTGCGTGTGCGTGTGTGTGTGTGTGTGTGTGCGTGTGTGTCCATGTTCAGGTGAACTAATTGTGAGATAAGCGGTTAAAACCTTTTCTAAAACAGGCTGAAGAAGGGACAAATCCCCATTCATATGCCGTATTACTGTGTGTGTGTGTGTGTGTGTGTGTGCGCGTGTGTGTGTGTGTGTGTGTGTGTGTGTGTGTGTGTGTGTGTGTGTGTGTGTGTCTCTCTCCACAATAGCTCATTCATCTCTGTCTCAGATTGGGACCTGCAGTGTGTATCTCCATTGGGATTCTTGGGTCCAACTCTGCTGAGAAAGCACACACAGAATGATTTCCTCTTATTTATGCCACTCTTTCTCTTCCTTGCTCTCTCAATTTATTTCCTGCCTCTTTCCTATTCTGCCTGTGTCACTTCTTTTACAACTTACTGACCTTCACTTGTCCTTTATTCCTCAGATAGACACACACACACACACGCGCACACACACGCGCACACACACACACACACACACACACACACACACACACACACACCAGACATTTGCTCGAAGGCTGCGTTTGTATAATTGTGTTTGTGTGAGTTTGTATGCTGGAAATAGCCTCGTCCCTGTACGCTGTTCATAATTAGCCAGGCTGATGCTCTGAAGCTCTGTGCTGCCAAGACTGAATACAATCATCCTATAAAATACAATAACGCCTGCATATCTGAGTGACACTTAAAATGAAAATCACACATTTTCTGACTTTAATTTTCTCTTTCCTCTCTGTTCCCAGCGATCTGCTGTCTTCAGGCTATGTGGAGAGGCATTTGTCAGAAAAAGGGAAGACTGTCGTCACCAATGTAAGTTTCTGAAAATCATCTCTCCAAATGTTCACTCACACACTTTCATTATGACTATTTGAAGTTAGAATAAGAGCTACAGTGTTTTCATGGCGCCACGGTCTTGACATTAAGGCTCTAAATACCCCTGGTGTTACCATGCAATCTGTATCTAGTTATGTGGATAAGGATAAATGCTGAATGCAGAACACATTGCGTTCAAAATGCTTTTGGATCAGCCACACCACATCTGGAGGTGGTCTGCTTTGAATTGTAAACAGATCTCAATCCCTCAATTGTTCGGAGCATTTTAACATCTTTGAGGTCATTGTTTTGGTTTTACCACTTCCCAAATGTATTGTTTTGATTCACTCACACTCATTTCAACCACAGCAGTCAGAGAAAAAGTTCTAATAAATAGACTGCACATGACTGACTCAGCACGAAACAGCAGACAGACAAAGTTAGCAACTAGCTGGTGCAAAGAAAATGGAGCATTTAGCAGTTAAAGAGAATCCTGATCCTTTTTAAATCTGCAAGTGCAATCACTATATATGTCTCGATATATTTCCAAAACTATTAGAATTATGTCAAAATACGATTGTGCCAAGCTGAAGCCTCATCATCTCAGCTGTGCATTTATTATGTGCTGTTACATTGGAAATATTTTACATGCTAAATCTACATTTGTGAAAAGCAGAAAACACTTTAAAGGTAAAAGACTGTCAGATGTATCAAGACAACCTATCCATATACAGAACCCATGTTAGTAACAGTGTGTATTGAAACAGGGTTCAGTTTACTAAGGTTGGAGATAGACCATACGCGATGGCGTTATGTTTACCTGACTCCAAAGACACAGCAGAGTGGCTGAATCGCTCCACTGAAGGTTTGTTCTCAGCTGTAATTTCCTGCAGACGCCACAAGTTCTTCTCCCTCCCTGATCCTTTTATTGGTTAATCAATGTCTTACTTTGCACACGCAGATAAATCCCCGCCCGTCCAGTCTTTGTACAGCTTAGATTTCAGAGGGCCAAAGTGGCCTAAACCTTTAAATAACATGAAATTAAGATGGCTGTGATAATCCTCTGAAATCTGGACTTCAGTTACAGGACACCCACTGAGGCGTCATGTTATATTACATAAGTGGGGGGATTATAATGCTCAGGATTTTCTCAGCTAAGCAGCAGATTAGTAAAATATTAAATACTTTACAGAGAATAATCTAAATTATTACACCACATATTGTATGATATAGTCACTTGTAATGATAAAACTTCTTATAAAGCAATCTTCCTGTGATCTAAAATCTTGTAGAATATCTAGAATCTGTCTGCAAATACTTTTGTCATTCCTTTTTAAATAGTGGGAAGATAAAGAGACACTTCGCCTCTTTATTAATGGCTGCTGTTCAGGAAGGTTAACACGAGACAAGCTGCTGTTGTTACTCTGCTCAGTGTAGAGGTTATAAGCCATTGTAACACAGCAGCTGCTGTAATAAGTCTACCTCAGAATCCTGTACATGTAGCACATAAATTATATCCTAGTTAGCATAAGAAATCATTTGTGCCCGTCGTCCCAACACTATTAAAAACTGATGAGCGATAACAGATGAAAAACATTATACACGGTATAGCGTAGCGTTATACATAGTAAAGTTGCAATTAATATAATATAATGAAAAGATATTAATTGTCGCGTTTAATCAGACAATATAACCAAGCAAGTATAAAACAATATAAAGGAGTTATATACGCCATATACTGTTTAAAACGTATAACTGTATATTTAATAATTGGGTTTGTTATAGAGTACTTTAAGTGTTTGAGTGTATTGGCTTAATATGGAAACTTCCATCAGCAGTATTAATCTTCAGCACTGCTCACAAAGGCCTGATACAACCAGAGATGTTGCAAAAATATTGATAGAGTACGTCAGTACCTCCTCCTGACAAAATCTCTGACAGCTGAAAAATGTTTATGCCATTAACATATTGCTCAGCCCTGTGCTGTGTGTACTACACGAGTGGGAAGTGGGGTATTCTTAAAAGCCTGAATGCTGTACATGCAAAAGTAAAATGATATATGTTGTGCAATATCCTGATTCACCATCATCTAAAACTTTCACTGACATTCAGAGGGCAGTGTGTCCTACTTGATTACCAACTGTCTGACCTCCACCCTTTCATTGTGCATTGTATGGCCCAGATTAGATGATCAATCACTCTTAAATTAGTCTAAGGAGAGCACAGATCTGAACAAATTTAGCAACACACACACACACACACACACACACACACACACACACACACACACACACACACACACACACACACTCTGAGGATGTACCCACAGTGCAGGGTTTTGGGTGTTTCTTGCTTTGATGAGAAGTGGAGCAGAAGGTTCAGGGCGACAGGGGGAGGAGAGACGCTGGGATAGTAGAGCACAGCTCCACTTATAAATAGCCCTCTCTGTCTCTTCATCTAACACTCGTCTCTTTACCCAACCTGTCTCTCTTCATCTGTAGCTCCATTTAGCTTTATCTACCTAACTTGGACAACTTGCAGCCCATTCATACGTTACATCTCTTTGTCAGTATATATTCAATCTTTGCTCCCTCTTTTGCCAAAAAGCACTGCTGTTAACTTTGCTTTAGTCTTATTTGTGTTATTTGTCTGTTATGATCATAGAAATGATAGCTAAAACTGACATAATTGGGACTGCAAGAGAGCAGATAATCTCAATTTCACTCCAATAATGATAACAATTTATGCAGAAGAGTTCATCATACATATTTACATTCATGAGGACCCCTTTTCACTACATTAGCTCTCTAAACGCTAGCTTTAAAGTATGTGTAACTCCAATTCCTGTAATCCTGAAATACCACACATGGCCACACCTGTCAACATAACTTTAGTTTCTTTAACATTTGTTTCTCATGGTTTGGGCTAGCCTTGCCCTTTTGTACCAAATTAAGGTCTTATCTTAGTTGAGCACAAAGAGCTGCTGTCTCAGGCTCCATACTTAACACACAAACAAAAGAGTTGTATCCTTTATCTCATCTAACTCACGCCATATTTTCTGAGCTTAGAGTGGAAGAATTTGTATTGACTGCTCAGAGCCGGAGAAGTGGACGTAGCGCTGCGTTGCTGTGCACGGCATCAGACTGTAGAGAAGAAATTGATCCTCTGATAAAAGCTGCGTTTCCTCGGGGAGACCGGCTTCCTGCCTAATGGCTGTTAGGCAGCGAGAAATGGACCAGGAAGAGATGGCCTGCAAAGCACTTAGACACTTAGACATCATCCACGTCTGTAGAAAATAAATGTGTGTTTACGCTTGTAGATAAAGGCACACGCGTATAGACAGACAGGAGATAGAGAGCAAAGACAGACCGTGGGAGTGGTTGACGGGGAGTTGTGACAGAGATGGAAAAACTTTTACAAGTGACCGATGCTGCGGCTCACGATTGTGAATAGAAGTTGGAGGACAGAGCAGTTAACACACAGATGGTAGGATGTGAATGGGTTGAGCTCAAAGTGCAAAGTACCACACAAACACACATTAACACACAACACATGCACATATCTACTCCAGATCATACTTGTTAGCAAATGAATTCTGTGTGATTGATCGCTGTGAACTCATTTCCTGATGGAACATGGTAATGAAAGCAGCAAGTGGGACATTTTGCTCTCTGATTGAGTGTATGAGACATTTTAGGAGGCAACCATGTTGTTTGATCCTAATCTATGAGTGTTTGTGTTTTGCTCACAGGGAGGAGAGCACTGCTACTATCAGGGGAAGGTCAGAGACATCCCCCTCTCCTTTGTGGCTGTCTCCACCTGTCACGGATTGCAGTAAGTACAAATATTATGTGATTCTATATGTGTGCATGTGTGTGTTTATCAGCCAATATTGCTTCCTCTGTGTGTCCAGGTCCTCGGCCAGGCTCCCATTTATCCATTAGGTCAATGTAATTAGTTTTAGCAAGCCTTTCTCTGCCTCCCTGTACTTTTTGCTATCATTCACACAGACAGGTTCTGCTCATGTCTTCTCTTCTCTTGCTAGCGTTGGTATTTTTAGAGTTTGTGTTCTAAAGCAGAGAGACGGGTCAGAAACAACGCCTTCTGGGAGAAATGCATGCACACTGTAGGCTATATGAGTTAGTATATGTGCTAGTCTGTGTGTGTGTGTGTGTGTGTGTGTGTGTGTGTGTGTGTGTGTGTGTGTGTGTGTGTGTGTGGGTGTGTGTGTGTGTGTGTGTGTGTGTGTGTGTGTGTGTGTGTGTGTGTGTGGGTGTGTGTGTGTGTGTGTGTGTGTGTGTGTGTGTGTGTGTGTGTGTGTGTGTGTGTCTATATGAAGAGGAGAGAGACACAAATGTATTCTGTGGAGCTGAATGTCATTGTGTGTGGACAATACGACACTTGCATAATCAGGTATGAATAATCAGGTATAACACGTGCGCATGTATTATAGTTTTTCACATTTTCTGAAAGGAAACAGTATTTTCCCAAAACATAAGATGAAAAACTCACTCTCTTTTGGCTAAACTTCAGACATTTAACACGTGAGAGGGTATTTGTTGCCCTTGCTGTTTTTTACATTAATTATTTAGGTGTAAAAAGTAATTGCAAAAAGAAAGAAAGTACAATTTAAAATACTATCGCTATCTGTAACCAAGTATGGAAAACAGTGCTAAAAGAAGCTCCTTGTCAGTCTGATCTACTGCTCATTCAATAACAGGAATCCTTGTATTCATTTGTGTTAAATTATTCATTAGTTAGTTATACTGACTGGACATTTTCATAATGAATATCAGTGATTTCACTCAGAAAACAGGTAGAACAGCTTTGTAATAGTCTGTTTTTGGTGGCAAATTTAAGGTTTGAGGTGCAAAGAGCACTCTAAACCTCATGAAGTATAGCACCATTCACATCTGCATGTTGTTGGCAGTATGCACTATTTTCATCTAATTATGCCTTTCAGATGTTTCTGGAAACATTATTAATCATTCTCGATCCGTTACACGTCATTAAAGCTTGATTCAGTCCAATATATCTTCCTTGAACGTCAGGCTAAATAAACAAAAATAATCAGTGCAGAGAAGTAAATTCATCTAATTAAAGCAAATGGGTGAAATCAGATTGACACTTGCTGAATAAGCTAAACTAAGGTCGGGCTTTTAATAATGTTTGCATATTTCATGTGATTGTGGCAACATGTTGGGAAATGTGTCAGCACAGCAAATTATGCAGCGTCGCACACACATTAATGAAAAGTAAGACAAATTAATCAGGCCCTGAACAAGGTGAATGTGTTGCCCATGCAGTACATTCTCATATATAGGATAGAAAAGGATATAATGTGACGTACAAGATGAAAAGTGTTTCCTGCAGACTTCTGTTATTTCTAGTATGGCTAAATGTTGATGTGTGACTTCTAATTATTCCAAATCAAGGATTCAGTGTTAGTGTAGCAAGTTATAATACTGCTGTCATGTACAGTATGGATTTTTTTGTTGTAGTATTTGTTGCAGTAGTACAAGAAGCTGTAGTATGCTATTTATAGATTCATTTGATTAAGATCTCAGGTTTTAGGGTTTTAATTTCTGCTTTTGTTAATGTGGAAATATACACACACGCTGATTATAAAGGAGACAGAGACACACCCATAGAATGCCCTGCACGCACTAGTGTGTGTGTGTGTGTGTGTGTGTGTGTGTGTGTGTGTGTGTGTGTGTGTGTGTGTGTGTGTGTATGTGTGTGAGAGAGAGAGGGAGAGGGAAAGACAGTGAGACAGAGGGAGTTGAGGGAGTGCACAGTGGTGTCGAGGGGTTAGACATTAGAGGCTGAGTATTTCCCTTATGCTGAGTCAGGTATTTATCCTAATATACATCCTGCTCTCTCCTCTTTGTCTATGTCTCTTATATATAAACACACACACACACACACACACACACACACACACACACACACACACACACACACACACACACACACACACACACACTCACACTCACACACACACCCTGAAATCCAATAGGGTAATAACGGTACACGGCAGGATAGTGCTCTCAGCAGACAGTTAAGCATTGCCTCAGGTTCCTGTTTAGAGCGTCCTCCATTATTCTACATTTACAACTGAAATGCAAAACCTGATACTGATTTAAGAAATGATCAGCCTGAACATTACATTCTTTCCCAGAAAGGTTTGAATGTTGAGCCAGTTAAAATCTGCTTTATATCCAGAACAACAAACTTCATCTGGGAAAACTTTGGATGTTCCCTGTGGAGAAAAATGATGTGGTGCAGCTTTAAAGCGTGAGAGTGAAGCAAACCATGAAAGTTGTGTACGAACAGCTAAACTATGAGCTGAAACTCGTTAGAAAAATCTGCAAAGCCGAGGTAATAATTCTCTTCATTCGTTCATTGATCCCTTTCACATTGCCACATAAACATTATTAGAAAAATCAGAGTTGCTTTAAGTATTTCTCTATAACAGTTAAATTCATGACCATATAAACTAAAATAAAAATGAAGGTTAGGAAAAACATTGGGTGTGCTTTGATCAGATTTGATTGACATTGGCAATAACTGCAGCGCCGGTTCCCTTCTTGTCTCAGCAGAATGAAAGTGTTTGCTAACAAAGGTATACAGAAGGAAGTCAGCATCTTGTTTCTTTTATAAACTGCAATAAGTGTAACATTCTGCTCCATTCTGATATACATTGTATTTATAATATATTATGTAAAGTTTTCCAAAACAATGCAGGGAAAATAAAACGGAACAAAAAGGTTGAAAATGAATATACACATTGACCTGTGTGTGTGTGTGTGTGTGTGTGTGTGTGTGTGTGTGTGTGTGTGTGTGTAATCTGCTGTAAGTGCAATGTTGGACCTAGAGTGTGTGTTGAAGGTGATTTTAGATGTGTTGAAGGCCAGTAAGAGGTAGAAAAAAAAGGCAGATGGAAGAGAAAGACAGAGTGAGTGTTCCTGCAGTGTTTACCCTCATGACTTTACAGTTTGGCCTGACCAATCTCCTAAAAGCTTCATGTAAAGTTAATTAGCGCAGATGACGTCCATTTTTGTGCACACGCACACACGCAGTCGGACAGAGACGAGAAGACCTTCACCCTGCTGCTAAATGGGAAATTGATTTGACTTTTTCAAATGATTTCTTGGTCAAAATGATGTGTCTGTGTGTCATGGCCTCTTTCTCTCGTACCTTTATGTGATGAATGTATTTAGAGCTTTTAAGTGTATGTGAGAGTCATTACGTTTCTCAGCGAGGATCGTCAGGATTTGCATCGATTTTCTGCCGAAATGTACTCCTTTCAAAGGTGTCTTAGTCATTGCAATTTCTGGTCATTCAGTTCAAACTCTTAGTTATTGTTCCAGACATAAAATCCTTAGGTGACCTTTAAGTTATGCTGTGTGGGGGGAAGCTCTGAGATGATTGGATGACCTTTTCTTTCACATTACCCTCCACCCCTCTAAAGCCGTACATATGTCAAACAGAGCAGGACAGCAAAGGATTCTGTCCAAAATGGCAACATGTAGGAGTGCATCACAGTTATTATTCTGACAAATGCTGCAATAGAACAGTAAAGGCCCCTGGGCAAGCTTTGAAATGGATAACCTATCACATACTAATGGCTGAGGAGGAGTTGAATTCAGATGTATTATTCCATTTAAAGAGGAATTAAAACAACAGCGGTGTTGATATGTGCTCTCATCTCTCTTTTTCAGTGGGATGTTTTTTGATGGCAATCACACCTACATGATTGAACCTGGAGGACAGGGCAGCAGCAATGTAAGTACTCTACACTTAAAATGTAAGTTCTTTGTAGGATCAATTATTTTATTTTCACGTCCAGCTGCCTCTCAACCCTGTTGATTTTTCCGTGGTCAGATATTGTTACATCTCTTTTTCTTTAAAAATGTTGTCCTGGTGTTATTTGTGTATTTGTTTTTCTTTGTTTTCAAATCATGATTCCTACATTTTCAAATGAGCTGACTGCGATACTTGACTGTGTGCAGCACATGATAAGTGGTGAGAATGGTTTTTCTGGTATTACAGGATCCACACAGGTCAGTTATTGTCCTGAGAGGAGGTTGAGACAAAACCAGAATCGGTTACAGAGGGTCGTTGACACTTTTTCTAATGAACCTCGAGTGCGGCCCTCAGGTCTCTGGACAGAGAGATTTGCGGTGTTACAAAGCCTGCAGATGGCAAAGAAGCCTACAGCCAATTAGATAATAACAATTACAGGCATTATGGCGTCTGCGCAAAAGGACAGATCTGAGATTGTCTTTAGACGCCTTGAGCATGGTAGTGAAAGAACAAGTCGTTGATACTGTGTGTACGTTTCCTTTCTGCTCTAATTAAAACGTCCAGAAGAAGTGTGTCTGGTGTTAATCAGGAAGGGGCAAAAGGAGACGAGATAAGAGAGGTCAGGGATTTGTGTCTGCGTTTCTGTCCGTGTCCGTGTGTGTGTGTGTGTGTGGAAGTGTGTATGTGCACTTATAGGTGTTGGTAGTGGCGGCATGACACACAGCTACTTAAGATTCATTCCCATATGACAGTTTTAGTGCCAACGCTGTTGAGTAGATAGGAAAATGGATGGATGTAAAGAGCAAACGTAGGGCTGAAAAGAGGAATGTTAAACTGAGAAGAAAGGAACGAGAAGGAGGCAGGTACAAAGAGGGAGGTGGAGCTGAACAAAAACACAAAATTGTTGGTAAATTAAATGTAATTAGATTGTATCTTCGGCATTTTTATTGGCAGTCGCTATATCACTGTAAATAATAATGAAAGGAATTTGTAGTTAAAGCAAGAGAATAATCTGAATGTGACAGATTGATAAAATAAGATCAAGGACAGAGAAACAACAACGCTTAACCCCACTAGGTTTATTTCCTCCCTTCCACTTCTTCTTTAATTCCCTCTTTTTCTGACCTCTTCCTCGTCTCCTCTCTGCCTCCGTCATTGCTTTCCAGCGTTTTCTGGGGAGACTGAATTATTCAAGCGATGAGAGAGAGAAAGAGATCTTAACTCAGAATATTGCTGCAGCACTCGTCTTCAGAGATACAGGATCTTGGTAGCCTTTTTTTGGTCATTCACACAGGCACAGTGACGTAAAACGCACATAAACATTGGAGGATATTCTAGTTTAGTTTTTCTATGCATGTCATGACAAACATTTGGCCAAAACACTGCTGCATATTAAATATTTAAAAGACATCTTGTACATAGACAAAGCTAAAAGAAAGAGATCATTTAAGGCAACATATGTTTATGTAAAACATTTACATTTTATTAAATAGAATAAGAACCTTTTAATATCACAAGCCCACATTTTAGCCGAATAGATTATTAATTTTCAAATATCTGGGTAACTCAGTGTTTGTGTGACGTCCATGTTAAAAACAAATCTCAATATCATTGAGATGGAAAGTAACTAGTGTAAGTACATTTAATCAAGTGTTTTACTTCAGTACAATGTTGAGCTACATGTACTTTATTTCCATTTCACACTACTTTATTCTTCACCCTCCACATCATTTATCAGAAAGCTTTAGTAACAAAACCTACAGTATAATGTTTTTATCAAATAAGATGCTTTATCATAGATTAAACTACTGCACAGAATATAAATCAGTTACATTTAGCTCCAACTTGATCAGCTACAGTGCTAAAATGCGACATACGCATTAATGCATCATTAATAATAGTCCAATAATAAAGTAAACAAGTGTTTAATACTGACATGGGCCATTTACTTTTTATATGTTGGTACATTTTGCTGATAACACTGTTCTTTGAACGCAGGACTTTAACTTTTATACTTGTTCCACCACTGCATATTGGACACATTTGCTCTTCTTCTTCTTCCAGTGTGTCATACACACATTTAGCTTCTTAGATACTGTAAAGTATATACAACATAATTGCCTGTAATGTAGTATAAGTACTGGCGTGTCTTTGGAAAGTATTTGGTATATTTGGCCAGCGTTTTTGGCATTTAAGGTGTGGGGATCTTGTCTGCATGACAATGCCTGGGACAGCGCTGCCCCCGAGTCCAGCATTGGCTGTCAGTTTGTCAGCATTGAGCCCTGGATGTCTGCTCCCTGTGGGCGTTGGTCCACACTGACTGTCTCTCCCCCTCTGCATCTCTGGGCTCCTCTCGGTGTATCTCTTTCTCTATTTAACGCTCCGTCTATGTATCTCTTTGTCTCTTTGACAGTATGCTTGGTCTGCAACTCGTCCTCTCATTTTTGTCACACAGATGTTTGCTTCAAAAACCTAAGTGCTCCTCATGTATTCCTGTGTACCAACACACACACACACACACACACACACACACACACACACACACACACACACACACACACACACACACACACACACACACACACACACACACACACACACAGAAAATAGTGTGCTTTTGAGTTGAATGTAGAGGGTTCTCTCTCTTTAAAAGGTTGTTGACTCAGTCATGTTCTTGTTATAATCTGAAACGGCCTCTTATCAGTTAGTAAATGAAGAGGCTTTGTGGCTCGTTACGCACCAACAATTCCGTCTGTTATGATCTAGTTGAAAGTGATGGAAAAAAGAAAAGAAAACATGGCAGGATGGGGGGGAGGCAGTTAGATTGAGAGTCGGCAGGGGCTCCTGTCGGCCATATGGTAAATCCATCTGCCCTTCTTCCACCAAGGCAGAAAAAGTTATGCTGGACATTAGCTAAGTGAGTCCTGAACAAGCTGCTCTCGTTACCTTATGCAGCTGAACTAGTTTTAAAGTGTCTTATCGTGTTATGTAAATGGCCTTGTGAACAAGCACACGAAAGTAGTGAGCAATACAGAGCGACAACATTTTAAGTTCACAAGCTAAGGACGTGATGTACCCGCGCTCTACGTGGCTGATAAATCTTCTCGAGTGTGTAAGTGTCTGCGTGAGCGTGCGTGTGCGTGTGCAGACGACTTGTAGTGAAGATGTGTGATGCTGACTTGCATATGCAGAAAACACCATATGTTTAGCCCTCTTGTTTTTTTGGACACCTTTCCAACCCCACCTGCACCTCAGGGTCCCTGCGGCTGCATCCCAGCAGCTCTGACTATTCACTTTCAGGGAGGACTGAGACAAAGCATGTGTGTGTGTTTCTGTTTTGTTGACGTTGCAGTGACCATGAGTAAACTATGAAGGCTAAAGAAAACTAAGACGCAGCAGTATTTTGATAATCAATAATTGCTTAAGTCATTAATCAAGCAATACATGTAACAGTCTGTCTATACTGTTATATAACTAAATCTATACTACACACTAATTCTAAGCAGGATTCTCATCTTATTAAGACATTATGCTTTCCATAATGATAAGTATGATATAATGTAGAGAATTGGTATGTAGTATGGATTTGTGACAAAATATAATCTCAATCCTTCAAAAAGTTGTTATTTCAGTATAGACTGAAAATGAAACTCTACATTATATTTCTTACATTTACATTTCTGTAATATATTCCCAAACCTTGGAGGATAACTGAGGAAGAGGGGGTGGAGGGTGAAGGAAGGGGTGTGTTGACGGGGGTGGTGACAGGTTGTGGGGGGGGGGGGGGGGGAGGACTTTTTTATATTAGCTCAAACTGGGAATGAAGCTCAGTGTGAGTTGGAGCTGAAAAAAGGGGGTCTCCCTGTGGCCTCCAGCCAACTTCATGTTACTAAACCTGGACCAGTTCATTCACACATGCACACAGAGAGCGAAAGCGTGTTACCCCTCCCTGCTTTATATTCATGAGCCAGAAGTCTGAGGTACCATCTCCCCTGGCAACCCAGGCTCCACCCCTGTCTCTTTGTAGCACGACATATGAAAGCCATCTGTGTTTAGACCCTTAATCTCCATCACTACACACTCCCTGCCGAGTCTATATGCTGTGGTTGTATTTTTTAACTGAGATGGAAGTGATCGGGTGAACAAAGAAGACACTGGTCAAGAAACAACTGATAATAACGTGTATATGTTCTACAAATAATACAAAAGGCTTTTGTACTTGGACACTGCACATTGTACTGCTGGGAATGCCTGCTATTTACAACTAAATGTTTCGTAAATATTAATATAACTCTGTTGTTAGAGTGAAGCAACGCCCGGTTATACTGCGTTTCTGTCTAAATGTATAGTTTCTAGAGCCATGGCGTCATAATGATGGTATTAAGAGGTGGAATAATTCAGGTAGGACTGTGTAGGACATCACCGAAGGACTAAGTGTGAAATGCACGGCCCGCCACTGTCAAAAGCAATACACGTTTGTTAATTATGGTCTTATTAATCATCAGCCACTAAAGCCTCAGTCAACATGAAAGTGTCGCATCAGAAAAGGAGTTGGTTCCAATTATGACCGCTGCAGTTTAGGCTGCAGATGCTCAGTCCAGCAGGACTACATCAAAGATAAGACAAAACACTGGAGCGCTGAAAGATTCATTTTAAATGACTGCTCACTGTTCTTAATTGGCTCTGGTTTCTCTCTGGAGCCTACGATGTGATCACTTTAATATTTACCCACAGAGCAGATCACACTTCAGGGCAAAAGTCAATCAGTTTATTTTCTCAGAGTTGCTTTTAAAGTGCTGATTTTTGTTGATGGTGCAATGACCATGAGTTCAGCGTTTCTGCACATTTCAGCCATGAAGGCTAAAATAACATCTTGCTCTAAAGACAAAAGAAAGGCAAAGCATTATTGTTGTTGCGTTGCCATATATCACAGTGGATTAGTCGAGCAACACACATTTGATAACCAAGTAATCATTTAAGCAATTTACAAATTCCACGATTTGGTTCCTGCTTGTCCAACATCTTTCTTCGGTTTTATATCGTTGTACATTTTATATTTTTTGGTTTTGGATTCATGGTGGGACTAAACAAACATTTTGAAAACTCTACACTGGGCTCTAGGCAATTGTTATTGTTTGTTTTTAATTTATGTATGTGTACAAGAATCCTAAAAAGCAGTATTTATACTAGGTAGATATATTACTTAAATTGTGAGGGCCATTTTCTGAAGGAACTGATATTAAAAAGTAATTGTTCAACAGTTAAACAAATGTAGCTCCTATTATAAACAAACAAACAAAAATAGGATTTAATATAAACTCAGTTGTGTTGCATTATGGGAAAGTAGACAAACACCTGCGCAACATAAACAACCTTCATGAATCTTGTATTGTCAGTCACCTAAAGGCATAATCCACGATGGGAATGTAAAACAGACCAAAAGGGTGCCAGGCCGTGTAAACGTAGCCGTGGCTTCTCTGGTGCAGACTGGCATGTGATCAACTTTAATATGAAGTCATCATGAATGGATAACAGAAGGAAGAATAACATTATGGCGATACAATTCTGGGAAACCAGAACCTCACAAGCCATTGATTTTCTCAAACAATTTATTAATTAAACTGTAAATGTGGAGACAACCAGCTGGATCCACCATGGGAGCAGATATGAATCGACTCTCGGCCACTTTGTAATTCAGTCTGACTAAAATGTTGCTGATGGAAAAATGACTTTACATGAATTCTTTCAGTAGAAATTAGATTGTGTGTCTATTCCAACGTACTTCTTTATAGCAGTTAGTAAATAGTTTTTTGTTATTGCTAAATCAGCACATAAAACATGCATACAGACGTTGTGATTTATGTTTTAATAAAAACAAAAAGAGGGTAGAAAAACATTTGATCTCAACATTGTAGAATAACATCTTGAAGACAAGACTAAGAAAGGCGAGAATTTAACTGTACGTTAAAATTGGCTTAATCACAAGTACTAACACAACTGAACGTTACACTTCCAGCGTAGTTGGCAAGTTTTAATCATCGGCGGACATGTTGAGTGCAGATGGACCGCACTCTCATTCTGTTAATGTTCTTAACATTACGGTTGATAGTTCAAATGTAATTCAACAGGGATTAAAATCTGCATCTGTACATTACATTTTACTCCGCTAAGAAAATTATTAGTGCCATGTTTTTTAATTTACAATAACACTTCTGAAATGTATGTTACAATAAATGATTAAGTAATATGTTAGAAAATGCTCAAGGCTGTAACAAAGTCAGTGAACAAAAGGCAATGTAAACTGGCACAATATTCACATAATTAGTGCATTAAAAACTTCAGCAGTTGCTCTTCACAGGGCAATGTGACAATAATAACAATTCATGTTACACAACAAACAAAAGATACAAACAGGCGAGTCAGTTAGTAGCTGTTCATACAGAACCACAGATTTTAAAGTTATGTTCAGTAGTGATAACACAAGACTTTCATACTATAAGCTTAGCGCAGCAAAAGTGACAAGTCATTTCAGGATCAATATAATGTGTCCAACATAAGCAAATGTAACAGAAAAATATAATTTTGCTGACTAGTTATTACTAGATATTTGGCAGCATCCTCAGTGAATTTTAATATTCAGCCACATACAGAATGCTAGTAACTATTTGCTTGTAGCCAGTAAGTTGGTCTGCTGGCCACTTAAGCAAGTTAGGAGCTATTGTTTAGTGGTCCTACTCTGCTGGTAAAACAGTGAAAAAGGCTATTGGTTGAGGTGTCGGTCAGTAAAATCGGCTGGAAATACGTCTATTTTCTTCCCTTTCTACAATAGTAAGCTGAATACAGTGTTGTTTGCACTAGCGATTTAGTGATCTTCATTTTTAAGTTAATCCCATCCTTCACATAGTAACCCCAGGCTTCTTTTGACTCGGTTTCATCCTCTATAATTAGCCATTTACAGACCTGGATTGACTGACTGAATCGCTCTAGGGGCTGTAAATAGCTCGTTTTATTAACTTCCATCTTTCATACTCTATTAGTTTATCAGTGGTGAACTTCATGGAGGTTCATGGACAGAAGCCTTCAATGTTCTGACGTTTTCAGCCTCTCTTCACTTACTGTCCCTGTGTCAGCACGGGAATGTCTATCTCTATTGCGGACATCCGTGAGCGGGCGGAGTAGCGGTGGCCTGCGTAGGTGGATGTGTAGCCCTGAGATGGAGCGTAACTCTGCGAGGGTGCGTAGCTCTGCGAGGGTGCGTAACTTTGTGAGGGAGCGTAGCTGTAGGCCTGGGTCCCTCCTACCTCTGAACCATACCCATCTGGAACAGACATCTGAGACATGTACACCTGTGGCGGTGCAGGGGCGACCACACTCTGCACGTAGCCCTGGGAGGCCAAATACGGCTGAGCGTCGATCACTGTGGGAGGATAGGTCTGTGGTGGGAAGGGCTGAGGACCATAAACTGGGGAAGGAGGATATCCGTTGGCAGTGAGAGGCTGGGTGGACAGAGAGGTAGGCATGGAGGGCAGAGGCAACCAGAAGGGTGAAGGCAACTTTTTACACATACAGTACCACATGAACATCAGAAGAGCGGCCAGCATTAGCCCTCCAGAGCAGCCAATTGAAACATACACAGCAAAGCCATCGGAGAAAATGTTGTCATATCTGATGTTCATTTCCTTGGTGCGGAACAAAAACCACACTGAGGGTGCGATGGCAATAGCTCCACCTAGGAACAAAAAAGTCCCAGCCACCAGGTGACAGCCTGCATTGTTGACCAGGAATCTGATGGTCTTAATGTCTGGTTCAGGCTTGTCTGAGCAGCAGCAGGTCTTACACATTCCCGCCATGCACAGCAGCAAGGCCAGCGAGCCGAACATCAGGCCTGTAGGAAGACAGAACTGCAGGAGCCGCAGATCCAGCTGGTCCACTTTAGAGTACCACTGGAAACATTGGAAGACATGATTTTTGTTAGAACAATTAAGGAAAGAAAAAAAAAAGAAAAAGAACAGGAGAGCCCATTTGTCAAAGTAATACCTCTGAATCATAGTAGTAACATCCAGAATAGCCATCCTGTTTCACACATTTAGCCCACAGCCCATCATACACGCTGATATTCTTGGCATTACGATTGAAGGTGACCAGTCTTGTTACACGCCACTGTGGGATTAATGCTGCCACAGCAATCCCTCCCACAGACACAAAGGCAATGATGAAGGCAAAAGCGTTGGTGGCGTGGATGTCCCGGCACGACATGGTGGTGCTGACAGGAACTAAGGCCACAGGGAGAGTTCCTGTTTGAACAGATAAAGAAAGGAAGTCAGAAAGAAGTTGCTGGTCAGTGCAGTGAAAATCAATGGGGCGATAATGTAACTATAGTAAATCAATTTTCTGTACTAAGAACTCCTGATCACAGGGAAAAGACATGGTTATACAAGTTTCTCCGAATGGCCCCATTACTATTGAAGCAAGCTAACTGTGCCACAAACTGACCTAGCTATGGGCAACCCCCCTGTATTTATATTCACCACAGCGTAGTTGACCCAATATCTGCTGTCCTTGAGAAACAATGCTCTCATTTCATTAGCAAACAAAGTGTGACTGACTTCGGAGCTGAGGTTGCAGGGCAAGAGTGTCTACACTGCAGTGCATTACATAGACTGTACAGTTTAACAATGAGCAATTGAATTAGATGCTTGAGGTCTCTTTATGTGACAGAAAACAACAGTGACTGACCATGGCTGTGTGGAAACTTTATATTTAGAAACTCCGATGTGCTTTAATACCATCACGTCTAGATATTTGCAGTTTGATGTAAATCATATGTAGATCTAAAACCAACCAACTATTTCACGCCTTAAGATGATACCAAACGATGAGATCAGATCACCCTTGTGCTGGCCTCTATTAGCTCTTTTGATGAATTGTTGGTCCCATACAAACTAAAGTTATTCAGGCTGTTTTATATTATAGTGAGGATCTGAGGCTTGCAACGTCTTTTAAATGGTTATCTAAACTTTTTAAAATTATTATTTAAAAGCCCCTTGCCCCAGTTTTGACGTGTCACTCACACACATTTTATTGTTACATATTTTTATTGTATATTGTGTATTTTTAGTTGCCCGATATTATTTAATTGTTATTGGAATCTTAAAAACACCCCGGGACTGATGTAAGGTACATGTGCACCATACTACTTTATTTTCCTTTAAATGCAGTCATGGTAATAAGTGACTAAATACCATCAGCAGAGGTCGATGATGACTGCATCATCTCTAATAATACACTAAGACCCTGACATTATAATTATGCAAAAAACTGATAATGTTGCAACTCAATTTGGTGATTAACGTTACTCCATAACCGAGTAATAACAGGAATGTATGAAGCTCTTATTACATGCAACACTTTGCCAGGTGACGCCTTACTGGGTAGTTTCCTCAGCTAGCTTAGCTAACTTACAATAACGTTAGGTTAGCTCTTTGAGCTAACTGGAGACACATATAACCCAATTAATAGCTCCATATATCAACTTTCCCCCGCAAAAATCTACAGTCATAATATGAAATAATTAATAATAAATGTGTAGGAATTAGCTGGCTAACCAGCATTTAATGTTAGTTCGTTAAATTAGCTAACTAGCTAGCTGATGGCTAGTAAGTTAGCATTACAACAACCTGTTGCGTCCCGATTTACTCGTTGTGAAGCTCAAACACGACAAATAAATCAAATATAGACTACAATACCTTATATTTCAAACGATTAGGTCGTGTTTAGATCGCAGGCGGTGTCATTTCAGCCGGGTCTTCCTTTTACACACTTATTACAAACCAAGCCAGAGCTTTGCCACCGAAGTACAGTAAAGAGGAGCGTAAACAGGATGTGGGTGTTTTTGCCCTCAGCGTTATCTCACAGGTGGTTAACGCATGCATGCAGAGCATTACAATCACAGGGATGATACAATTAGACATAGGGCAAAAATAAAAAAATACATATGTAAGCAAAAATAGCACAAGAGGATGAATAAAAAATATATAATTTGTCCAAAGATTTATTAAAATTATTTTTTTTTTTTTTTTCAAATAGTACACAAACCACACAGCCACGCACTCACTTTACATCATAGATATCTCAAAAATATAGACTATATATAGACTAAATATAGACTATACAATTAATTATGACAATTAAAATAAAATAACCTGAAAAACTACTAAGAGTAAGTACAACAATAAAGAGAACAATTTGAGGGGTTGAATTAAACCACATTAGAATGTTATTTTACAATACTAATGTGGTAAAACAAGACAGACAATTGTTCAATCATGTGAGATGGGAGATTCTCTATTGATAGAAGGTTGCATATATTTTGGCAATGGCCAGTAGGATTTCTGTAAGCTTGACGAAATGACTATGTATAAGATTAGAATTTTGAGAGGTTGCAAAACACACTTTAATGTTCATTTTTATAGCAACCATATGTTATTTTGTGTTTCTGTCTAATTAATTGTCTCCCCTGGGTTTGACAGATATAATTATAGCTTTGTGTGCTTTTTCACAATATAAAAACAAAAAATGACAGTCCACCTAATTAACATACAAGTCATCAATACATATAGAGTCAACAAGCAGCATGGACATAAATCATTTTCGAACACTTTACCTCAGGTGAATTTGAACACAGCTGTTGGACTCCCTTCTGAGTATCAGACATTTGGCTGTGATCTGTCTCACTGATGAACATGATTGAATTCTGCTTTGTATGTCTTTCAGGGAGATGTCCGCATTCACATGATATATAAATCTGCAGGCCATGAGGGATTCAATAATCTCCTCAATGGTAAGATGACGACTGAAGTTATGAAGAGGAATTTAATATGATTAGTATTTATAAAGTTGTAAATTACATTTAAATTTATTGAATGTTCCTTTTTCCTAGGTGATTTTCCAGAGCCGCCTTTTCCCAGCCCTCCATTTCCCGGTTCAAAAGTTGTTCACAGGAGAAAAAAGAGACAGGTATGAGTCCTCTGCAGCCATATTTTTTCGGAAAATCATCATCATTAGCAGAAGGTTGCTAATGGGCTCATGTTGACGTCACTTTATTATGTGCACATGACTGTGTTTGTTTTTGGGAGATAGAGAGATAATTATGCTCTGGATGCTGTTTGATTATTGCCCATATGTTGTATGTAAATTCACAAAGCTAAAGAGAGAGTGCTGTCTCTGCACTCTCCTCCCACACAACAGCTCTCCACCCCTGTCTTCTTCTTCTTCTTCTTCTTCTTCTTCTTCTTCTTCTTCTTCTTCTTCTTCTTCTTCTTCTTCTTCTTCTTCTTCTTCTTCTTCTTCTTCATGAAATATTTACCTTGCAAGTAGATGCTGCTTCCTCGTCTTTTCTCAGATACAGTCAGATGTCTGTAGCTGTCGGTCTCTCAGCTCTCAGAGCGGCTCTCATCTTTATTTGGGATTTGGAAAACAGAAAAACCTGGTTTATCTTTGCAAAGTTCAACTCTTATCGATTTCTCGTTTCTTTTCTTTTCTCGGTGACGCATGAGACATGAGTTGATCTTAGTGTTTACTGTGTGTGATGTTGAAAAGTCTTGTGGAGGACAACTGAGTGTCTGTCTGTTTTTAATCATATAACTCTGTTGTTTCTTCTTAGGCTCCATACGTGTCACACAGTGTAGAGGATGAGATTAAATACGTTGAGTTGATGGTGATCAATGACCATTTAATGGTAAGTAGATATAGTATGGATGTCCAACTCTGATAGACTGTATACTGTAAAACTATTGTTTATATAACTCCAAATACTACCTTTATTGTGCATAAAACACACAGTTGTCATCCAAATGGGCCTCGCTAAAATCTACTGGGACTGATATGTTTTATACAAAATAAAGATGATATCTGGAGCGAACCAAATCCGCGGACACTGGCTCCTTTTACACATTTAAATGGCTTAAAATGAATTTGTTCCAGTTTATGAATCCCCTGTTTTATTTGTTTCCTCTCCTGTCCCTCTCTCTGTCTCTCTCTTCAGTACAAGAAGCATCGGCTTTCCGTTGGGCACACAAATAACTATGCTAAGTCAGTGGTCAATATGGCTGACATGGTAAGAATTGTATTGATCCTCTTCTTGAAAGCTTGCCACAAGCACTCCCAGGTATTGGAGCTGAGCGCACATTGCACTGATTTCTCATTTAACCGACCTCACTTCCTACATTTAAAACCTCTTCTGGCTCATAATATGCTGCGTGCAGCCGTTAACCAGCCAGTCATGTGTTTTCAGAGGACTGAAACAGCAGTGGCATCCAAACTGAGGCAGATATTTCAATGTTTCATTATTTGCTGTGCTACTGAAATCTGACCTGCCACAGGGTCATGTCTGTAAGCTGATAGGCTGGGGAAAGGTCATGCTTTTTGTTGTGCCCTTGAAGAGGATCATATGAAACCGACTCTATTTGGGACATTCACATTGATTTCCATGTGAGAGTTTAGTTGCTTTTCCCCCCAGTGTATTTCATGCTGCCAGAGCACGGAGGCCACATTCACAGATCACAGTTTTTTACACATTATAAAAACACATTTTTATAGATTATAGATGATAGACACAGTGAAAATTCCCTAAACAATTACCACTTACTGTAGAATAAATAGTACATTCCCCTTTAATTGATTGCCATGTGCATATAAGGGTATTAAAAAACAAACAGAACATTTTGTACAAATTGAGCAAGAAAATTGACATTTCTGGCTACCATATTGGTTCAGTTTGGGAAAGAAACAGCTGGTTAAACATCTTTTTTTAACATACGGAGTATCTTGCCCTCCTGATGAGTAGATGAGTCTTCAATGATTTTCTGGAAATACCTTCAGAACAGTACTAAGTGTTGTTAAGTGACCTTCTGGGTGTTAAGAGCGGTCAATACATCTACACGCATTCTCCAGTTCTCAATGTCATGATTAGGACAAACAGCGAAAGAATAGATACATTTATTAACTTCAAACTAAAATATTGTGTAACAGTTGATTCTTAGTTGTGCGGTTGCCCTTCTGCCCCCGTGAACACCTGTTCACCTGTCCTAAATCACAGGGCACACCATGCCTCCAGATCACATCACCCTGTCAGACATCAGATCGTCATTATTATATAATAACAACAACGAACAAAAGCTCAACACAGGACATTCCTACACAGGATCCACAAGACAACATGGATGATGTCTCACTATAATTATGAAACAATAAGGCGAATCAGCAAAATGGCTGTGTTATTCAAAGATCACAGGTTTTCTCTTTTCTCTGTGACTCAAATGTATATAGAGGCACAATAGAGGCGAGGATGTGCTCTTAATGTGCACTAACAGAAGTGGAGCTACTAGGGGCCGGATGGTGATATAACCATGCATACAGAATATCACTGACCGCTTCCTCTCTGCTCTGTCAGCTTAAACAAAGAGGCTTTGCTCTGGTCCTCTTCTCTTCCCTGTACCTCAATAGATTTCCATCTTATGAAAGCAAACATTTTGTATTTGCTAGTTTGCTCTCACTATGTCCTTGAGACTGTTCCCCTTATTGACTTTATCTCGCTGCCTGTGATGTGCTGCTGTCTGGCGGCAGGATAAACTGATACTCGCACAGACAGACGGACATTTCTCTTCTTTTGGCACATTCAGTTCATGACTTTCGAAAGATGACTCACTGACATTAAATCTACTTTTGAATTCATCAGATCTTCAAGGAACAGCTCAATACCCGGATTGTGCTGGTTGCCATGGAAACGTGGTCAGCTGACAACAAGTTCAACATCGACGACGACCCCATGGTGACGCTGAGGGAGTTCATGAAGTATCGAAAAGACTTCATCAAGGAGAAATGCGACTCTGTTCACCTCTTCTCGTAAGTCAGAACATTTAAAGGGATTTTGTTTGTTGCATCTTTTTTATTGAACACATAACTTTCTATTCTCATCAGAGGGAATCGTTTCCATAGCAGCTGGGGGGGAGCTTCCTATATGGGAGGGGTTTGCTCCCTGACTAAAGGAGGGGGAGTCAATGAGGTGAGTCTCGAACATCAAGTTACAGATTTCCAAAAACTCCTAACTCACTGTCACTCTTCATTAGATAGAGGCAAGTCATGTTGCCAGTGAACCCTGATCTCTACATTGAACAACACCAGCATGCTCTCTTTCCCCTTTATTAAATGAGGCATGTTTACATTTTCTACAGTCCATGTCAATACAGTGTATGTATTCCCATTGTATACTGCAGTTTCTGTTATTTCAATTAACAAATCCAATTAATTTGACTTAGAGGGGGATTCCTGTGCACTAAATAAAGATGTTTTTTTAAAGAAAGTCTGTAGAATATGATGCATCGGCCAGGACATCTCTGCAGCACGACTATATTTAATCTAAAAGGGTATTTGGACACACCTTTCGCCTTTAGCAGATATTGTCCACCCTGTGATTTGTAAATTGCAGTAGTCTATATTGCAATGTCGACAAAAAATGTTGATTAGTTGTTAAGCCCTTTCTTGTGTAACAGCATTATTTTTAAGGATATCGAGTGTAGCTCTCGTCTCTTCGCTAGATCTATCATAGTATAGAGCTATAGAGAGAGAGAGAGAAAGAGAGAGAGAGAGAGAGAGAAAGAGAGAACAGAGAAAAAAAAGAGAGAGAGAGAGAGAGAGCAGGAGACGAGAGAACAGAGAGAGAAAAAGAAGAGAGAGAGAGGAGAGGAGAGAAAGAGAAGAGAAGAAGAGAGAGAGCGAGAGAGAGAGAGAGAGGAGAGAGAGAGTAGAGAAGACCCAAGAGAGAGAGAGACGAGAAAAAAAAAAAAAACAAAAAAGAACAAGATAAAAAAAAGAAGAGAGAGAACAAAGAGAGAGCGAGGAGAAAAAAGAGAGAACGATCAAAGGAATAAGAGAAAAAGAAAAGAAAAAAAAGAACAAGATAGAGAGAGAGCGAGAGAGATCGAGAGAGAGAGAGGAGAGGACACAAGAGAAAGAGAGAGAGAGAGCAGAGAGAAGAGGAGAGAGAGAGAGAAAAAGGCGAGAGAGAGAGAGCGGATACGAGAGAAGAACGAGACCCAAAAAGGAAAAAAAAGAGAGAGAGAGAGGAGAGAGCCGAGCAGCGACGAGCGAGCGAAAAGAGAAAAACACCTAGATCTCTAGAGCGAGAGGCGCGTGAGAGAGTACGCTCCTCTCTACCCCCTCGAACTCTCCCCCCCCCCCTTCTCTCTCTCTCTCTCTATCTCTCTCTCTCTCCCCTCTCCCCCCCCCTCTCTCTCTCTCTCTCTCTCTCTCTCTCTCTCTCTCTCTCTCTCTATCTGTCTTGTCTTTTAATCAGTATGGGAAAACAGATGAGATGTCGATAACCCTCGCTCAGTCTCTCGGACAGAACATTGGCATCTTCTCCGACAAAAGAGGATCCTCAATGGTACACAATTAAACCTTAATGAGTCCTTTATTACATTTACATTTGTTAAGCCTCCTTGCTATGCGATGAGAACATGTCGTTGTGTTTCTTTTTCTAGGAGAGTGCAAGTGTGATGATCGTTGGTCGGGCTGTATCATGGATGATGTTGGGTAAGTTACTTTTACAGAACATTTCCTCATCAAGTCATAACTTTAAAGCCACGACCGAGACAGTTTCCCCGACGCATTGTATCAAGAAAATCTGACGGGGATCGAAACATTGTCCATTTGGATAAACTTGTGTGTTTTGAGTCAGTGAGCAATTGTTACTCTTTTAATCGATGTTTTTTCGGGGTTTTCACAACAAATGTTAATCACAACATCAGCGTTGGATACAATGCTGTACTTTGCCTTTAATTGCTAACATCACAACTAACTGAAAATAAATGATTGCACATTTATTTGTTCAAGAATTAATTTTCTATTTTAAATAGATGGGTATTGTCACGAATGAGTTAAATGAAATCTAACGTAAAGGCAGTTAAAGGTTTACAGTTTCATTCTTGACAATTTTGTTTATAATTTGAAATAGAATATATTTTCCTATGTATTTTTTGAAGTAGTTGGAATTGAATTACATTTTATTATCTTTATTTTTACTTGTAAGGGACCATGTACAATATTAAACATAAATGTTACCATTTGATGTATTGTACCAGAGTTAGCTTAAAGCTTATTTTCATCTTCAGTCCTTTGGCTCGTCACAGTTGAAGCACAACGACAGATGGCATAATACAGAATGACTGTAGTACATCACACATACACCACATTAGCAAGTATATGTTAGATAAATTAGGTCTAAAATGTCATCAAAATCTATTTATCAGTGTAAATATGCTGATATACAACATTTCCATCCCCCGGAGTGTTATTGTAGTTTGATAATTCACCACTAGGTGTCAGCCTATGTGTATCTTCCATATGGCTTGTTTATATAACTTCATCGGGCTTCTTTCAGCAGTGATATGTTATATAATCTGTAGCCTTCTAAGATTAGAAAACCGATGATAAATCAGTCGTTTCATGCCGAACTCATGACAGTGTTTGTCTTTAAATGTGTTTGTGTACATCTGCAGTGTTTATACTGTAAAAGCTGAGCGCATACGGATGTGACTGTGTGTTGTGTCTGTAAAAGCCTCTGCGATGTGTGTATGTGTGTATATACCCCTCTTCTTAAATACTTCTCGCGTTCCCCCTCTATCCCGAATGGGACAGCAGGTGAGCAGAAGCTTGGCTAGAACGTTGCCTGTGCTGTTTTGAACCAACTGGCTGCCTCGGAGGGGTTGTCAGTCACCACAACCTTTCCCATCTCATCCAACAGCGCTACAGCCGCTGTGGCCCCAGCTTCCCTTTTTTATTCAAATTATATGAACAAATACAGTTTGATGTCCTTTTATTATACACTGACTGTATTTTTCATAATCGTTTCGTACAATTTCACATGTACTTTATGTCTATTCTTTCAATGTCACCGGCTGATCAGCCAAGACATTTGTATTTGTATTAATTATTGATAGGCTCCTTCTCCCTCCTGCCCTTTGAAAGTCAGGACTTTTCACCAGTTCTTTTTGTCCATGTCTAACCGATTGATACAGTCTGCAATGTCATTCTCATCTTAGGCCAATATTTGACTACCTCATTTCCCTGTAACAGTGCACTCCCCTGACACTCCCTGTCCAGGTTCTGCTCTATTGCCATAATAAACCTGCTATAATGTCATGTGGTCACATGACAGAGGACAGGTGACTCTGCGCTCCTATGAGCCCGTCACCTGTGAATGGACCTGGCCCAGATTCTATAAAATAAAGTCAATGGTATTTCAGACGCTTGTATTCAATGAGCAAACTCAGTCATGTCCATTGACAGACGTTTCTTTGTATCCCTCAGCACCTGCATGTCTGATCAAGTTAACCTGACTACTACTACTAACTGTTCTCACATTCCTCACAGGGTTTAGCTACTGTGTGTGTGTGTGTGTGTGTGTGTGTGTGTGTGTGTGTGTGTGTGTGTGTGTGTGTATGTCTGTGTGTGTGTGTGTGTGTGTGTGTGTGTGTGTGTGTGTGTGTGTGTGTGTGTGTGTGTGTGTCGATTAGACTGTTCATATGTATGTGTGCACATATTGTTTTAACATGCATTACGGTAAAGTAAGGATTTAGAATTGTTTTATGTTATTTTTTTACGTATGTTTCTTTTCTGTTTTCTTCTCATTAAAGAATTGATTCAAACCAGGATAAAATATGAAATACAAAAGGTGTCACATTGACAAATTAGATATTTTCTGATCTAATTTATTAAAATATATTGTAATAAGGACATACAGGCAAGTAAATGATGGTGGTTCAGTGTGGTTCAGACACCATCATGCCTCCTTACAGCCACTAGGGGGTGATAAACTGACTGTGAAAGAAAGAAAGATAGAATTGAGGATGTTACTGAATCTTTTTCTGGATACATGCAAATAATACAGCAGTATCTGGGCTTTAATCTTTTGCTATACATATTTCTATGCAATGGATTTATGTGCTGGGATTTTAAAAGTCTGCATCGTAGTTGAATAATAATATTAGTCCACAAGGTAACGATTGTACTTCTCCTGGTGACCAGTGAATCATTCAAGCACGTTTCATCTTTGTTTCATCCCTTACTACTGTTTAAAGGGGATTAACACTACAAGATTTTGACGAGATTAAGCACCGACGCAAATTTAGAAATCAAAGATGCAAATCTCTGCGATAGTTGGGACAACTTTAAACCTGATAAGTTAAGGAAATCTACCTGAAATATTGTAGTGTGCTTCATCCATCATCAAGGCGTCCTTACGGGCTCCTTATACAACCATGATCACTGCAGGTGGCTTCTTTTGCCACTTTTCATATCAAACAATGACGACCTCTCACCGAGTCTGTCTGTTATTGCATTGTCTCCTGTGCTAGTCCTGATGAGCCACACTACCAGAGGCACTCTAGTTAAACATGCGCCAGCAGCATAATCAGCATTAAGTGACTGACGGTGCAGCAGAAGATGATATTTAAGTGCTGCTCAGGTTCAGGTCGATGGCATTTAAAGCATCAGAATGAACACAGGACATTTGATTGTCATAGATTTGTTGAAATACTTCAGATGTTGATCGTGCTTCATGTGACTGTATTGCCAATCTGGATATTATATTTTTTAAGTGAATTGAAGCATTCACGCAGAGTTATGAGCTTGATTTCTGAGGAGACTCGTGAAAATGTGTTCATTGTAGTTTCACGTGATAATGCAATAACTGTTTCTGTGAATCATCAACAATATTCATTTCCAGGACAAATTCATAAAAGCATCTTAGAAGCCATTTACATCCTACACATATCTCCATATGATCCTCACAATCTTAGCTCTACTGTATATCTACCTCTATGTTGTAGTAAGGATCTCCTCAGAACTGTGAGTATGGTAAAACCTGAAATATTCATGGTATAGTGTAAGAAATACAAACTTTACTAAATACAACCAATCTGCTATGGCATTGTCTGTTGCACTGAAATTAAATGTGTGGTATGAAAAGTCCATTTGTGTGGGTAAACACGCTTAAAAATATTTTTTTTCCCAGTGTTTTGTCCTATAATTTGTGTCTGGGGAACAAGCCCTCGTCTCTCCCAATATTATCTGAAGATGCTGTCTGTGCTGTATCCACGGTAACTGCATAATATGCTGCGGTTGTGTTGAACAGTTTCTACCTGCCCAAGAGGTTCTCCGAATGCAACGTAGAGGAGTACTATAACTTTCTAAACAGCGGTGGAGGAGCCTGTCTGTTCAACAAACCTCTGAAGGTACGTCACAGTCACACATATACTCATATGCATCTTTTTAGTAGTTTGAATATTAATTCTGCCCTTTCCCTCCTCAGCTGCTGGACCCTCCGGAGTGTGGAAATGGCTTCGTGGAGCCTGGAGAGGAGTGTGACTGTGGCAGCCCGGCGGTAAGTTAACGCACTGAAGGTGACTCCAAGGTCAAAGTGGTGGGCTAATTATCCAACAGCAAATCACATGTTGTGTCATACTAATAAGATTTACAGTAATGAAATAATGTCATTGGAGAAATCAAGGATACACAGTGATAACGATTATAGAGTGTGTGAGAGAGACCTCTGTTCAAATGCATTATACTGCAGGATGAGACAATGTGTTACATAAAATAACTCAAATTTAAAAGACGACACCTAAGAGCAGTTTCTGTTTGTTTGTTTTTTCTGTAGGAGTGTGCTGTAGAGGGGGAGGCCTGCTGTGACAAGTGCACCCTGACGCAAGGCTCCAAGTGTAGCAACGGACTCTGCTGCAGCAGCTGCCAGGTACAGTACAGGCTGCACCTTTCATTCTCTGCTGGGGTGTCATTAAACAGGGACACTAACTGCTCATGTCACCAAGAAGGAGGAGCCCTAAAGAGTATCTTCCACTTGGATTTACTTTCATTTGAAACTTCTCTGGTTTTGAAAGGACTAACAAAGAAAACTTTCTCACAATTACTGTAGAGATGGTGAGATCTATTGAGTGTGTGTGCCGGATACATGTTAATGTTACTAAGTTAACAGTTGAGACTCTGTGTTGATGCCAGATCTCCCTTATAAAAGAGATCTCTGATCTCAATGGGACAAACATGTTTATTTAACCAAAGGCTAAATAAACAAAAAAAGATAAGAGTGTGTGCATGGGGTTGACATTTCCTGGTTAAGCCCCTGTTCCTCTGACACAAAGCCTAATTACAAACACTCGATCTTGATCTTTATTGTTTGCTGCTGCAGATGGAGTTCATGGGCGTTGTGTGCAGAGATGCAGTGAACGACTGCGACATCCCAGAAAACTGCACAGGCAACTCCAGCCAGGTGAGCTTCCCTCGCACAGTTTTTTGCAAACGCAGCTGAAAACGTAATAATCAGAATATCAGCGGATATGCACGACTCATACATGAAATCACAGTATCTCTGATGTTTTCTTTGTTCTTTTCCAGTGTCCACCAAATGTGCACAAAATGGATGGCTACACGTGTGAGAAGGACCAGGTGAGATTTTGAGATTCTTTACCTTTAAAAAGTCTTTAGCTCTGCACAGGTTTTTTACTTTTAATTTCAGTTTCAGCAGCTTATACATTCATATTCACAATTTTACATACTGTATATTTTTTCATTTTTCCACCTGTATGTGTATTATTTATAGATAATTAAATGTAAAATACAAACACAAATATTATAATAGTAAGAGTAAAAAAAGGAAACACTATTGACACTATTTCTCTCTACAGGGTCGCTGCTTCAATGGAAGATGCAAAACCAAAGACAGACAGTGCAAGTACATTTGGGGAGAGAGTAAGTGTAATATTCCTAACTATATTTTATTGACAAAATTGCGAAACACCACATGCATCTTTATAATAACACACTAAAATAATCTCCTTCAGCCGCAGATGTTAATGTTCGTCGTGTTGTGTCTCCCTCAGAGTCAACAGCGGCCGACAAATTCTGTTACGAGAAGTTAAACATCGAAGGGACCGAGAAAGGCAACTGTGGGAAGGACAAGGAAACCTGGATCCAGTGTAACAAACAGTGAGCGAGTCCTTTCTGTGACTGAACCCTCTGCACTTCTGGTATCGCCTTGTTTTTTACTCTCCATGACGTTTGGTTGCATCTTTGTATTTCAGGGATGTTCATTGTGGGTACCTGTTGTGCTCCAACATCTCACCCGCCCCGCGACTTGGAGAGCTGCAGGGAGGGCTGACCTCGTTCTCAGTAGCCCGGCACAGTGCTTCTCTTGACTGCAGGTACACATCGTTGAGGAAAAACGCATCCTAAAATACACGAAGCCCAAGTAACAGCTTAAAAAAAGACTGTTGGTGATGTATCTTTTATCCGGACTAGTTTTGTTCCCTGGTTCTGTATTTCGTTAAAAAGACTAACCGACTAACAAAGGCAACATTTATTGTTCAACTATAATTAAGTTTGAAAGGATACGCTCTTTTCAAACAACACTATCACTCTTTGTCCTAGGACATACATGACAAATATAAATCATGCATGAGCTCATATGTACTGTACTGTCAGTGTTGGGGAATACGTTGCTACATTATTAAATTACAAATTAAAACAATTTCAGTTACAGTTACTGTAAAATATGTAAGTAAATTACAGTTGCTAATCAAAATGTTGGTGATTACAGAGGGGTTACATCTCAATGTATTCTTTTGGGTAAAAGCTTAAATGTATATATGTTGCTTTGTTCCCATCTTTATTCAAGTTATATCGAAGAACTTAAAAAAAAAGTTTTAGCTAGTTGTACTGTTGTGAGGTTTACACTGCCTGCTTTAAGTATGAAGGACTTTTCAGCGTTATTGCCCAGTTTATAACATATATGTAATCCAAAACTAATTAAATGTTACAGTACTTTGATGAAGTAATTTAAATAGTAATTAATTTTTTCCAGGGTAACAATAATCTGTAACCTATTACATTCCAGAAATAACCTTCCTATCGCTGTGTGCTGTATTAATAAACAATGGCCTCAAGTCTTTTATTCCAACATTTATGTGAAGTCAACACATTGTTTCTCACGTTACGTGCTGTGCGAGTGACTCAGGCATGTTTGTGGTTCAGCGGGGCTCACGTGGTGATCGACGGAGACACTGACCTGGGATACGTCGAGGATGGGACGGCCTGCGGGACAGACCGCATCTGCTTCAATCACAAATGTCTCCCCATCCAACAGTTCAACTTCAGCACCTGCCCCGGGACCACCGACAAGATCGTCTGCTCCGGACACGGGGTACACTCTCTCACACACACACACACACACACACACACACACACAACACACACACACACAATACACACACACACACACACACACTGATCCAACTTTAAAGACTACACATCGGCTCAGCAGAAGTTACCTTTAGCAGCATCCACAAGCATCCACAAATTTCTCTGATCCTATGTTTTTATTTCTGATTATTTTTGAGTACATATTATTTATTTAGTTTAAAAAACATCTGAATCACAACCAGTCTTTCCAAAACTGATATCGGGCTGATCTTTGGTATTCAGCACAACATGTAGTGCAGGGGACGGTGCCAAATAAAATGTTTTAAACTATTCTTTTTTAAATGTCATGTTGTAGGTGTGCAGTAGTGAGCTGAAGTGTGTGTGCTACCTGGGCTGGACAGGAGAGGACTGTAACTCCACGTCTCCTCTCAGTTATCTTGTGGTCGGACCCACTGCTGCAGTTTCAGGTGCGAGATGTTCATTTCCCCGTTGTGGGACTAATAAAGGATTTTTGATGCTCTCACAATTTGTTGCCTCTATCCATACCTCTCTTCATCGGACATTTTCTGCACCTTTTCTTCATTCATTCTTTTTCTGTTTTCCATACATCCCAGCTCTTTCCAGCCACTTCATCTCTTTCAGTGCTTATTTTAAACTCCCTCACCTTCACCCATTCACAAATATTACGTTTGCTTTTTTTGTTTCAGCTTCTGTGTCGGGTTTCATGTCCACTCATTAAAACCAGCTGCATTTGTATTCACTGAACCATGCATGTCATTCTTTTGGTTTGTCATTATTTTCACACTCATTCTTTGTCGACAGGCTGATGTCTTTGACGGAGTGACTTGAGGTCAGATTTGAGTTCCTTTTCATTGTATTTGTCCTGCCTTTGATGTTATTTCCTGGTCCTCTTCCTCTCTCACCCCAACTTCAGCTTCACCTCTAACCATCATTGAGTTTAAAACAAAACAAAAAAACAAGCAGTTTGTAATGTTATCCTGAACGGGAACCTACTGCACATGTAAGTTCCCCTCAGAGTAGACCTGAGGGATGACAGCAGTTTGGTTGTTCTCAGTTTCGTCCCCCCTGTTCTCCTTTAACACTTTTCCTGCTAAATGTACTGTGTTTTTGTGTTCTGCTGCAGTGGTTTGTGGTTTGTGTATCCCCTTGTGTTCACATGATTCAGGAAACAAGAGACACACATTCAATTAACACACATTCACCTCCCCACTCTCCTCTCTCCCTGTGTCTCAGGTATCACCAGTACCAACATCATCATCGGGGCCATCTCAGGCTCCATCCTGGTCCTCGCCCTCATACTGGCTGCTACAGCCTGGTGTTACAAGTGAGTGTCCCTGCAGCCTGCGTGTGTGAGCTTTCATATTAGGGCTTTCCAACCCGGGGTCGGCAGGAGAAACCCGAGGGGTCGTGATGGTAGATGATTTACAGGATAGGAAAAAAAGCGTATTTCTGCTCCAAACAATTATGTTTGTCTTATCTTTTCTTCTCGTTTTGAGGGGGTCACAATTTAACTAGGCTGGGAATCACTACTTTATAATATGCAATACATTTAACAAACGTTATATTATTGTTTTTTGACTGAGGATACTTGTACTTCTCTTCACAGGAGCTACCAACAGAGACGCTATGTTGAATCTGAAGTTCACCGAAGATTCTGCCGGTTTGCTCATTTTAACTCTACTTTCAATGTGTTGCATTCCAGTTGATTTTACGTGACAATTATATGTTTTGAGGGTTAGGGTTCTATAAATAATGCTCTTTTTTTACACACATAAACAAAAATCTTCATCAATGTTTTTTTTACTACAGTGGTTTACATTTTTTGTGTGATGGTTAATAATGTAAATATATATAAATGATCCTAATCCAGTGCAACAATTATAATAGAAATCAGCTGTAGGAAGAAAATATCCTGGTTAAGAATTACACAAAACCTTTACTCAAGTAAATGTATCAATACCACAATTGCAATTATATCTAAGTAAAAGTACACAAGTATTATCATTAAAATATACTTAAAAGTATCAAAAGTGAAAGTATGCATTATGCAAAATGGCCCCACTGTTCTACTATTATGTATATTATATTATTATGTATTTGTATCTATATTACATGATTAGATTATAATTTCAGATGCACAACATTTTACTGTTGCATTTTTTATATATTGTGGGTCAGTTTAGCCGGTAACAAACCACCTGCTGTATTTGTATTAGTTATCGGTCACAAAATAAAATAACTGACAGGTAACTAGTAACTAAAGCGGTCATATAAATGAAGTGGAGTAGAAGAATAAAGCTACATATCTCAAATGTGTACTTAACTACAGTATTTGAGTAAATATACATAATTACTTTCCACCACTGAGAAAGGCGTCATTATCCTATTGGCACTGCTGTTAAACTGAAGAAGTAGTTTCACTAATACGAGGTTCAATAGATTTAAATGCAACACACAGCCACAAGATATGTTGAAGTGCAACAGCTGAACATCTGTTTTTGGCGAGTTGTGAAAAGTCTTTCTTAAAACTATGAAGCTGTGGTAGACATACACAACAGGTTGAAGAGGTTTCAACAAATAAAGTCAAATACAGCTCAAAGCAAGAATAAACATAAATTGTTGAACATCATAGAATTATGATAAAAATAACTGTAATTTGTAATTACTGGGATTTCATATCTAAAAGCATTCTTTTGTATTTCCAGGCAAATGCCCCCAGGTGACTATGTGACAAAGCCTGGGGATGCGGACTCCTTTTACAGCGACATGCCTCCGGGTGTCAGCACAAACTCCGGCTGCAGCTCCAAGAAGAGGTCAGCCTGCCTGTCGCACCTGCAGAATTGCACCCTGTCCTTCACTCCCTTCACTCCCTCCATCGCATCCATTTCTCAGAACATCTCACAGTTTGGCTTCAGGTGTGCCATCTCATCATCACTCATTTATTTCCTGGCAATTGCGTGTGTGTGCTTTGTCACTATCATGGCGTTCGTTATGTGTCTCTTTCTGTCAACATTTTGGAATTGAATCAAAGGTTTTCAAAATGATGAACATTTTGCCGATGGAGAATTGAGACAGGAAATGGAGCACGGCTCATGATGTTGCCATCTGCTGCGATGGTGTCTTCATATTCAGCCTTTCCCTCATCTCCACTAATCCAACAGGAGCAGAAGTGTTTTTTTGGCAGCTTGGAAGGACGATGATGTACTGATAATATTCTGTCCATCCCGGCCGCGTGTGTGTGTGTGTGTGTGTGTGTGTGTTTGTATGTAGATCTAATGGCCTATCCCACTCGTGGAGCGAGAGAATCCCAGATGCCAAACACATCTCTGACATCTGTGAAAATGGCCGACCAAGGAGCAACTCATGGCAAGGTAATGCACAAACCCCACTCATACAGCACATACAGTAAAAAGAAAAAGTTTTCTTCTGCAGCCATTTTAGTTTTGGTCTTTTGTTCTGTCAGACCTTTAAGGAACACTTCTAGATGTAGCATCAAAACAAATGCAGCAAAATGTCTTAAACATTAGAGTGGATTTCATATACAACTAATATTTGTTTTACCACTGGCGTGTCGCTTATTTCCTGAATTTGCTTTGGGGAAACAAACATATGGCAGCCCTTCTCATAAATGTTTTGCATGTAATAGTATACGCTTGTATTTAAAGTGTGTGTGTGTGTGTTTCTCTCCAGGAAATCTGAGCGGTAATCGTAAGAAACTGAAAGGAAAGAAGTTCCGTGCTCGCTCCAACTCCACAGAGTAAGTCCATGGGATGTGCAGAAACAGAGAATAGACTTAAAGGGTTATTTCCAAGGATAAAGCTGGTGTTATGCTTTTCTGTGTCTATAAATGCCATAAAAATCATCAAACATTTTAAAAACAAAACAAAATAAACTACGGAGCCACTGATGTTCTTAAAGGTGACATTTATTTAGCTTGTGTGCACAAATTAATTATCTTGTGGAAACAAGTAATTAACACACATAATATCACAAACTAGGATTACTAACTTAATTATAAGATAATTATCTTATGCGAACAAGATAATAACTTGTGTGCACCAGATAATAAATATCACCTTATGGGGTTTTAGGGACTCCGTACAAAGCAGCTGGGTTCTGTAGTTTTAAAAAATGTTCCTCAAATAGGAACAAATAGTGTATTTGTTTGGAACTATTTCCCCCCCCCACGTGAATTAATACACGTTTGGTGCGCTTGAGAGTATTTACAGCATTGATAAACTACAGTGCCTGTGTTCAGCCAGTGCAACGGTGTGGCTCATTATGTCTTTTTAATAGTGTCTGAACGACAGTGAAGGTCTATGGCACAGAGGAATAACTGATATCAGGCTTCACAAACAATTCACGCTAGATAAAGAGAGAGATAGTACTTAACCCCAGTGGGAAATTGCACCGTTACAGCAGTAGGATCAATTCATTGTTGGTTTTGTTTTTTTCCTTAGATTCTTTGACAATAAGGAAATAAAAAATATTGCTGTCCTTATCTGTTAAAGGACTACTTCCCTCAAATCTTCCTCAAAGAGAGTTAGAGAGAGTAGGTTGCAATGAGCCTCGCAAGACGTGAGATCAAGTCGTCTCTAGCGGTGTGATGTCGCTGCTCTTGTGCGGCTTGTGAGGCTGAACCACACTTCTAAATCTTTACGCACCTCTTACCTTTAAACAAGTATTTGCATATGTGCCTGCTGACTGTGGATCAACAGTGTGCTTCGGATGCCTCCCAGTCTGGCGTGTTGCTTTGTTTGTTTGTGGTTTTGAAGGTCTTTGCATTAAAAGTGTCTCCAGTGCACCTGTTCTCATTGCAAGCATGAGACTGACTGCTAACTGCTTGGAATGATCAAGTAACCAATATGCAACTGAGCCCGTGACACACGACACAGTTGTTTGTGATTTCCATGGTGCCGTTTTCATCTGAAACCACACACAGGTCTGTCCGCCATCTTCTCACCATTTTCTCAATTGCATCTTGGTGTTTGTTCAGGATATCTTTGCTCTGCTCTGCTTTCCTAAAATATTTCCTCTTCCTCTCTCCTGCCCCCCCCCCCCCCCCCTCCCCCCATCACTTGCTTATTTCTGGAGATTTTCTGTCCTTCTCAATTTGTACCCCTTCCTTCCTTTTCTCTCTTCTCCCCCTCCTTGTGTTGTGACCATCACCCCCTTCCCCCTCCCACAGGTATTTAACCCCTCGCTTCAAAGAATTTTATGATGTAACTAAATGGGTAGAAGATGTGAATAGAAACACTCAAGGACCTTACCTTAGGTATTACTTCAGAACATGTCCCGTACCCCACACGCTTGTCTAAAGACCCCCTCACTTTTGGTTTGATTTGTGGCTTGGTCAAGGAAAGTAACAACTAACTCCAATCTGGACGCTTAAAAGTAAAATATCAGAGAAAGTGTTATTGACAGCTGGCATGTTTCAACTTGGAGTTCCTAAAAGGGGTTGCTGAGTATTAAAGAAAGTTGTTTTTCTGCTTTACATTATAATATATCCTATTTATTTTTTTATCATTCTTCCTTTTAGTTTGAGCGAAGACTTTCATTTATTTTTGATCAGTTGCACTTTACTTTGCAGATTTTTATTTTCAGCAAATCATTCTGCAAAAAAAGGAAATGGCTCTTAGTGCCTGTGCTGTGTGTGTGACAATTATAATAATGTCATTTTATTCCTTATTTCTCCTTATTCCTTTCTGTGCTTCTCCCCCTCGGTCTCTTGCCTGCATGTTGCGTGTTGTTCTGTCAGTAAGTGTCTGTGTGTCGGCCCTGCCTCGCTCCCAGTGACCTCCCGTGCCTTCGCATCAGTGTGATGTCACCGCCGAGCCAATCATTTTGAGGGCCGTGCTGACATCATCACTGTGCTGCTGTGACAAACTGTAGTACGCCACTCTGATCATGTCCGAGGTCTATAGATAATCACAAAGCCACAAGATTTTCTTGACAACAACAAGGAAGCTCACGGGCGCCCTGGCTCTGTAGCGCGTCGGCCGCACGTCACATTCTGTTTCTTAACTTCTACGGGCTAAACGTCGCCAAACAGTCAATCAGCACTGTAATCTATAGGCCTCCACTGTGTCCAGGAGCACACCCCTCTCCTTGCTTCTACACCTACTGAAGGATAGAAATAGTCCAAAGGAGTGGAGACATGTGGAGGGTTACATAAGGGAGCCCTGGTTCCAGAAATAAAACTAAAGACTCATTTTTCGCACTGATAATGTCACATAACTGACAACTTATATCGGCACTAAGCACTCATGATTATATTATATGAACATGAAAGTAGCAGTCGCTTGGGGAAGAAATGCACACATGCACATACTAATCTAATAACAAGACCAAGAGTCTACAGCCACGCTAGCAGCTATGTGAAGCTTTACTCAGGTGCTTTGAGCTACATGTTAAAGTCAGCTGGCCTGCAATGACAATGCTTACATTGATGTTTAGTAGGTTTATCATCTTAGTTTAGTGTTAGCATAAAAAACATTGGTTAATTAGCACTAAATGGAAAATACAGTTGAGGCTGATGGGAAGTTACTTAGTCATAAACCAAAGTATTGGACAAATATGTTCTGATGAGTTAACGGCTCACTTCACAGTTCATCCTGAGGTGGACATGAATGTTTGTAACACAATCCATCCAATAATCATCTCGCTCAAACCACAAATATAAAACTCATAAAGAAAAGTCAGGTGATCACCAAAGTCAGTAGGATTCATCCTCTGGGGGCCATGAATGTCTGTATGAAAGTTCATCTTAGTTCATCTAAAATGTTGAGATATTTCAGCCTGGACCAAACTGGTGGACTGCCATCCATAGAACCACGCCACTGAATAAAAAAAACACATTATTTCTTAGAAAGATATAGCCAAAACATTTCAGTAAAAAGAAAAAATACTTCTGGAACCAGCGGCTCACCGGCTCCCTCCACTACTTTGTTCATTCCAGGTATCTCCGATCCCCACACAGCAGCAGTGTAAACAAGCTGCTGCACTCGGGGCAGGCTCTGTGTGGCTGTTACACTGGACAGGAGCTCTCCCCCTGATTCTCTGTTGTTCTCACCCAGCTCCGGTCTGGTCTGCCGTCCCAGTCACCTCATCATACTCACTGCTCCCAGCATTCCTCATTTAAACACACACACACACACACACACACACACACACACACACACACACACACACACACACACACACACACACACACACTGATCCAACTTTAAAGACTACACATCGGCTCAGCAGAAGTTACCTTTAGCAGCATCCACAAGTTGAATTTCTGCAAATCCTGGCCTGTTTGTGTGTCAGTGCCTGACGATGAAGAAAGAGTAATGCTGTGGCAGGGTGAAGCATGTGAGTTGCAGGAAACTGTGACTATGCCCACACCGCTGCTGGGAACCATGTACTGCTGTGTACAGAGGTTGCCCCTAAAAGCTGAGCTATGCTCACACTTGTTTATGTTTTTTAACACATCACATCATCTGTCTGTCTCTGTGCTTTTGGTGAACAGCAGTAAGAGCTTTTAAGATCAACCTCTCTCTGTAGGAAGGTGAATAATTAGAACAGCTCAAGGAGGATGTTGCCCAAAGCCACAGATCTAACATTAGCTCCTGAATCTCGCCTCATTTATCCATCTGTGTCTTTGGCCAACTTAATCCTAAAGCAACCAGAACGTCAGAGACAATATTTTAATAATGTCACTTCCTCTTTTCCTCAGGACGCTATCCCCTGCCAAGTCTCCCACTTCCTCTACAGGATCTATTGCATCCAGCAGGAGATACCCGTACCCCATGCCCCCTCTCCCCGATGACCAGAGGAAAGCCAACAGGCAGAGTGCCAGGGCAAGTATCAATCAGGGGCACATTACATCCCTTAAAGCCAGATTTGAACACTTATTTAGCCCAAATAGGTCATCATGGACACTGAGTATCTTAATGCAGTGGTTCCCAACAGCCCTGTCAGATGAACTCACGTACCCCTTCATTGACTCCTAATGCATTTTCCAAACGTATAACTCTATTTATTATATACAAGTGGATATTGTTAACATTTTCATACAATTGTTCTGTCAGTATTTAGGTTGGTTATGTCAGCAATTGTATAACTTGGACTGAAGTTGGACGTTTTAGTCTTTTACTTTTAGCTATTTAAGTGGTAACTTAAAGTAATGAATACATTTTATTCACCATGATTGCTAGCGATATTTTTGTCTTTTTGTTATAATATCATAAAAAGTTCAAATAAGACCAGCCTTCTCTTTTAAGTACAAAGACAGAACCAAATCTATATGAATAGGAAGTGAAGTGACTTATGGTGAACAAATGTTAAAATGTCTTCTTTTGTTTGCTCTTCCCCATCCCTTTCTCTTTTCTGTGCTTTTCCCTTCTTTTCATCTCCTCAGCTGTGGGAGACTTCAATATAACAGCCTTCTTACCCGCTCTGCAAAAGACCTCAAGGAACTACACTTGTGTCTCTTTTTCTATGAATGAAAAACACAAAATGAAACAAAATTGACTCTAAGCGATTTAAGAGGAATAGAGAGAAAGCCCCCCACTGGAGTGGAAATAGGCAAAGGTGTGTGTGAGTGAGTGTGTACAAGCATCTCCGAGGCTGTCTTGCCAAACGGCGTCATTCAGTGGATCTCTACAAGACGATGCGGATTGCCATCGGAGAAACCAGCTCCACATCCACTCCAGACCAGCTGGAGCTCAGACTGAGCTGTTCCTGTCTGCTCAGGCCTCATTTATGGGACTGGAAACCCCCTCCACTCCAATCCTCCCACCCTTACCTGTCCTTAAACCTCAACCTCTTTACATCCTCTCTCGTCATACTCACCGTTCCCCCCCCCCCCCTCCCTCCCCCTCCCTCCCCCTCTTCCCCTGTTTTGAGCTCCTCTCTAAAAAGGAGCAGTGGAGCCAGGAGCAGGTCATCGTATCACACTGCATCTCTGGATTTGTTGGATCATTTTGACGCACGTGAATCACTGTAGAAACTCCAACACTGTATGCATGAGACAACCCTGTTTATCGGCAACCTCCTCCTACTGAAAAGACGAGAAGAACAGAAGTCAGATCTGAGAGGAAAAGCATGCGAGGGGGCAGTGATTTTAATTCCTTCTGTAGGCTTAGATGCTTTCTCTCCAATATAGGTAACCCATATTGTATCACCAGTTATAGCCCATAACCCATGACATGAACTCAACCACCTGACCCCGCCCTGCTCCTCCTCCCCTCCGTTTGTTTGTGCGTGTGTAAATATGTACAGTAAAAATACACACAGAGTAAGTTTTTGCTTTTATTTTGAAAGAGGAAAAGACTGAGACGTCTCTTCGTGCTGTATTGTGTTGTAGACAGAAGCGGATTCTCTGTAGAAAAGCATAAGAGACCCCCGCACTCGTTCTTCTGTCTGTGTTTCTATTTTTCGTCCTCATTTTTTTCCTCCCTCTGGCTTTTTTCTGTGTGACTGTGGCCTCTATAGCTTTCTCCATCCACAGCAGAATGTAAAGGTGTTTTTATATTATCTTAGCACTGGTTTTCATCCATCTCTGGGAGAAATACACAGACATCCAGGAATGACTGAGGAAGTATTGATGAAGATGTGGCACATTAAGAAGGCTGCTGGAAGCGGCTGTTAAGTATTATTTAGGAACATTTTAATAGTTTTATGTGCCATTCCTGAGTGAAAAGAATGGGATGTGTTTGGTGTAGTTATAGACGTGCCGCTTTTCACTCATGGTGGTTTTTGGAAATGTCCCAATGATAATGTTAAGATGTGTTTAGTTCCCCCTGATTCTACATTTGTATGTTTGAGACCAGTGTGCTCGCCCTTTTCACAATGGGCAGCACATTCAAAACTGAATGTGAGAATAAGAATAACGTGAGTGCGGTTGATGACCTGACTTAAGAACCGAGGAAGCTGGAAACTGATTGAAATGTGCATTTTGGATTTAGCTGTGATGATTGAGATATTTAGCCTTGTAAATGATTAACTATGCTGTACAGTGCTTGCTGTTTGAGCTTGTGAAGACCAACAGCATGACAGTTCTATAATAAAATTAAGTTATTTCTCCGGTAGGCTATTTGTGAGACCATAACGGGAAACGAGCATGTCACTGAAAGCTTTTTCCCCTCATTGCCCATTTGCTGTTGTCCAAATGGGGTTTATGTACCGTCAGCAAAGTCGGGACAATTCATGGCAGGAAGTCGAAGGCGTTTAAAAATGATTGAGTACGGTGTGCTGATGTCATACCAGTGCAGTTATTTAAGGTGGATTTCGGAAACTAATCCCATATCACTCCCCAAAAGCAAGTTATTTGTACAGTTACAACTCATTGTTCTACTCTGTGTAGAAATAGTTGTCTTAAGGCCTCCTGTTTGTCATGTTACTGTTGTTTAGGTTTTGTTATGCTGTGGGCACTTGTTCATTTGTAATTCATGTATGCATTAGGACTGTATAGGTAATCCGATCTTCACAATATTGGACTAATATTGCTACTAGTATCTTTTTTATTAAGTACCTTTGTAATGTTCACTTATTTCTCAGCGTTATGTACAGCAACGATTCAAACAGTAATTGAGTGCATTATTTTAATTACGTCAGTGTGTTGATGAGTTTGAATGGAAACAGTTTTTTTTAACACATTTGTCCCCGGGCCAATAGAAGCGGCCGTTCCTCTGGCATGTGCTAATCTGTGTCGTATAAGGTTTGGACACATAATGTTGCAAATGAGATCTGTATGGGCTCATGATTTGCCTTCGACCAGAGCTTTCTTCTCTTTGCTCTGGTCTTCTTAAAGTATTTCTCTGCGGAGAACATTATCTCAGAGCTCTTGAGTAATATGTTTAACATCGTAATACTGTGCTACAGCGAGACATTTGTCCTGGTGGTATGGACATTGCACTGTACTACATTCTGAGGACTCTCCGCTCAGGATGGGACCACGCAGGCTGCAGTGATTTCTCTAATTCCTCCAAACATGTATCTGTATCTGCCTGCGCACATGGCTGGACTGACAGATCCTAACAGGACGATTCTGGCAAAACGTCCCCACAGATGGAGCCGTCTGTCTCTGTCTGGCGAGACTTGAATGTATTCATGTACCACCCAGTCTCAACCATGTGGTCCCATCCTGCCAGACACATCGGCTCTCTGCTCTGCTGCAGGAACCTCGAAAACCCCCACATGTACGAGTTCAAATCTAAATACTGTACTTGCTGTCTCTTTTTTTGTTTTTGCCTGTATGCTGTACAGACTGATGATGCAAAAATCAATCCTCATATTATAATTTTTTCCTCTTAATCATTCAGTATTGTAATATATTTAATATAAAATAAAACTTTCATCAACACTTCTGTCTTTTCTAATAACTTCAGAATGTACTGTATACAAAAACTTGCTTTAATTGTTTAGTGTAACATAATGAGCAACACACTCAGGACACGCTGATGCAATACTGACCTTATTTAGCCACACGTGACCGATCCACAGTAAATACAGTTTCTTTGTCATCAAACAATTCAGCGTGTCCACTATCGTCACAGTAATCCCTGCGCCCAGAGTTGAGGTATCAGAATTGGTAATGGGGAGAAGAAGTTGGATCGGTGCATCCCCACAACACACCAATAAATAAAATACAATCTTAATCTTCGTGAGCAACCAGATGAAATAGAAAAGCACTGGTTGGTGCACCTTTGATAGTATATTCTGTATAATGTATTGTATCTGGCACTAAAGACCATTTTTTCCCCTTTAATTATGGGGTTTCTTTTAGGAAGTTTTTCCTTGTGCGATGCGAGGGTCTAAGGACAGAGGGTGTCGTATCCTGTACAGTCTGTAAAGCACACTGAGACAAATGTATAATTTGTGATATTGGGCTATATAAATAAACTTAATTTGATTTAAAGATAGTGCTGCTGTTGCGTTTGCATTCTTTTAATGGTTAAGCATATAAATCTGTTGTATCATCTGTGAATAAAGATGGACCTCGTTAACTGTGGCGTAGATTTTGATAACAACCTCTGACAAAACAAGCAAGTATTCCAAGCACAGATCAACTCGTGGACAACATTGGATGTTCAGGCTGAGACGGTTGGTGAGAAAGTCATCTTTCATTATTTCCATGGACAGTTTTCTGTCGCCACGGGTGTTTCTCAGTGTCACGCCGTTTGCCTGCCAATAAAGTTCAATTAGTTTTTTGGCAGACGAGTCATCTGTCTCATCGTTCACTGCAGGTCCCTCTGAAATGCGTGACAGGTATGTCAGTGTCCATCACACATGTTTGTGCGAGTCGTTCCTCAGTGCCTGCAGCCTCTCTTGATGGATCGCTTCAACTGCCATCGCTGCATCTTCATCAAGGGATTCCCGGATGCAACTTTTCAAACGATCAACACCGAACCCAGTGGAGGCAGAGACAGGAATCACGTGTTTGAAGTTAATGTAGTTTTTTGGTATCATGTCATCAGGAATGAGATGAGAGAACTCTGTAGGAAGGAAACATACCTGTTAACATGTTACAGGCAACACAAATAGTTGTGATTCTTTTTTATTGCTGCACCTTTCTAGGTTATTGTCCTATATCTGTTAACCCTTTTATTATTACAATTGATCCCAATTTGAACGATTTTTCCTGTCTTCACCTAAACTGGCACTGGCTAACGTTCCTATGACTCCATTTTTGTATCACTGAAGTCGGGCTGCTACGAACGATTATCTGCAGATCATTATTCTAGATTTGGTTTGGTCTATAAAAAGCTAGAAAACTGTCCCATGGTGATGTCTTTAAACATCTAAAAGAGTTTAGTATAATAGTTTAATATAATAGAAAACAGAAAAAGCAAGAGATCTCAGAATGTGCATAGTTGCAACTCTACACAAGTTCATCAAACTGACCTGCATACATAATGAGGCATTCAAGTAAAAATGTTACATTTTGTAATATAATAAAATATCCAGATGGGATAGCATTTAGCATTTGAAAATAAATTGTTTTCTGTTTTCAAGTTTCTTTGGGCTTGGGTTATACACTTTTTCAGAAAAGAGCAGCAGACTGATCCTGAAACACAATTTATTCTTCTTTAGAGGGAGCACCGTAAGAATGATTTGGCACCAATATGAAACTGTCAAACACAAGGCAACTTCCTTGTGGCTGCACTAGTGGTGCTATGGGTCAAATTAAATTAAAACTCTCATACATGCCTCATCCTTTTAGGATATGTTGCTGCCTGAATCACCAGTGAATGTCCAGTGTTGTCACAACAGATGAGCTACTACACAGTCATCATCACCCTCTGACACCCGAACTGCAGCTCTTTACAGGTGAATGTTGTACATCGTTACAGGGGACTTTTCCACTGAATTCAACGTAATGGTGATTGCTATTCCACCATTGTTACATGGTGATGTTGAGCTAAAATGTCTGTAACGGTATGTTATAAATTCTGCTTTTACATTTACTGCTGATATCCATTCTCCTGAATAAGACACTTATTCTAAATGGCAAATATCTCACATCTTAGTAGCCTTAATCGTAGTACATATTGAGAACATTTTCGGTGGATTCATGGTGTTAAGATATGCAATAGTGCAAAAGAAAAGTATATATTTAAATACATAATTTCATATGCATCATAAATACATTAAAAAAAACTATAAAGATAATAATAAATAAAAAAATGCACCAAATTTACCGTCTGGGTTTTGTAGTTGCTCCTTCAGCTCTGCTAATTTGTCCTCAGCAGTCAGGCAGGTCCATTTTGTTCACCACCAGTAAAGCAGGCTTCAATACAAGCTCCTCTTTGTACAACTCCAACTCCTTGAGGCCGTGGTGAGAAGAGGATGACAGGGCGAAGGAGGTAAATAAACGGTGTGCATGAGGTGGATGGATCAGGAGTCAAGTCAAAGAGAGGAAAAGTTACAACTTTAGTTACAACTAGAGCTTTATTATGAAAATCATGAAATATTTTTGAACTAAAAGTCTTTCATATGATCAGCCTCACCTTGGTTAGAAGTTGAACAGCTTCAAAAGCCGACCTAAACGGTGTTTTACTTGCCAGCTGGAAACCGCAAACATCTACCTGCAGCCAGACAAAGAACAACTAAATCAAACTACATCATTATCTGGTTATTCTGACTACATCTAAGATAAGGATGCACAATATACACCTTCTTTCAATCATCATTGCGATGTCAACTAGCACGATCAAAACATCGCAAAAACTGCGAAATTGCACTCAGGGAATTTAAAAAACGTAACTATCATTCTTTTTATTATTGCTGCCTTTTGTTTGATGAAATAATGTTGGAAATAATTTCCTTTCATTTATTTTGCCACTACGCACCACAAACAGGAGCTGCTTGGTCCTCTCCACATGTTTAAGGAACTTGTGGCCCATGCCTTTGTTTAAGTGAGCTCCCTCGATCAGGCCGGGGAGATCAGCAACGGAAATCTACCAAAACAATAAAATAATAATAATAAGAACACCACAAGAAACAAATTCAATGGACAGTTAAAAGTACAATACACCAATATGCATTCCCAAACCTGTTTGTAATCTGTATACATCAGTTTGCCGATCTCCGGCCTCAAAGTTGTGACTGTGAAAAAACAAAGATATTAGAAATGCCACTAAACAAAAAGATCACAGCATATTGACCTAAATAATTATTTGACGCAGACAGTACACATGTGTACATGTGTGTAGTAGTAGTACGTACTCACAAGCATAGTCTGCAATCTGAGGTGTGGCATTAGACATGGCAGTCAGGAGAGAGGACTTTCCTGCATTTGGGTACCTGGGTGAATGAGCACCAAGAAAATCTGATATTTAAGATAAATATTTGTGCCAGTTTGAGTCTCAGTTGAAATGAACCAAAATGTTATTTCAGGTCCGTTTCTGCTCTCACCCAACAAGGCCCAGGTCAGCGATGAGTTTGAGGTCCAGCCTTATTTGTTTGATCTGACCTTTAGTGGGATTAAAGCGAGAGTAGAGGGAGCCTCCATGTCCTCCTTTCACCACCATCAGACGATCACCATCATTATTCAGGTCACCTTGGAAGGAGAAAGGTTGATAAAAAATGTGACTTTTTACTGCAACATCAGTTGGCTATGCTACTCCCATTTGATTACTGATCATCTTCGCTTTCTGCCACAAATGATGTACAGCATGAATACAACCGCAATGCAAAGTGAGGACTCTATTTGAAAATTGATACACCGAATATGCTTTGCATTACAAAAAATAAGTTTGACATACCAAGTATTTTGCCATCATCAGTGGTGACTGTGATACCAACAGGAGCCACGATCTCCTTGTCCTTCCCCCTCTCTCCTTTCAGTGCTCGGACACTGTCGATAAATACAGTTCACACACTGAATACGCAAAACAGATCTCTGACAAACATAAATCAGCTGATGTCAATGATTGATGAATGATAGCCAATGATGGCCAACAGATATTTTGATGTGGCACTTTAAATGAAACTTAAGTTGTATTTATAGAAACAAACCTGCTGTTAGCTCCTGTTCCAGCTACAAAACGCTTCACTGGGTACATGTCCTTGACCTTCTTTAAGGTCACGTTCTTTGTCGCCACCACCCAAATATCTCCCCCGTTTCCTCCCTGTCCCCCAAGACGGGGTAGACCCATGCCCCCAGCGCCTCCACGGACATACATACGGAGGTTTTCCACAAAGTTTCCATACTGCAGGAGGCAGAAAAGGGACAGTGATGAGATTCAAAATATATCCAAGTACCAATAGAGACAACACCTCTAATAATAAAAAGCTGCATCAATGACCTAAACTAATAAAAATGTTTACATTTTTATAAACAACATTCATTGACATATGGCAGTAATGTAAGAAAGAGATACTGTAGGATGACATTTGACAATGGTCAAATTGAGTTATGGGAAACTTGGAAGTGTAAGCCTATCATACTTGTAATAACAATTAGTGATTTTATTGATAATAATTCAGGTATTTATTGTATTGTTTAATAAAAGCTATCTGGTCACCTGAACCCTAGCATTTTAATATTTTTGGAAATGGATTTAACTTTTTAGTTGTGCCATCCCTGATATTTTGTGAATGAATGATTTAACGCCCTCATTCTCATTATGTAAAATAAACAATAATTAGTTGCCTGACATCTTTTTTGCAAACTGCTGCATTTTTAACCCTTAAAACAACATGGGCAATAACAAAGAGCTAAAGATGAAATCGTAACAGCTACTGGGCTTGAATGTCAACAGATCCATCTCTATGAAGGTTGAAAGCTCAGGAAAAAGCTAGTAAGTGGACCTTGAGTTGGGATTGTTTATTTGACATAATGAGGGTGTTGAATCAGTAATTAATAAAATGTCAGGGGTGACACAATAAAGTCTATTTACAAGGCCAAGCATGACTTTCATGCTTCAAATATATCCTTGTTGGCAATGCATGGCTAGCATCATATAAAGATGAAAACGCAAATAGCAGCTAGAGACAAGTTAGTCAATGTGAATGTTTTGACAGCAGTTAGCATGAGCTAGCTAACAGTTAGCTTACCAGCCAATGTCACCATTGCATTTGTTAGTAAACGGACACTGTTGAATTATTTTAATGTGACTAAAATGATGTCTGCTACAGTACTTACTTTACGGAAGCAGATTCTACTGAGCTGGACCATTTTCAGTGACGTTTTAACCACTTTTTGTGTTGTTGACTGAGCTAGCGGCTAGATTACATGCGTTTGTATGTGTGACCGGAAGCGGTGAGTTCCTCTCAGTTTATTGGATCATGAACCAAAGAGGCGGGACTCCGCGGGGCTGAGTGACAGCTGCCGGGAACATGGTCCTTTTTTGTTGTTGTTGCATATTAAAGAATTATACCAGGTTGTAGCCCCTGCAAATACACAAATAGATAATGAATACTTATGATGTTAAATCCCAAGATAAACGACACTTTCCCTTTACTTAATATTTTACATGTATGGTTTATAAAAGTTGTGCATGTCAGCTGCTCTATCAGAATGAGCTACCAACCAAATAAAAGTGCTGTAAAGGAAATATCAAAATGGACAAAAGGTAGGTCGTTTTGTCAGGTGGAAAATGTATCAACGGTTCCTCCCTTTACAGTCCAAATGCAGCCTACTCATGAGAGCATGTGGATCATGTATAATTAGTTAGGAATTTGTTCAGCTTCAGCCTCACCACCCAAGAACAGCAAAATCACTGATATGTTGTTAATTCTGTCCAACACTTTTATATAGTGGGATATAAAACATATCACAGCTTGCAGGGGCCCACAACATGCCTTGAATATATTGGTAGAAGCAGCATTGCCCTGAGCATTGCCCTGAGCACTGTTCCTGCTTTTAAATCATGTCTTACTTCACATTTTTACAGACTTGCCTTTTTGCTAGTCTTTTGCTTTTACTAGTCTCATCTGTTGAAATTATACAGCTCTGTTGTGCAACCACCTGATTTTAAATGTATTTTGTTTTGTTCTACCATTTGGCTGATTTATTTATACATTTCTATGTGGACTCTGTGTGCTGTTCTTCTTTATTTGTATTGCTGTCTATGGAAATCACGTTGTGCTCCCAGCAAGTTCGCAAATAGAAATAAATAATTATTACTAACATTTCGACAATGCAATTCTTGAAAAATAAAACTTTCCACTGTAAGCCCTCCGAGCAGCAGTGTCGGCGGCGCTGTGAGGATGCTGAGAGATGCTCTGATCTTCCGGCTCGCTTCTTCACGCCTGCCGGTGCAGAGTGATTTGCGCATGTGACGACAAAAGCAAATGAAGGACCCAGTTTCTCTCTGTCCACACACACGCACGCGCGCACACACACACACGCACGCACCCACACACACACACACACACACAGAACATCCACTTCCCAGTCGAAATGTACAGGTTGGTCAGACCTGAATAAACCAGGTCTGCTCGGATTCAACTGCACGGAGGTAAGTGTGTGTGCGTGTGTGTGTGTGTGTGTGTGATGACGAGAGAGAGGTTGGCTTATTATCTCATTCAAGAGCCTGTACAGTTGGATAGGTCCTCCCACCAGTGTATGCCTATTTATACGGTTAGAAACGTAGCTGTGGGTCGTGATAACAGGACGCGGCTTGGACACGTAGAGATACATCACAACGCGGTAAGAGATCCTGTGTTGCCGGTGCCCGTGAGTTTGTGTTTGACCTAAATTATGCAATGACGGTGACATAGCCGCTTGTCGCATGTGCTCCTTGTGCCTGCAAGGACCGCTGTTTGGAATCAGGAGTGTGTGATGTGTAGTTGGAGGTTTGAGCCCATGAGGATGATGGGGTAACAGACTGCTACATCATCCAGCTCCTCCACTAGCTTGTACTGCAGCAACATGCACACACATATGTGAACAATCTAGTGCTGGTTTTAAATTAATCTAATTTTGCGAAGATGAGGCTATAGTTGTAGGCCTGGGGAAATCAAACGCACCTTTCAAACCTGTACATCAGAAAAAAAGAGAAATCTTTAATATTTTCAAGCGTGTGATCAAAATGAACGACAAAAAGGCATTTGTTACTCTATTGACCACACTAAATTTTAAAAGTGTAACATTGACTTTAATTTGTTTTCCATATATAGTGCACAGTACGCTATGTTCTAGAAAAGTATGGTCCTTCCTCTCCACACATGCTGCACAACGCGCACATGTAGGCGCATGAAACCAGTACAACAAACCAAAAACTAGCAACAAACAATGAATTCAACATTTCTATTAATATCACATTTTAGCTGTGAATATATTGTGTTATCCTCTCAGGTAAAGCAGGGCAGGTTTGGGTGATCTGCACTGTAACTGTGTTTTACTTTGTTTTTAAATAGAGTTTAATTAAATGTCAAATACTGTAAATAAAGCACCAAATCTATGTTCATTATTTACTCCTGAATTTGTCACCATAACAATAAAAAATAATAAAAAGATTGGGAAACCACATGTACAGGACTGTTGTTGCATCTTGTGGAATTTGCATCCGTCAAAGGCACACACACACACATGCTGTGTGATTAAATCATCTTGTTCCATTTTCTGATTACGACAGGAGACGCAGTTAAAAGCTCCAAAAAGCTAGTAATTGGACCTTTTAAATGTGTATTGTTTTGTCATACAAACTGTTCCCATACTGTTTATTGGTGGAACATTTTGACAAATAACAGTCTAATCTTAAATTAGAATGAATTCTTGTGGATTAGATGGGATCCCCTGAAATCCATATACAGTAAGGTACTCATTTGCACTGATTTAAAGATGTGCATAGTGAAAAAAACAAACAGTTTTGACTGTAAACACTTTGGGGTTTGTGAAAATGGCCAGTGGCATGGAACTACCAGTATCGGCCTGCCAACTGGGGGGACGGCATTCTCCAAACAGGGCAGGCAATGTTTGGAATCCCAGTGCTTTCAATGAAAAGGGTAAACAAGCCAGCGACCAAAGACAACCAGTTACAGACACAGGTCAGACAGGGAGGGAGGGAGGGAGGGATGGAGGGGTGCACGTGAAATGAGGCGGACACCACTGGCAGCAGATAGACATGGGAGTTTTAAGAGAAGCGAGCCACAGTTTTGGGATGTAAGACAAAGGTGGTGTGGGCAGTGTTTTGGTTAGTATGAAACTGGGGCAAGTCCGCACTGCTAAATGTGGCTGGTGTGAAATGTTTTGGCGGGAGTGTGAGTGAGTGTGTGTGTGTGTGTGTGTGTGGTGGTGGTGGTGGTGGGTATGAGAGGAGGAGTTCTGTCAGCATGCCAGCACCACATTCTCACCCCACTGCTGTTGAAAGAGGCGGTAAAGACATAAACAGGCCCAGTGGGATTAGGGCCCACTCGGAGGAGTGATCAGGGGGGATTTGCTGCCCGGCGGGCACACAATGGCACTGTCGTGTAACACACAAACACACACTACACATGCTCAACGGCAACGTTTAACAACAGACCCAAGCCTACATAAATCTGACCAGGACTCCCTTTTGTTTGGGAAGCGGCACCGGGGTTAACAGAGACTAGACTAGCCGCAGGCCATGTTTGATAGGACAGGGGGTGTGTGGACGTTGGCGGGACGGCAAAGAGAAAAGCTTGGGGCACGTTGTGTTGTGGCGGGGTGTTTCCACGTGTGTGAAGCCCCAGACAGACAGGGAGGGTCATCGCTGTTTGTGGAAGCACAATAACAGGATGAATAACGTTTTTCTCCCCTCGTTCAGTGTGTGTGCGAGTCAGCTGATGATGGTGACAGAATCTAAGCTAACATCAGACAACAACAACATTGGCAGACACAAAGACAGCAAGCCGGTTTGGACCTGTTCAAATAATCTGACACAGATACATGGAAGCAGTGGGGGGGACAAAGCACAAACGGGCCTCTGCTTTTAGTAGAGTATCAAATGGACTGCTGCAGAAATGTCTGGACCTTTCTTCTAATTTCTATCGTTCATCCTCAGTGGCGGCTCTGGCCCAGGCTGCAGCCATGCCTCTTCTGGAAGAGACCACTCTGCCACAAGAGCACCCAACCACTGTCCCTGTGGTTATCATAGGTAACAGTTTTGCCCTTAACCTCCTGACCTTTAATGGTTCAAAAGGATCTTTCTCAATCTAACTTGTGTCATGCAATGCTGTGTGCTCTTTTGTGATGCTAATCCTCAATTTCCCAAACCTGGGTCTGTTTTTAGGCAATGGCCCATCAGGTATTTGTCTGTCCTACCTGCTGAGTGGACACAAGCCCTACCTAGATACAGCAACTGTCCACCCAAACCCGATACTATACAGGAAACTGCAGGAGACCAAGCACCTATCCATCACTGAACAGGCAAAACAACTATGAATTCCCTGCACATGTACATGTGATCACGGCCCCTCAGGTGTGTCATGATAGGGATGTTTTTGTTGTTGCAGGATCTGGAATATTTGAGTGAAGGTCTCGAGGGGAGGTCGAGGAACCCTGTGGCTGTGCTTTTTGATACACTTTTGCACCCCAATGCTGATTTTGGCTACGAGTTCCCCCCTGTCCTTCAGTGGAGGAGGGACAAGCAGCAACACATCCCACATCTGGTTCTGGGGAGGTCCACACCTGGAGGTGCTTGGCATGTAAGACACAAGGTTTAGTCTGCCACACCCTTTTAACGATCCATATTTTCTGCCAATCGTTTTTGTCCGTCCCTGACATTGCATTCACCTCTACCCTTCTCTTCTTTCCTCAGGCAATGGAAGGTTCAATGCTGACTATTAGTCTTGGCATCTGGATGGAGCTTCCTGGGGTTAACTACAGGGACTTGACTAACGGGAAACGCAGGTACTGAGGGAGGTTGACAACAAAGACATGGCTGAAGTCTCGGCTTAATTCTGTGCTACCTCTTTCCTCATCGTCTCTCTCTTCTCTCTAGGGATGTAACCAGTGACAGAGCCACCCCAGAGGAGATCTCATCCTATTACCGTAACTATGGGAAGCTAAAGGGCCTCCAAAATAATTTTGTCGACAACACCTACGTGACCTCTGTTCAGAAACTCTGCCGGGGGCAAGAGGGGGAAGGTCTGGAAAATGGGCAAACTGATCAAGGGGGTGGAGGCGTGGGAGATGGTGGGAATGAAGGCTTTGAGGGTAATGGAGATAAGTGTATAAACAAGGGAGGGGGGGGGGCTCTCTGGGAAGTAAGGGGATACCAGCAGGTGCAGAGCGACACGCATGTCCCCTTCTCTCTGTTTGCTGAGAATGTAGTTCTAGCCACCGGTGCGTCCGATTCACCAGTTCGATTAGGTGCAGAGGGGGAGGACTTACCGTTTGTATTCCACAGTATCTCAGAACTGGGTTTGGCCGTAAGCCGGAGAAAACTGGATATGAACTCCGATCCAGTTTTAATTGTAGGTGCTGGTTTAAGTGCTGCAGATGCAGTTCTGTGCGCTTGTAACAGCAACATCAGAGTACTGCATGTCTTTCGAAAGAATGTAGACAACCCAGACCTCATCTTCAAACAGCTGCCCAAGACCTTGTACCCAGAGTACCACAAAGTCTACAACATGATGTGCTCTCAGACCTACACAAACATAGCTCCCTCCTCTGCTTCAAACAGACCCCAGGCAGTAAGTATTGCCTCTTCAGTATGTGCCAAGATGTGCCCAAAGCCCCAACTTGCCGCAGGTAACATGGCTGGTACTGCATGTGTCAGCCTGTTTCCTGACTACACCAGTTTCCCTGAACACTGCGTGGTGTCCTTCCAGTCTGACATGAAGTGTTTGCTGCAAGGGAACAACTCCCTCAAGGCATTCAAGATCTCGATGGTCCTAGTGCTGATCGGGACCAACCCAAACTTGTTTTTCTTGAAGGGGCAGGGCCAGTACCTGGGTCAAGATCCAACAAAACCCATCTCCTGCACACAGAACCCCATTGACATCCACCCCTTCACTTATGAGTGTATAAAGGAGCCAGGTCTGTTTGCCATGGGGCCACTGGTGGGAGACAACTTTGTTCGCTTTTTGAAGGGTGGCGCTTTAGGCATCGCCTCGTGTCTGCTGAAGAGACTCAAGAAGAAAGGGAAGCTGATCAGCAATGGAGGAAATAACTTCATTTAGAACACCGTGAAGGGTGCAGTTTTCAAGCGCTTACCAACTGATGTAATAGGTGAAGATGAAAACAAGCATTTTAATATGTTTTAATCATTTAGGCAGTTTTCTCATCAAATCTATGGCATTTTTACAACTTTCTGAGACCAAAAAGACAATGGATGTACATTAATTAGTTTCTAATTAAGAAACAAATGACAGCTTTCAAGAGTCTTGTCTGACTTCATAAGAAGTCCCCAGAAGTCCATGCTACCATGTGCCAATGTTTCTTAGTCAATCTGTAACCTCACAACTGAATGGGACCTTATTTTCATCAGGGTTATTTATTCGTTCACCATGTGTCTTTCAATCCATTTACTAACAGTTACATGTCTTCCGTATCACACTTTAAGTCTCATTTTAGCTTTTAATGCTCAAAAGTAACACTGTGCTCATTCTCCATGCAAATTATAGCTTATAGTTATACAACCTGGAGCGGGGAGTGTTTGTAATAGTGGACGCACACAAGATTATCTCAGAACTTGTGACCAAACAAGTTCATGGCTAAGCAATCTTAACGTTCCTGATTATTCTGAGCCTACTTTCTTTTCTTCTGAAGATTCTTTGTTTAGGTGCTATTGAAGTTAGTTGGAGCCATTTACCTAAACAAAGTTAGAAAAGTCTAATAAATCTGAACTGTTGCTTTAGTGCTACTGAAAGGCTTTCTATGCAAACTATTTCACTTGCAGATCTGAATGTATTCTTGGGTCATGACTAGATTATAGTGAAATATTACAATTCTTGCCTTCACAATCCATTTATCTAAAAGGCAACAATTACAATAATTTGTGCACATTTTCTTGATATGTTGGCCAGTCAGTGGCAGCTCATCTGAATCTAAACCATTATAGATACTCATCGAGAGAACGGGCTTTTAAAAAGGACAAAACAGAAAAGCACACTTTCAAAATACCCATTTTTACAATCATACAAGCTCATTTATTTATTTTAATATTTTTAGCAAACCAAACCTTAGCATCCTCTTTGTATTTTTTATAATTAGATACCATTTTTTTAGCATGCATCTTAGAACTTTTCAATCTACCTGTGTGCATGTGGGCAATATGTCAATCACTTAATGTCTATCACTGTAGTCTTATCATGCTTCTTTAATATTGTGAAACGTGCCACACAACTTTGTTTACTTGACACTACATTGAAATTGCCACGTCGGACTTCTCCCACAACTATTTCTGAGCGACACCAACCCAGGTGAATTCCCAAATCACATGATCGATATGAGAAGGAGGACTTGTAGGGCTAATTTGTTTCTTCCTATTTTCTACAGTGTGTTATTTTCATATTTCCAAACTCCACATGTATGTGTACAATTATTCTTCCATTTTTTAAAACACAGCAAACAGCCACGTGTCAAATAAGAGTTTAGAAGTTGTGAGCAGAGACTGTAGCAATCTATTCTTTATTTCCACTATATTTTCCTTCCTCTGTCATTGAAATAATGTATGCAAGAGTGTGATCCGATATGCATAATATCTTTTGTGTGCTGCTCATGCTCATGGTTTGTTTATTGTGATGTGACATCACTGTGTGGGGATCTTTTTCTTCTGCCCCCTTCAATACAATATGGTAGTCAGATTCAGTGTTGGGGGTAATGCATTACTAATATAAGACGTTACTGTAGTCACATTACTTTTCCCACTAACAGTTAGTAGTTTAACACTTTACTGTATAAGTTTTGGTAATCATATAAGAGTTAACTAGTGAAAATGTTGTTACTTGTGTTAAATATTGAATTTTAGCTGAATTATTATTTGCTTTTTTCACTGACTTCTGAATATTGTTTTGATATGAATATTAAATATATGCATGCAGGCATGAACTCTGGCCTAGCAGCTGCTGCTGTGAGCAGAAGACAGAAAAGTGCTATAAGGACAGACGTGGGAAGAGTACATTTAAGCAACGCAGAGAAAAGTGGAAATAACTTTTATCGTTTTGAAATATGATCGAGGTCGGACACTACTATCCACCGCTTTCAACTCCAAGAGCAATATGCTCGCTTAGTGAAGCACCAACCGGTTTATTGTGTGTCTATCCATATATTTAACATTTTGATACAGATTTGTATGGATTTTAGAAAGCAACGCGCAAGTACTTAGTAGAACGATTCTTTAATCACAAAGTAATGAGAAAAATAATTCCATAGCAATTTAGGGAAAAGGACTGTGTAGGCCAGTCCCCTTTTTTATTGTGGCACTCTGCTGCTTTACTGCAGTAAAGTAGAGTCAACCCTCAACTCATACGTGGTGGCCCTTGCCTCGAGTATGAATAGACAGGTGGGCTTCAACTATCCACACAGAAAGGCCCAGAAATGATTTGGCATGACGACGACTCATCTGAACAGTTTTCAATCTGTAAAAGTGCCTGGAGGCTCATCGGAGATCGTTTAAGAAACGGCAACTTGAATCCCTAAGTTTTTTAGTTCAGCTAAAAACAGGGAACACATTTGGTCTTAACTTCAAATCGAAGGAAAGCTGCTTTCAGCATGTAGAGTTGTAATGCTCTCTTGTACAATTGAAGAGTTTTTAATGTTTTGTAATTCACATTTTTTTATTATTGACAAATAAAACTTTGAGAAAAAAAATCTCTCAACATGAGACTGTTTTGTTACAATGCTGGCTGTCAGTGGTTTAATTTGTGACTTTTATACATAGAAAGCACAAGAAGAACAGCAATAGTAAAACATTGACAAAACATTTCTGATCTAGCAGTTCTAAAGCAAGTACAGCTGAAATACAGATATTAGGAATTATCTGTTGAACTATTTCTGGGCTGTTGATGGAGTTTGACATACTTCCTGTGCCTTTGAAATGAATGCCCTCTGTAGGACATTAAGATGAAGGCATTTCATCTTCTCCTGGTTAGTTTGGTGGGGTTGTACCTATAAAACACACACACACACAGAAATGTTTTTATCTCACAGGTCTGTCCATGTCAGGATGGGCTTTTAACAAATTCCTCATGGATCATTCCTCAATGTCCTGAGAGGCATTTGAACAAACAATAAAAACAGCCCAAATTAAGCGCTGTAAAACGAGGACAGTGTTTGAACAGGTTAAAGCAAACAGGCTTCCTATAAACCACGTCTGGAAATTTAGTTTCGACCTACCAAAAAAATACTGGATTGTTTTCTTAGCAGCAGTCTGGATACGCATGAGTGGCTGAGCATGAATCAGTGATCAAACAGCTCAGCTTTGACACACACACACACACACACACACACAAACTCAATCTCAGACTTTTTTCTGCTTAGTCAAAGAAAACACGGCTGCGACAGCAGCGCCAGCTTACATCATCTCTGTTACCCTGACAACCCCTTGTGACGAAAGAATTACTCAAACTCTGATTGGGTAAATTGAAGCTACAGTGACCCTTAATTCTCAGTTAATTATATAATGTCTGCACTTGATTATAATGACTGAGACTTTGCAGACAGACTCTTTATTTTAGAGGATTTTTACCACCCTGACTCTGCAAAGTGAGGGAGCAGGCAAGTGTAGTACAAGAGTTACAGTGTACATTTAGGGTTTTACCTCAATTTCAATGTCCAAAAAAGGGGACAAAGTAACATTGGACGCATTAAAGTAACAAGATAACATTAAAAGGTGGAGTCTGTGATTCTAATCCCATAAACCTTTTTTCCTCACGTACGCTAGCTGTAAAAAGTCTGGTGCTCATACACAGCACCGGCTCTGTAAATGGCAAACAAAGAAAGTGCATTGGATGGATCCATTAGGGCTGAACCAAATGTCGTCTGGGTGTTAAATTCAAATATCAACAATCTTTCCCCAGAATTGCAAATGCCACCTGTTTAATCTACAATATTGTTTCATTTTGTATTATTTGAAACAGAATTCCTAACAAACACGCTATGACCTCAGTAAACAATGTATGCTATTAAATGATATGAGAATATTTCATTGTTGGTGTAGGACAGGGGTCGGGAACCTTTTTGGCTGAGAGAGCCATAAAAGCCAAATATTTTTTTTATGTATTTCCTTGAGAGCCATATATAAAAATATATAAATTTGAACGTAACTTTATGCGTGCATTTTTTAAGAACAACACGTCTCCGAGTACTAATAGCAGTATCAGTGTTTCATTGAACACGTGCTCTTTTATTAAATAAACTAAACGCTTACGTTATTTATCTTATTTATGTGCACGTTTCAGTGTTTACTGCACGGGTGTCAAACTCAAGGCAATTATATCCGGCCCGCGAGAAAATATCATATGTCATAACTGGCCCGCCGGTTTTGGTAATTAAATCAATGCATGGCACAACCACGGGAAAAGACATTTGAGGAAGTATCTAAATATGTGAATGAAATGAAAGTTTTTGGAAAGCAAAGGGAAACACACCACAGATCTCTGGGACGATGTGAGCTGGACTGTTTGTGCGACACAACGAAGCATCTCACTGTTAAACCTGCAGCTTCAGGGCCGTGTGATCACGGACATGTGTGATGCAGTGAGAGCGTTCCAAGCCGAGCTGCCTGTGGGAGACTCTGATGCAGAAGGAAACTTTGGTCACACCGCTTTGTTCCCGACAGCATTCTGCTGATCAACTGAGCGCATTTGCCGACTTTGCAGCTCAGATATTTGAATTGAACTGCTCAGCAATCCGTTTGCAGTTAACTTAAATATGTTCCATATCTTTTTGCACTTCATGTGTATCCTGTTCAATAAATGTGGACTGTGTTTGGCCCTCGACGTAGTCCCAGTTTTTAATGTTGGCCCTCTGTGAATGAGTTTGACCCCCCCCCGGTCTACTGCTTGCTTTGCGCAGTTTCGCGACGGGCGGGGCTCCACCACACACACACACACACACACACACACACACACACACACACACACACACACACACACACACACACACACACACACACACACACACACACACACACACACACACACACACGAGGAAAGGAGAGGGGAGAACTAAAAACAAATCCGCTGCTAAATGTTTTACTTTAAAATGACACAGTATAATTATTTATTACTTGTTAAGTTAAAAAATGTCAGCTCAAAATTGTCTGCGAGCCATATCGCGTTATCGAAAGAGCCATAGGTTCCCGACCCCTGGTGTAGGAGGAGGTGAAATTAGGACTTTCAATCATTTCTTTATTATAAATTAGTTTTTGAAGAATATAAATTAAATATCTTTGGAATCACTTTCTATTTACATCGTTGCAGGAGTTTGGGGACCTCGTCGATACCATATGAATAAGTCATGCTGAGGTTTTTTTTGTCTTTCAAGACACAGGTAACAAACGAGACAGTAACTAAAAGGTATCAAATAATTGCTAATGATCAATAATATCAGTATTATACGGTTTATAAGAATGAGCCACTGTTTTACTTGTAAATGACGACCTAATGAAAAAAAGGAAGGTAAGATGAAATGATTTTTAGGGGGTTTAAATTGAGGAGGTAACAAAGTCACTAAACATATTACAGCAAATAAAATCCAGTTTCTCACCGAAAGAGGTCATCTCCAGCACTCTCGTCCCGTTTGCTCTGACGCTCCTCCTGAATCAAACACAGGCTCAAATCATGAATGCAAGGCTCGGACCGGTCAGACACATAAGAGAGACAAAGTGAAAATAGTACCATAGCTGCATCTTTCAGCCATTCATCCAGGTCAGTGTTTTTGCCCCTGTTGTGAACCAGCAGATCAGACCCTCCGATGATGTGGGCTGAGACCGCTGCACCTGACACGCCGACCTGTCACATGCACACGAGGACATTTATATGAAAGAAGAAAGGATTCAGTACATGAGGCAAACTTTGTGGTGGGGATTTAAAAGTAGATGTTGACCATACTGTGTGCATCCCGTTATTGGACACAATGTTTTCATCAGGACAAACATGATCATCTCTTAAACTAACAAAGACATAAGATGCATTTCTCACAACAAATAATGGAACTTTGTTGTATAATTTGTGTATAATTAGTGGATGACAAAATATCTAGAGAACATCTGTTGGCACACATGCAGCTACAACTGAATACATCACTACATTATCTATTTGAAGTGCTTTTTCTAAATTTCAAATGAACCTCGACTGTTTTTGTTGTGTAAGATGCATCGTAGTGTTACCTTGCGGAAGCATTTGAAGTTCTTAGCGTATATGTTCTGCATCCTCTGTGGTTTGGTTTTGGGAGGTGCACTCACAGTGAGAGATCTAAACTCCACTAAAACCAGCTTTTTAGGAAGGTCTTCATCAATCTTTGACTCCTGTAAAACAGCACATTAGTAAATCAACCTTTGTCTGATGGACAGTTAATATTCTTTCTAGCATAGATTGATGTTGTACAATATATAAAAAATAAAACTAAGGTGATTTAAACAACAATAACAGCTGGATGAAGCCAATGCCAATATTTGAGAGTTAAAGAATCTGAGAACAATAAATCATTTGTTTTTTTAATAAACATTTTTGATAAGGATCTTTTGAATTTCGTTAATTCGTTATAGATAACACTGCATATGGGATATTTTAAGTGAATATTTTTTTTTTAAGTTGACTGAGATGCATCCAATATCTGTCCCTAGCTTTACAGTGAATGAAAACTCAAATTTGGACAATCAAATAAAGCTAGAAAACAAACTTACTTGGACCTCCTGTTTGATTGTAACCGGTTTCTTAGTCTCTTCTGCAGGCTGGCAAATATCTGCTTTGAGTAGTTCTGAATCCTGCTGGAATAAAAAAAGGGTGAAAAATGTGCAGTAGTAGTGAAACCTGATTAAATATAAAACTGAGAAGTGAAGCAGAAGAGTGTGCTGAGAGTTTTAATATCTTTTCTCTAAATGACTGGATGTACAAAAGACAGTAAATCTTCACCTCAATGAAAGACGCCTCGTTATCTTCAAAAGGCGTTATGTCTGTACTAGTATTGGCAGGTGACACTTTTGGAGGTTTGCTGGACTTGTGATTAGTTGTCTTGTATTCAACAGGCTGAACCGGCTCTGTCTTGATGGAGACGATATGCTGGTCAGTCGTTTGGTTCTTATGGGAACTGGACTCTTTGACCACCCGCTGCCTCTTGCTTGAAGACGCAGCCTCCACTGTCTTTAAACCTCGTTGCTGTTCGGTGGAACTGCTCATTATTAGCGGTGCTTGCTGGCCTTCATTACCCGAGGGTTGCTCATCAAAGCAGTCCATATCCTCAGACATAATAAACTCCAGTTCATCCATCTGTATCTCCGCTTCCATCTCCTTCCTCTTTCTACTCCGTGGCTCCTGCTGAGCCTTTAACCGTGGTACAAACAGATCAGCTGTCTCAGGGTCTCTGTCTGAACAGGAAGACATTTCTTCAGACGTGGATGAAGTGTTTGGTGCCCGGATGCTGAGGGATGATTCCAGTAAAGGCCGTTTTGGCTCTGACATGGCAGCGATGAGCTTGTCCTCCAAAGGCCTTGATGACAGGATGAAACGAAGGGAAGAGTTTCATCTTATTTTTTTGCCAGTTGAAGGTATGTTACTTGTACAATTAGTGCACTACATTTTTACCAACATAACACACTGATATAGTCCTTTAACCCGCTTTAAAGAGCTGATATTTACCTTTTCTTGGTAAAGAAATTGGTCAGAGTCGATTGCTTCTGTGGGGAAGCTTGTGCAGAGATGTTCTGTTTCTGAGGAGATTGCTTCTGTAGGACTGTCTTTGTGCCACCATTAGTCCTGGGAGGGGATGGCTTGGACCTAATGCCACTACTGCCTGCACCTGAAACTGCAAAACATAGATTGATTGTTACAGCATTACAGGCATTCAGCTGATGTGATGAGAAGATTAATAATAATAAATTGTATTTATAAAGCGCCTTTCAAAGCTAAAAGCAATCTCAAGGACAACAACAAAAACCACCCTCACAATATCTGTCCACTACGCCTGCAGTGCGATTGCTTAGCTTAGCATAGAAACTGGAAAGAGGAAACAGCTAGCCTGGCTCTGTCCAAAAGTAACAAAATCTGCCTACCAGCACTCCTCAGGCTCACTAATTAACATACTATATCTCAGAAGCTACTGAATAAACATGTTGAAGTATTTGCCACTCCTAAATTGGTAACTGTATGTCTTTGGCAACATTGAAGACGTAACGGACGCGGACCGTTTACGGGGCAGATGTGCCGCAGAATGTATCCTTTTACTGGCTGCAGTGCACATCTGGCGTACGGTTGTGTGAGTCACAGGCAAAACAAGACGGTGAGATTTCGTTTGAGCTGAAGGATTGTCTCTTCAGTTTTTGGACCCAGCAAAGCGCTGTGAAACGTTTCACATAGTTTGTGTAAAATGAGTAAGTTCAGATCTACACACTACAGAAGGCTGTGTAAGAAATAAAGCGTAGTTTTGCAGCAGCCGCTCTTCGAACAGTCCGGCATATGTTACGTGTTCAATGCCTGTCGGACTTTAGATCAGTGCATCCCTTAATCATTCATGCAGCTACCTCTCGGTTTGAACTCAGGCTTCTTCCTCTGTGAGGCCGTGTCCTCTACAGTGTTGAACGACGAGCTCATCGTATCAGCCACGATGCACTGAGAGGTCGTCTTCGGAGCTACAGGTTTGGATCCATGGAGCTCACTGCCCTTCTGGTTTTGCTTCCTCTCAGGAGTCTCCCCTACTGACATCACCGTTGTTCCTTTAAATAGCTCCGTCCTGATAAATGAGTACAATTACACACATAAGGATTCCGAGAACAAGAATGAAAAGTTGGAATACTTTCACACATAATAATAGCTGCGTGTCTGTGAGTGCTCGTCAGCACCCTTGTGATGGCTCTGTGTTGACTGCATAAGCTGTGATGTTCTGAGATGCTGCAGGTAACACAGTCTCCTCCACTGCCATGCTCTGTGACAGCGAAGCACTCAGGATTCTGGGTTGCTCTTTTGGGGCTGACTCTGAAACGTAAAAAGGTCAAAACAAATCAAAGAAAAATGATAACGCAAGAGAAAGATGATATAAAAAGGAAAACAAAAAAGAGAGCAATCAGTGCTTTTCTGTCTTGTCATGCACCTGAGTCAGGTGTTACCCACCTGAGTCAGGTGTTAGACTACATGGATTGCAGTACTTGTCACAGGAAGCATAGATGGCGGCCAAACCAATTTCAGACTCTGTGATGACTCTGAGGCCTTTTCTGTGTCGGCAGAAAAAGGACAAATGCCAGTGAGTTTTAAAATGTTCACAAATCATCACTTTGAAAAACAAAGTGACGAAATACTCTATTGAGTGATTTTCTACAGAAAGACTGTTTGTGCTAACCTTTGAACAATATTCTTCACAGAGTGTGCCCAATCTGCAGTAGAGGAAGGAAGCAGAGGTTGGGAGCTGCCTGTCGTAACATCGACCACACAGCTCTGTTGACACTCCAGCAGGTTTCGGGGCAGAGAGCCCACCGCCAGCAGCTGGCACCGGCCACCTCCAAAACTCACGGCTGCACTCAGGCGCTTCAGCTGCAAACAACACAGAAGAGCATTACATTACACAACCGTGGATGTTTGTCTGTATAGCAGACCAGCGAGACAGCAGTGACTGTGTGTCTACTGACAATAACATTCTTATATTTATCCTCATGTAAGATAGAGGGCTCAATCCTATGAGCCATTCATAAATATTTTAGTTATTGTAAAAGCATTTGTTCCAGAGAAGATTCTGTAAGGCTGTTACTCGTGTACACGTAATGGAAAATGCAGACACGCTCACTCATAATGCGATAATAGTCAAATACAATTTACATTGCAAAACACATTACAGTTTGAAGAGTTTGCTCTCCGGGAGATAACGTCAAAGGGATTTTGAATGTGCATCAACCTATATGGATGTTGTATGGTCTGATAGCTGAGGGAGATCGTGAGCGAGTGCTATTTTTGTGTGTGATCATGGACACACCTCTAATACGCCTGTGGATTATCATGCAAGTATGGATTGTTGTTATGTCTTCGAGAAAGGTCCTAGTGACCGGAGCGCCAACTCTTTTTAGATGAATCACGCCTAAGGGATAAGTGTGTTTGGGAAATCTTCTTTTTTATTTGGGTAAAGGGTAAAGACATACCAGTAAAATGCTGAAATGATTAGTCAATTAATTAATCATCTTTTTTATTAAGTATGAAATAGTTACTTATTTGCCTGCTGATGATACTATGTAAAACTATTCCAATAAAACTTTGCGCTACGATAAGTAGTGTAATGGACATAATTGTCTGGGGAGGAGAAGATGCATTTGGAAGTGATGATGAGCCACTTAAATTCTACATTTATGAACTATCATCTATTCTATTCATCTAGAAACAATCATTAGTTGCAGTTCTCCAGGAGCAGCGAGTCTCCCAGAGGATGTCCGGGCTGCCGAGTCGACTGCCTGGCAACTGATGTTTAGATGATAAACAAGACGCTGACGAGACCATGTGACTTTCCATCATTTCTGAAGCTAATGACAGAAAAACAAGCAGGCTGATGGGCAGTTACACAGCCTATAACAAGTGGTCATTTCTATAAACCTCATGTGTTTTGTTGTCCTGGAGCCAGGAGGAATGCTGCAGAGCAATAACAACTGATCACCTGAAACCCTGCTATTCTGTGACCTAGTTGTTAGCAGAGCAGGGAAGCAATATAAGGTCATCGCAAAGAAAGAAGGAGACGTACTTGTTTGGCACTGAGGAATATGAAGGTCTTTCCGGTGAAGAGCTGTTTGCGAACTGGAACCACTCCAAGGTTAACGTCCTCTTTACTCAAGCTGGGTTCATCAATCTCAGGGATGAAACTTAAAAACAATCAACAGCACAGATAGTAAGATAATGTTTGGTTCAGTGTGGCCTCTGATGTTCAGTTCATCCTCAGTGTCAATGTGCATACAGAAGGATGGATCGTGTTGCACCTTTCAGCTTTAGGAAGGGGCAATTGTTGCTGAGCAGCTCTGCTGAGCTCGAAGAAGAACTCTGGCTTCACGATGGGACGACAGCACAGCAGAGCGGAAATAGTCTAATTAGGAAAACAGGAAGAACGTCAAAAACATATTCAGGGACAAACACGTCACATGTGCTGAAGAGAATACAACAGTCTGGTCCCGACCTTGATGGTGACTTTAGCAGAGAGCATGGCCAGGTGGGTGCAGTCCTGAGTCCAGGTGTTGACCAGCTTTCCACCCAAAGCCAACAGGGCCTGAGAGAGCGACGCCTTGCCATCATTGTCCAAACATGACGTACACACCACTGGCTTCTGATGGTCCACACTGAGATGAAGAAGGGATGATGAAGGCACTTGGTTTTATGTGTATTGAATTTTAAGACAAATAAAGACATGTTTCATATAACAACTGTTAAATCTGTGTCTGTATTTCTCGTTCCCATCGAACCTTAATGCCCTTACGTAATAAAATGAGGTTGATGAGGTTACCTCCAGGAGAAATCAATTACACTTTAACTAAACCCATTATATTTCAGTTTACTTAATCTATTGTAGATTTAAATCAACTAAAACGGGAACAAAACTAAAAACATTCAGATGACTTAAATATGACAACATGGCATTTATGACTAAAACTTCAAATTTGCTGTCAAAATGAACACTGGTGCAATTAAATGTAAAAGATGATGCCAGACTCTGTGATACAAAACATCACCTGCCAGGTGTTGTTTCAGTTACTTACCTGAATTTGCTGTGAAAAACCCCAAATGTCACACTGTCTCCTGACTTCAGGTTCACTGATGTGTTCTCTGTCACACGCTGCCCGTTGACAAATGAACCATACTTGGAGTTGTCCTTTAGAGTCAAGGTCTAGAAATAAAATCCATAAGAGCAACTCAAGAAATGGTCCATCAGTCAAACAAACTATCTTTCTGTTCCATTATTCATGTATCAACAAGAAACACATCCTTTTAAATAAGATGGAAATGTATCCTAAGCGTGGAAAATCAATTAAATCTAAAAGTGTAACAGCATATGGAGAGGACTAACAGCCTCATTTACATGCTAAACAGATGACATCCAGAATAAAAATAACTTGTTCTGTATCAACAGATAGAGAATTACTGCAAGACTGAATTGAATTGATGAATCAAAATGCATACAGTAAACAGAAAGACATGAAAACACAGAGAATTCTGATAAATATGAATCAAAAGAAAAACCTATGTTAGAAGGGTGCATTAGAAATGGCAACAAGCTTAATATTCCCCATTATGTGAATGACACAAACAATAACATATCTAACTAACTACTGGGGATATCAAATCTCTGGGCAGTCCCTTATTTTAAAACTGGGAGGTGTTACACTTGAAAGTGACAACATTTGTATTGTTTGTCAGTTGCGCTGGACTTGTGCAACAGCACCACCTTCTGTGCAGAAGTGCCATCACACAGGCAACTATTAAATCAGATTACTATCTACTCTGTACACTGTTGGAAGGGTTGGATGATATAGTAAAAATGTATAAATTGGTAATGCAGTCAGACCATTAAATAATGAAATCATTTTTTGTCTCACCTGGTCAGTAGCAGTCAGATGAGCGTGAGCCCTGCTGATGGACTGGTCGTTGGGTAGGAGGATTTCACAGTTCTTGCGGCCCACCACGTACTCTTTGCTGGAGCAGAGATAGTGGGTCTCACCTGTGAGTGACAGGACGCAAGTAATGGACCTTTAGTGTAAAATTCCAAACACACAACCTAACTGGTTTTACAAACCCATCTATTTAAATGATAAATCAAACAATTGTGTGTCTGTGTCTGTGTGAGAGCACTATATTATAGGTGCAGTCCATTTCCCAAATGTTCATTATTAAAATGCAATGTCACCTTAATGACTAGGAACAACCTATATCACCAGGTTATACTAGTACTGTGCTAGGGCTCCACTGTATTTTATCGATAAACACACAACACAAGAACAATTCCATTTTTGGATTTTTAAAGAGTCTCATTAGAAAATTACTTTAATATGTGACCTCTTTTTGGTGCCTTTTATGTTTATTTCAATAAAAGCTTTCTCATTTCCTTAATTTATTGATTCAACAATCAATGTGTTGTATTTTAGCAGCAGAAAGGCAGAACTGAGTACACTAATATCCCGTTTATTTATAGCAAGCAATATCGTTATTGCAATATTCAACAATGTTATTGCATACTTTTCTCATCTTGCAGCTTTCTACTGATCAGGACATGTTGTAGGACAAATATTTATCCAATCAGCAAATTATCTTTTGGGGAACAAGAAGCAAAATGCCAAATTCTAAGATCAATAGGGCTGCAACTGCGATCTTCAATATCACTTAATCTGACAATTATAATTATTTGAGAGTCCAAGGTGACGTCTTCAAATGTTTTGTTTTGTCCAACCATCAAGTCCAAAACCCAAATATATTCGGTTTACGATTTTAGAAGATTGGGGAAACCATGAAATCCTCACATAAGAGAAGTTGGAAAAATATTCCTACAAAATGACTCAAAGCAATTAATCAAATAATGTTCTGTCTGCACCTAAAGTGTGATTCTTGGAGGTTATGACTAAGAAAACATTAAATCATTGACTGATGTTATCATCTAATGAAGATAATAGGTCCCGCACGGCATGCTTCAATGTCTAGGATCTATTTCATGCATGTTGACAAAAAAAAAAAGGTTATTGAGTGATGAATAAAAAGTCTTAGCAAGATTTATAGAAAATTAATGGCAACGACTTTACAAGTCTGTTTGTTATGGAAACACTGTTTTGAAATGCTCTTTTAGAATTTGTTTTGATTGGTGACCATCCTGGTTATTGTTGCTGTCCAGTGTCTTGTAAGCCCAAAGTAGGTGCAGGACACTCAAATAAACAAAATAATCAATCTAGGCCAACTTTTGAACAGTGGCATGTTTGGGCAACATTAAATGAACTGCACGTGCACCTTTGCCATGAAACGAAACTCCTGCACAGCTTGTAAATTAAATGATAACTGCTGCAGTATAATGGCTAACTGAGAGTTCATCACACCCACACAACATATTCGCTCACATGTGGGTCAGTTAAGAAGCGTTACAAGTTGTTTTTATTATAACTTTACGTATAAAGAACACAGCTAACTTTAACTTTACTTGCTAGCTGTGTGATAAGCTAGCATTAAAATCAGCCACGACAGAAAAAGTTACCTCCAGGCTCCAGGGGTGTCAGTATCCACATTTTACTGCCTTTTGTTGCCTTTTCTTATATTCAAACCACCAGTAAGTTAGAAGTAACGTTAATGCAACATGTTAAGACTAACAGTAACAACATTTACAGCAAAATCATCAACAAGGCGCGCCACCGCGTGACGTAATAACGCTGCGCCACTGCAGTCTTTTCAAAATAAAAGTCTTAGCCCTAATTCAACAAAGGTTAGTGAACCTTTTACAAATTATAATTAATCTGTTATTATTAAAGTAATATTGTAAATTTCTGAAGAAAATGATTGGTCATGATGACACTAACACTCACTGGTGCGCTACAAGAGGAAATAATCAATATAAAGAGGAAAAGTGGTGGAAGGTAGACTACAAATACGGTTGGCTTGTGCTTTACTTGAGTATTTGCAGTTTCTGCTTCTTTATACTTCAAATGCAGTACAATTCAGAAGCAAATATTGTATATTTAAGTGATAACTTTATATACTTTCTGATTCTGATTAATAATACAAATACAATCAACAAATAGGCCTACATTAGATTATGATGTACTATTTTTGGTTGAGATAAGACTTTGTTGATCCCGTGTGGAATTCATAAGCTGTATCACTGATTCTTGAGAATTTGGATAAAACATTAATTAAAAAAAATTAATCGTTAAGAAATCTAAACATATGTGTTTATGGAACAAGGTCTCAGCAATCGAGCAATATTTCTGGGCAACCTCCTGATTTTGTCATTTTTTCATAAATGATGTGTTTTTCCTGTCGTTGCTTAGTATCATGAAACTTTCATCATTAGCATTAAATATACAAAATAATAATTGTGGACATAAAATAATCACATTTTTTATTTCAAATAGACATTTACTTCAATACATCAACTGCATTCGAAGAACATATTGTAGTCATATTCATTTAAAACAAAGAAAGTTCCATCTGACGATGGTGACACAGACCTGACGGTGGTGAAAGTGACGTAATTACAATAAACTATTTGTTATGTACAAGTTATCCTTCTGTAAATATTAACAATGGCGATTGGCAAGATAAAAACTACAGTACAACTGCAATGTTTTAAGCATAAATAAGACAGAAACCTGACGGTGTTGACGTCTGACGGTGGTGACAAAACACACTAAACATGTTTAACTCTTTAAAATTATACAGCTCTGTTTAATTAAACAAACCTCAACCGCAGACAGATAAGACTGCAGCCTACTGGTGATGCTATGTTGATCTAAACCTTGACCTGTGAATAATGGAATAACTTAAACAAATTAGTACGTTCAAATAGTGTTAATTTAATTGCTAATCCCTGAGCCTGCAGATTCAGTGTCATTTCTGTGTTAATGGGCCAAAACTGTCACCTGATCTTTTGAGTTTCCAATATGTTTGAACATATTGATAGATATGCCAGATATGTTTAGAATAACACAATATATATTGTGTTATGGGGCGAATTTCCTATTCTAAATGACACTACTCAATTAGTAGTTCAAGCAAGTAATAAAAAAATTAAACATGTGTAGTAAATTGGTAAATAACAAATAAACCATTTGACAATGCCAGAAATGATATACATTTTTATTTAATCTTAAAATATGAATCAGAAACAATCCAGACAGTCAACAATTCTCAAATGTTAATTTATGCAGAGTTAACAGATAATTGCCAGGGGAGTTATTTGCAGATTTTGTTATAAAAGTCAGTACAGTTTGGTCCCTCACAAACATTTACGATAAACAAAATCCAAAATAAACATTGCACATTGCTGTATTATTTTTTTTGCATTAATTGCTGAGCTCAAAACAAAGGATAATTTTCAGATTTCCACTGTTGGCCTGCAGCTGGTCTGAGACGGCCTCGTCCCCAGAGGCAGGGTAGTTTGTGATTGACTCTCATCACTGCAATGCTCGTACAAGAGTCAGGTTTACGGATGAGCTCACACCAGTCTGGATAGTCCACAGGTTTAGGTCCACTGTAGGTCAGATCAGAGTTAGAGTATGCTATAAACAAATGAGTTTGAATATTTGTTGGGAGTGATTGTGAATTCACTCACTGGTCACAGCATCCTACTCCAAAAGGCTCCATGCAGACACACAGGTAACAGTCTCTGGTTATCCAGCTCTCTCCTATCCCGTACATCTGCCCCATGTGTTCACAGCTCCCTGAAAATTAAAATATCAGTAATTGTGACACATACAGCAGTGGATTCACTTGGATAAAAGTAGAAATACAATGTAAAATATACTCGATTACAAGTAAAAGTCCTGCATTAAAGATGTTACTTAAGTAGAAGTACATAAAATACAATTATACAGAATTCATAGTATTATATAATTACACATATTATAGTATAGTTGTATTATTACTGATGCATTAAGCAGCATTTAAATATTGCAGCAGGTCTAGAGCTAATTTTGGGTTCTTTAATATATAACAATGCATTATATTTCCTAAATTGATCATATGATCTGGACATTTTTTAATTTGCAAAGTAATTAGTAATGTAAATGTACTGGGGTAAAAAGTACAATGATACCCTCTGAAATGTAGTGAAGACGTATAACGTAGCATAAAAGTAAAGTACAAGTATCTTGATTTGCTACCACTGGACATGTACAAATATAAGACTATGGGAAACATTATGTTCACACACATACATTTATATACACATACTGCACCTTTAGTATTGAAGAAGCACTCGCCACTGTTATACACAGAGAAACATGGTACACTGGCACTCAGGAAACACAGTAAAGCCAAAAACACTCCTCCTGCTGTGTTTGCCATTTCTCAAAAGAAGCAGTGCACTGTTAAAAAACAAAAAAACAAAGAACTCATTAAAAACATTATAACCAGATGAGAGAAATGCCAGATTGGTGGTCTTACCTCTTTCAAAGTTTGCACTATTAATAAAGAAACCTTCCCCTTCTTTTCTGGCTGTTGCTCGTGCTTTCATTCACCCTCTTGTTGTTTGTCTCTGTGTCTCCTCCTCAGTGCCACTCTTGAACTGATGCTCTCTCTCTCTCCCTGTGGGCTCAGATATTTATACTGAACCAGCACGTCTTCATCTCTACTTTCTTCATTGCTATTTGTCCACCTCCCCCTCACCCCCACACTCATTAATTACCTTCTATATCTGCATGCACACATACAGTACGCAGACACAAACAAACGTACAAGCATGATTATTACAGCGTTCGTCATTCCCTCTTGTGCTGCTCCACAGAAATTGCTCTAGAGTATACAGTGTGCACTCTTTCAGATAACATTTGTCTCAGGGTTTGCCATTTGACCCTATCTGTAGATCTCATTGGTGACACTATCCATAGGACAACCAGCCGGTGACCCCTTGACCCCTTGACCCCTGCTCAACATCCAGATGCATGTAAACCTATTTTATTGTGACATCCAATGAACGATTTGAAGATTAATAGAAAAAGTTATTTGTCTTTATTGTAATAATCTAGTATTTTTTATTGTATTCATTGATAATTGTGTTTCTTTTATTTAATTGTTAATTGTTTTAATTAATAAACACGTTTTGCACTAATTAGATCATTCTCATAACAATATTATCATATGTAAGGCTAATGTTTGCATAAATATTATTCTCATATCATTATCATAATGTTCACAGCGTATTTTTGCACTAATATTATCATTCTTATATCATTATCATTATTAGCATAATGTGTATAAGCGTTTTACATTAACATATTATAAAGTATAACATGTAAAGCTTATCCTTGTATTTTTACCTCTTTCTCCCCTCTATTGGGTTACATTAAGATCTACGTGTCTCTGCAGATTGTCACCCGAGGACAAATAGTGTTTTGAATTTAAATTAATTTAATTGAATCTCCTACAACCAAATGATCAAATTTATTTTTTGAAAAGTAGTTTAAATGTTAGTTTTATTTATTGTTTTTTTCTTGGGCTTTATGACTGCTATGACTTGCTGATATTGTCATATCTAGTTATATACTACCATGATGTGTCTTTTGAAATGCTTTGTACCGTATCTCATCGCCCAGTGTTATGTTGTGTATAAGAAAACTCTAATTAATTCATTGCAAACCAAAGAAATGTGTTTGACATGGTTTGTTTTTGCATCATTGTGTTTTCTGTTGTTGTCAGGAACAGGGGAGTTGACATGACATTGTTTAAATAAGAGGTTATTTTTTTGCGTTGGATGGATAGACTGTACTTGGTTGCTGGTTGGATGTCTTTGTGCTGGAAGTTGTTTGAATAAACTACCCTGAGTCCTTTAATAACATAGGCTTATGTGGACCTACCCATGAATGCAAGCATGCACACGCGCACACACGCACACTGTTTAGGTGATTTAATTTCATTGCCTAGACTAGAGGCTTACCTTAACCTATCCTCGTGTACCAATGAACCTATCTGCAGTAACAAACACAGGACACAATTTTGGACAACCATGCCCCGTACAGGTTCAGCAGTTTTAAAATCAAACCTGAATTTGTTCCTCAAATGTGACTACATATCAGATGAGCGACACATGGTCATGCAGTAATCCCAGAAACCATCTAGTCTTAACAACATTGCCTCAGATTACTCTGCACCCTGTCCCTCCAGTTTCCTATTGTTATCAGAATAGTTTAGGTTTCACCAGCGGGCCTTCCTACCATGGCCTGGTATGTACATTAGTATACAATGTAGCTTTATGAATGTGACATTTTGTGGCTGCATTTTCATAATAAGTACTGTTGTACAGTAACTAATTTGATTATTATTTCTCACATGCGTGCCACTGATTTTCCCGCCAGTGCTCCCACCGACTTGTGCACATTAGGATGCATCTTATTACGCTTGCTTAGAAAAGTGAACTATTACATAAAGAAATGCCCTTTGAAGAATTAATTGACTGGGTTGGAGGTCATATCATTAGCCAAAAGTCTAAAAGCATGTTCCCTCTATGTATAATCAGTTCATTAAAGTATAAAAATAGTATGTGAAGCATATAGCTTGCTATGTGTGATGCAATAGGACGTGAATCAGAGATGAGGAGTCAGTAATGAATCACTGCAGATGATGATAGCATGCCATCAGGCTTTATTTACATCTTGCATGGAGAAAATCACAGATGATGACAAAAGATGACCTTACTTGTACATTCCTACTGAAAAGAAAACCCCCCAAAAAGGCTCCTCAAGAGCAGTTAGGGAATACAAATGGCAGAGTTGTTATCAATTAAAAGACTTTAGAGGGAAGGGAGAATAAAACAGGAGTGAAGTGACTGACTCGAAACACGGATGTACTTACATACACTACATAGACCTCATTGTGCAAAAGAAAAGTAAGACTATTGTCTCAGCTGTCAGCCTTGTTAAAAAGATTATTGTGTATGTTCATGTGTTTGAGAGAAACAAGCAGTGTTTACATAGTGTAACTTGATATTCAGGGACATTTTTGTTTACTTTTTTATTCAGAACATATAGAAGATTTGAATAATTAATACCTCATGGATAATGTTTTACTGTTCTGCATTTATTTAAAACACCTCAACACTTATAATGTATGTTCACACCTTCTTCACATAGATTACTTAAAGAAACTGCAATTAAACTGAAAGAATACAAGGGAACATTACAATGATATTCCACAATACTTAGCAAAAAGATAATAATGCACCGATTGCAAACGATACCATCCAAAACCATTTACCTGAACATCTGACTTCCCCGGTCTTTTATCAGAAGTACAACAAGGATCAGAAGTCAATGCCAGACTCTGTAGGAATATGTCTGATATTTAGTTGACACGATGAAGCACAAGAACAACCGAATATCAAACATATCACACAGCTTCTAGCCAGTCAGATCCTCATCAGACTGGAAAAACCTGTCGACAAGAGAGACAAATAAGTGAGAACAGTCAGTCAGCTTGTTTCAGACTACATGAACCTGTCCAACACAAAAGGGATATGACGGCCTTGAGGGACACACTCACGGACACAGGGAATCATAGATCCTGTTGGCATTTAGGATCACCCGGCTTCAGCAAAAGCAAGAAAAGGCGAGGCAAGATCCAACGCAAGTAAAAATATGATGATACTTACCAATTCCTTTTATCCATTGACAGCGTCCCCATTTCTTGTCTGTAAAACTCTTGGAAAAACAAGTGGTTAGAGTATAAAATGTGATTACTCTGAGTGTGTGTGAAGTTAAAAAGAGTCACGACTAACTGTTAAAAGTGTGTGTGATCTGTGTGTATGAGCTATTCCTCAGTGAGACAGCATTTATATACGCAACCCTGTGAGTTTGGGGGGGCCCATACACTCACTCAGTAGCACACACACTCTCAGTGCCTCATGTAATTAGAGGTATATTGATCAGCTGTTGTGGCCTGCAGCCTTTCCTCCCCACATTAACCTGATCAATAGATGTGATGTTCATCCTACTGTGAGCGCCCTCACACACACGACCGCAGATGCAAAGTCAAATAACTTTCAGTTATTGCCTGTAGGGAGGACACGACGGTCACCTCACCATCACTAGTTGTATCCTGTTAATGTTTTCCTTTAACAATTCAGATGTATATCATATTGCTGATATTTCAAATAACTACCTTTATATAGGGATGCATGCATGCAGTAAACGTAGCTACAGTATATTCATTTTTATAATAATGCTTTAAGATAATGTTTATTACATTTTTATTAAGAGAAAAAGAAAAGTAAAAAAGGTGTTACGTAGTACAGCGCACGAAGAAGAACGTGTAAATAAAATGTGTTAATATTAATTCCTTCCTGTGTCGGCATCCGCGATCTTAAAGCTTCTTTTTCTTTACACAATATCTCTCCACAAAAGTATTTGCATGTGGGAGTTTTACAACTGCATTACCCATATTTAGGTTTTGATATTTTTCCTACTGTGTGGCAAGATTTGCAGTTAAAATGTTTTTAGGATATTTGTTCAATATGGCAAGAAATACTATCCTTAAATGTTTTCCAAAGTGGAAGACTGTCAGGGGATGCTTTGGATATTGGTCATGTATGTTGGAAAGTAACTAAGTACATTTACTCAAGAACATTTACTAAACCTTTAGGTACTTTGCTTAAGTATTTCCATTTTATGCTATAATTTACACTTCACTACTTCCACTACATTTAATTTGTTTGTTTTTCTAGTCCACATTTACTTGGCAGCTATAGTTACTAATCACTTTAAAGATCACGGTTTCACCAAATGTACTGTTATAGATTAAAGTATGCAGCAGTACATACAGTAGTACTGCTTTCACAGTCATGCTTAAACACTAATACTAATCTAATGATATAATACTGTGAGTGGTCATTGCTGTTAATACTTACGTAGGCTACTTCTACTTTTACCTAATTAAAAGGGTCTCTATAGTTTTTCCACCGTTGGTTTTTGGTATTCAAGTGTGTTATATACTTGTCATAATTTTGTATATTTGCAATTTGTTAGGTTATGTTGGTCAAGATGAAAAATGTGGCTCTGTATGTTAAACAGTGTCTCTGACTGGATTAATACAATTACTAATATTCAGATACTCATTTAAAGGTTTAGGAAAATAAGTGCTAACATAAGGGCACTGCGGCCAAGGTGACCTCTGGCTGTCAGGATGACCTCTGACTGGTGATGGTATTATCACTCTATCCGTATGATTAGGAGGGGATGGGGTGGGGATTGTAACACGTGTTGACTTCACATCATCTGTCAGATATGGTGGTTAATAAAGAATACAACACTTTCACTGTGGGTCAATCTGGATTTTTGTTTTTAATCAGCAAGAAGCAGGTGTAGAACAGGTGCAGCTGAGCAGAAGCACATTGTCAGAATAAGAATTTATTTCCAGAATACAGTATGTTAGTCAGTGATATTAAGTATTTGACTGTCGTATATCACGTCATGTCATTCCTTCATTTACAAACATCAAACTTCAATCAGTCACAGACAGACTATTTTTGACACAAAGGTACATTATCTGCTATGTTTTAAGATTAGACAGTACAATTCGTAAACAGCAACCTTCGTTTATGACATCAGTGAGACTGAAAGTCCCCCCTCTGACGTCTCTGTATCCTCTCCCGGTATGAGGCTGACCTTGTGAGCCTATTGGGGCGGAATGATAGCCCTCTGATTGCCTAATTGAGAGCCTGGGGGGAGTATTTTAATCTCCAACAGATGGAGGGCAAGTGTGAGGCAAAGTGAGAGATGATCATATAACGCAAAATGGTTAAAAAAGAAACTATATGTGGATTAAAAAACAAATATTTCATATTCAGACAAATAATTCACTTGTCAGTCTTGTTATAGTCCGAGTCCCTACCCCTGAATTACGTAGAACAAATTCATTATCTTAGATTCAGTCCAAGCTTCAAGGTTATTATGTTTTTCCGCTAACATATTAAAAGATTGAAAGATAAAAATCTTTAACAAGTCAAAGTTAGTTTCGGTTGGATTGAACAGATAACATTGTTGCAGATGTGAGTCTATATTCAGCTGAAGTAGTTTGACTGCTAATTTCTTGTAAAGATAAAGCACTAAAAACATCTAATTAAATAAAATATCTGAATCTAATTTGACAATTTAAAAACAGTCCAAGTTCAGCTGGGTCATTCGTTTCTACATGTGGTGAATCAGAGGAACATAAAAAATACAAAATCACAGAAAAGAAAAAAGGTTCAAATTCAAAATTTGAATACAAAGGATCTTGCTCTTGATAAAAACAGACTAATAATATCAATACACCATGACATCACATAACAAAGCTCAGAATAATAACATACTAAATAAATAAATCAGCCTCATGAAATACAAAGAAATCATCCTGTCATAGAAACTAATGTGAACTTGACACTATATTGTAAAAATGTTGTTGAAAATGTTCCAGAATAATGAAAATATGATTAAATTTCTGCCATGAACACTTTACAAAAGCTGATGTTATAGCATAATAAAATGCACAACTAAACAAAAGTGCATTTCAAGTATTTTTTCTCTCATCAAGATTGTTCTGTATTGTTAGGTTAAAATATAATGCTACACACAAAAACAACAACAACTTAGGCATAGCTTTTATTGAAAACTAACAGAAATACATGATGAAGCTTTAGGATCAGACGGACTACAAACTGCACAGCCAAAGCTTCATCGTGATAACAGAGTGAATTTCACACACACACACACACACACACACACACACACACACACACACACACACACACACACACACACACACACACACACACACACACACACACACACACACCCTGAGGCAGGGTCACTTCAAAGAAAGACAGAGCCAGACAAGGTTAACAACGATTATTCAATACCTATTTCTGTGTTTTCAGCGTTGGAGATGGAGGAATTATCTAACGGAGTGAAAAAAACTAAGTAAAGACCAGAAAAAAAGCATAAGGTACAGCAGCAATAGAGACAAATCAGAGGTACGGACAGTGTACAAGTTGAACAGTGACAATGAAAACATACAGAGGGGGATTGTGTTTCTCTCTTCCTGCTTCAGATTTATTTGTATTTCCGAGTATCCCCTATTTACAAGCAATCAAATAACTGACATGACAATATATTAAAAAAATTAATCTATTATTGAGTTGTGAAAAGGAGGCATGACACACCCTGGCCACACCATGTGATGCGTTTAGCTTTTCTTTCTACGTCTCACACACATGTAATAATAATAATAATAATAATAATAATAATAATAATAATAATAATAATAATAATAATAATAATAATAATAATAATAATAATAATAATAATAAATTGTATTTGTAAAGCGCCTTTCAAAGCTAAAAGCAATCTCAAGGCGCTAAAATGCAGGACAACAACAAAAACAACGACAACAACAGACATAAGAGGTTACGGAAATGCTCTTTTGAAGAGAAAAGTTTTTAGGCCCTTCTTGAAGGAGTCGGTGGCCTGTGGAGCCCTCATGTGTTCTGGGAGGGAATTCCACAGGTGAGGAGCGGCTGAGCAGAAGGCCCGACCGATTGTACTCAATCCTGAATGAGACAGGAAGCCAGAGGAGCGAGTGAAGAATGGGTGTGATGTGGTTATATTTTTGCACCCTCATCAGGATCCTAGCGGCACTGTTTTGGATATATTGGAGCTTTTGAAGTCTCCCGCTTGGAATCCCGATGATGTAGTTTGCTCTCATCAATCATTACCTGTGCAACCAGGATACAGCCTGGTGGAGTATTTCACAACCTTGCGTCTGTTAAGCCACACACCCTGACTATTGTGTACAGTGTGTAGTGATCAAAGGTTAATGACGATCCTGAAACAGCAATACAAGGAGTACAATATGCATTGTGGTGATGTGTACTTAACAAAAGGTTCCTGTTACATTTTTTTCAGTCTTGGAATCTCTTTGAAACGTATGAAAAAGAGGTTGTAATACCTCATCACTGTTTAGGGGCCTCTGCTTTCGGTTGTTCTTGTTTAGGGGCCTCTGCCTTTGGTTGTTCTTGTTTAGGAGCCTCTGCTTTTGGTGATTCTTGTTTAGGGGCCTCTGCTTTTGGTTCTTATTGTTTAGGGGCCTCTGCTTTTGGTTCTTCTTGTTTAGGGGCCTCTGCCTTTGGTTGTTCTTGTTTAGGAGCCTCTGCTTTTGGTTCTTCTTGTTTAGGGGCCCTCTGCTTTTGGTTCTTCTTGTTTAGGGGCCTCTGCTTTTTGGTTCTTCTTGTTTAGGGGCCTCTGCTTTCACCTCTTCTTGTTTAGGGGCCTCCGCCTTTGGTTGTTCTTGTTTAGGAGCCTCTGCTTTCGCCTCTTCTTGTTTAGGGGCCTCTGCTTTTAGTTCTTCTTGTTTAGGGGCCCTCTGCTTATGGTTCTTCTTGTTTAGGGGCCTCTGCTTTTGGTTCTTCTTGTTTAGGGGCCTCTGCTTTCACCTCTTCTTGTTTAGGGGCCTCCGCCTTTGGTTTGTCTTGTTTAGTGGCCCTTTGCTATTGGTTCTTCTTGTTTAGGGGCCTCTGCTTTTGGTTCTTGTTGTTTAGGGGCCTCTGCCTTTAGTTCTTCTTGTTTAGGGGCCTCTGCTTTTGGTTCTTCTTGTTTAGGGGCCTCTGCTTTCACCTCTTCTTGTTTAGGGGCCTCTGCTTTTGGTTCTTCTTGTTTAGTGGCCCTCTGCTTTTGGTTCTTCTTGTTTAGGGGCCTCTGCTTTTGGTTATTCTTGTTTAGGGGCCCTCTGCTTTTGGTTCTTCTTGTTTAGGGGGCCTCTGCCTTTGGTTCTTCTTGTTTAGGGGCCTCTGCTTTTGGTTCTTCTTGTTTAGGGGCCCTCTGCTTTTGGTTCTTCTTGTTTAGGGGCCTCTGCTTTTGGTTCTTATTGTTTAGGGGCCTCTGCTTTTGGTTCTTGTTGTTTAGGGGACTCTGCCTTTGGTTGTTCTTGTTTAGGGGCCTCTGCTTTGGGTTCTTCTTGTTTAGGGGCCTCTGCTGTTGGTTCTTCTTGTTTAGGGGCCTCTGCCTTTGGTTCTTCTTGTTTAGGGGCCTCTGCTTTTGGTTCTTCTTGTTTAGGGGCCTCTGCCTTTGGTTCTTCTTGTTTAAGGGCCTCTGCCTTTGGTTTTTCTTGTTTAGGGGTCTCTGCCTTTGGTTCTTCTGGATTAGGGTCTTCTGCTTTTGGTTCTTCTTGTTTAGGGGCCTCTGCTTTCACCTCTTCTTGTTTAGGGGCCTCTGCTTTTGGTTCTTCTTGTTTAGGGGCCTCTGCTTTTGGTTCTTCTTGTTTAGGGGCCTCTGCTTTTGGTTCTTCTTGTTTAGGGGCCTCTGTTTTTGGTTCTTCTTGTTTAGGGGCCTCTGCTTTTGGTTCTTCTTGTTTAGGGGCCTCTGCTTTCACCTCTTCTTGTTTAGGGGCCTTCGCCTTTGGTTGTTCTTGTTTAGGAGCCTCTGCTTTCGCCTCTTCTTGTTTAGGGGCCTCTGCTTTCGCCTCTTCTTGTTTAGGGGCCTCTGCTTTTGGTTCTTCTTGTTTAGGGGCCTCTGCTTTCGCCTCTTCTTGTTTAGGGGCCTCTGCTTTTGGTTCGTCTTGTTTAGGGGCCCTCTGCTTTTGGTTCTTCTTGTTTAGTGGCCCTTTGCTATTGGTTCTTCTTGTTTATGGGCCTCTGCTTTTGGTTCTTGTTGTTTAGGGGACTCTGCCTTTGGTTGTTCTTGTCGTCGAACTGAAAATAAATATCGAGGAGATGACAAAAAATCTGGCGTCCGTAAACACTAACATACAAGAGCTGAAGCAGAAGAAGGCAGCCCGTAAACAATCATCACAGACCCTTATTAAGGGTCTGGAGACCTGTAAAACAGCGATGGTAACACACACACACACACACACACACACACACACACACACACACACACACACACACACACACAGAGGTACTCGCATACATGCATACACTACAATCATAACACCTCTGACAGGAAGGTACTGGTTTTCAGGATGCACAAGAAAGCTAATATTGACAGTGTGAAGTTGGCATGACGGGATCAACTCAGTATTCAGACTCCCTGACTATTGTGTACAGTGTGTAGTGATCAAAGGTTAATGACGATCCTGAAACAGCAATACAAGGAGTACAATATGCATTGTGGTGATGTGTACTTAACAAAAGGTTCCTGTTACATTTTTTTCAGTCTTGGAATCTCTTTGAAACGTATGAAAAAGAGGTTGTAATACCTCATCACTGTTTAGGGGCCTCTGCTTTCGGTTGTTCTTGTTTAGGGGCCTCTGCCTTTGGTTGTTCTTGTTTAGGAGCCTCTGCTTTTGGTGATTCTTGTTTAGGGGCCTCTGCTTTTGGTTCTTATTGTTTAGGGGCCTCTGCTTTTGGTTCTTCTTGTTTAGGGGCCTCTGCCTTTGGTTCTTCTTGTTAAGGGGCCTCTGCCTTTGGTTTTTCTTGTTTAGGGGTCTCTGCCTTTGGTTCTTCTTGATTAGGGTCTTCTGCTTTTGGTTCTTCTTGTTTAGGGGCCTCTGCTTTTGGTTATTCTTGTTTAGGGGTCTCTGCTTTTGGTTCTTCTTGTTTAGGGGCCCTCTGCTTTTGGTTCTTCTTGTTTAGGGGCCTCTGCTTTTTGGTTCTTCTTGTTTAGGGGCCTCTGCTTTCACCTCTTCTTGTTTAGGGGCCTCCGCCTTTGGTTGTTCTTGTTTAGGAGCCTCTGCTTTCGCCTCTTCTTGTTTAGGGGCCTCTGCTTTTAGTTCTTCTTGTTTAGGGCCCTCTGCTTATGGTTCTTCTTGTTTAGGGGCCTCTGCTTTTGGTTCTTCTTGTTTAGGGGCCTCTGCTTTCACCTCTTCTTGTTTAGGGGCCTCCGCCTTTGGTTTGTCTTGTTTAGTGGCCCTTTGCTATTGGTTCTTCTTGTTTAGGGGCCTCTGCTTTTGGTTCTTGTTGTTTAGGGGCCTCTGCCTTTAGTTCTTCTTGTTTAGGGGCCTCTGCTTTTGGTTCTTCTTGTTTAGGGGCCTCTGCTTTCACCTCTTCTTGTTTAGGGGCCTCTGCTTTTGGTTCTTCTTGTTTAGTGGCCCTCTGCTTTTGGTTCTTCTTGTTTAGGGGCCTCTGCTTTTGGTTATTCTTTTTTAGGGGCCCTCTGCTTTTGGTTCTTCTTGTTTAGGGGGCCTCTGCCTTTGGTTTTCTTGTTTAGGGGCCTCTGCTTTTGGTTCTTCTTGTTTAGGGGCCCTCTGCTTTTGGTTCTTCTTGTTTAGGGGCCTCTGCTTTTGGTTCTTATTGTTTAGGGGCCTCTGCTTTTGGTTCTTCTTGTTTAGGGGCCTCTGCTTTTGGTTCTTCTTGTTTAGGGGCCTCTGCTTTTGGTTCTTCTTGTTTAGGGGCCTCTGTTTTTGGTTCTTCTTGTTTAGGGGCCTCTGCTTTTGGTTCTTCTTGTTTAGGGGCCTCTGCTTTCACCTCTTCTTGTTTAGGGGCCTTCGCCTTTGGTTGTTCTTGTTTAGGAGCCTCTGCTTTCGCCTCTTCTTGTTTAGGGGCCTCTGCTTTCGCCTCTTCTTGTTTAGGGGCCTCTGCTTTTGGTTCTTCTTGTTTAGGGGCCTCTGCTTTCGCCTCTTCTTGTTTAGGGGCCTCTGCTTTTGGTTCGTCTTGTTTAGGGGCCCTCTGCTTTTGGTTCTTCTTGTTTAGTGGCCCTTTGCTATTGGTTCTTCTTGTTTATGGGCCTCTGCTTTTGGTTCTTGTTGTTTAGGGGACTCTGCCTTTGGTTGTTCTTGTCGTCGAACTGAAAATAAATATCGAGGAGATGACAAAAAATCTGGCGTCCGTAAACACTAACATACAAGAGCTGAAGCAGAAGAAGGCAGCCCGTAAACAATCATCACAGACCCTTATTAAGGGTCTGGAGACCTGTAAAACAGCGATGGTAACACACACACACACACACACACACACACACACACACACACACACACACACACACACACACACACACACACACACACACACACACACAGAGGTACTCGCATACATGCATACACTACAATCATAACACCTCTGACAGGAAGGTACTGGTTTTCAGGATGCACAAGAAAGCTAATATTGACAGTGTGAAGTTGGCATGACGGGATCAACTCAGTATTCAGACTCCCTGACTATTGTGTACAGTGTGTAGTGATCAAAGGTTAATGACGATCCTGAAACAGCAATACAAGGAGTACAATATGCATTGTGGTGATGTGTACTTAACAAAAGGTTCCTGTTACATTTTTTTCAGTCTTGGAATCTCTTTGAAACGTATGAAAAAGAGGTTGTAATACCTCATCACTGTTTAGGGGCCTCTGCTTTCGGTTGTTCTTGTTTAGGGGCCTCTGCCTTTGGTTGTTCTTGTTTAGGAGCCTCTGCTTTTGGTGATTCTTGTTTAGGGGCCTCTGCTTTTGGTTCTTATTGTTTAGGGGCCTCTGCTTTTGGTTCTTCTTGTTTAGGGGCCTCTGCCTTTGGTTCTTCTTGTTAAGGGGCCTCTGCCTTTGGTTTTTCTTGTTTAGGGGTCTCTGCCTTTGGTTCTTCTTGATTAGGGTCTTCTGCTTTTGGTTCTTCTTGTTTAGGGGCCTCTGCTTTTGGTTATTCTTGTTTAGGGGTCTCTGCTTTTGGTTCTTCTTGTTTAGGGGCCCTCTGCTTTTGGTTCTTCTTGTTTAGGGGCCTCTGCTTTTTGGTTCTTCTTGTTTAGGGGCCTCTGCTTTCACCTCTTCTTGTTTAGGGGCCTCCGCCTTTGGTTGTTCTTGTTTAGGAGCCTCTGCTTTCGCCTCTTCTTGTTTAGGGGCCTCTGCTTTTAGTTCTTCTTGTTTAGGGGCCCTCTGCTTATGGTTCTTCTTGTTTAGGGGCCTCTGCTTTTGGTTCTTCTTGTTTAGGGGCCTCTGCTTTCACCTCTTCTTGTTTAGGGGCCTCCGCCTTTGGTTTGTCTTGTTTAGTGGCCCTTTGCTATTGGTTCTTCTTGTTTAGGGGCCTCTGCTTTTGGTTCTTGTTGTTTAGGGGCCTCTGCCTTTAGTTCTTCTTGTTTAGGGGCCTCTGCTTTTGGTTCTTCTTGTTTAGGGGCCTCTGCTTTCACCTCTTCTTGTTTAGGGGCCTCTGCTTTTGGTTCTTCTTGTTTAGTGGCCCTCTGCTTTTGGTTCTTCTTGTTTAGGGGCCTCTGCTTTTGGTTATTCTTTTTTAGGGGCCCTCTGCTTTTGGTTCTTCTTGTTTAGGGGGCCTCTGCCTTTGGTTTTCTTGTTTAGGGGCCTCTGCTTTTGGTTCTTCTTGTTTAGGGGCCCTCTGCTTTTGGTTCTTCTTGTTTAGGGGCCTCTGCTTTTGGTTCTTATTGTTTAGGGGCCTCTGCTTTTGGTTCTTCTTGTTTAGGGGCCTCTGCTTTTGGTTCTTCTTGTTTAGGGGCCTCTGCTTTTGGTTCTTCTTGTTTAGGGGCCTCTGTTTTTGGTTCTTCTTGTTTAGGGGCCTCTGCTTTTGGTTCTTCTTGTTTAGGGGCCTCTGCTTTCACCTCTTCTTGTTTAGGGGCCTTCGCCTTTGGTTGTTCTTGTTTAGGAGCCTCTGCTTTCGCCTCTTCTTGTTTAGGGGCCTCTGCTTTCGCCTCTTCTTGTTTAGGGGCCTCTGCTTTTGGTTCTTCTTGTTTAGGGGCCTCTGCTTTCGCCTCTTCTTGTTTAGGGGCCTCTGCTTTTGGTTCGTCTTGTTTAGGGGCCCTCTGCTTTTGGTTCTTCTTGTTTAGTGGCCCTTTGCTATTGGTTCTTCTTGTTTATGGGCCTCTGCTTTTGGTTCTTGTTGTTTAGGGGACTCTGCCTTTGGTTGTTCTTGTCGTCGAACTGAAAATAAATATCGAGGAGATGACAAAAAATCTGGCGTCCGTAAACACTAACATACAAGAGCTGAAGCAGAAGAAGGCAGCCCGTAAACAATCATCACAGACCCTTATTAAGGGTCTGGAGACCTGTAAAACAGCGATGGTAACACACACACACACACACACACACACACACACACACACACACACACACACACACACACACACACACACACACACACAGAGGTACTCGCATACATGCATACACTACAATCATAACACCTCTGACAGGAAGGTACTGGTTTTCAGGATGCACAAGAAAGCTAATATTGACAGTGTGAAGTTGGCATGACGGGATCAACTCAGTATTCAGACTCATAAAATATTAGCCTATGTGGGTCAATATAAAGCCTGATATTAATGTTGCACCTAATTTAGAGACAGTGGTGAAAGAAAATGTCCTTCTTAAAGGGCCTACGAAATGATAAACATGAAATTCTACTGATGATAGTAAATGCTATTTGTGGTGTAAAATGATGTGTTATTGATGACACTATGCCCGCAGTATTTAATAAATCACGATTTAGTATGTCGACCACCGATGTTGACATCGCCGCTACCGGAAACAGCCGACGCCGTGTTCTGACGTCACAAGTAGAACACAGTCCACTAGTTGAATACACAGACAGCGGACCACTGAGCAATAGACCGGTTCTTCTTCTCCTTAGCCCAGGTCTGACATTGTCTCTGGTTCAGGAGTGGCTTGACATGAGGAATGCGACAGTTGTAGCCCATGTCCTGGATACGTCTGTGCGTGGTGGCTCTTCACTGGCTCCCCCAAATTTTTTAATGGCTTCTTCTTGACGATCCTCTCAAGGCTGCGGTTATCCCTGTTGCTTGTGCACCTTTTCCGACCACACTTTTTCCTTCCATTCAACTTTCTATGTATATGTTTGGATACAGCACTCTGAACAGTCAGCTTCTTTAGCAATGACCTTTTGAGACTTTCCCTCCTTGTGGAGAGTGTCAATGACTAGTGATGGCAGTGTGATACAGAAGCTTCGATACGTGCTTCAAACTCTGGACTACAATTCCATAGAACCACTGCTTCCAAGCTTGCTTCAAATCACGTGACATATGACGTCCGAAGCAGTAACTGCTTCATTTCCTGAATGAATCACCGGACTGGTTCGCGGTCCAATCAGGTGATTCGCTGCCACTGCCTCGTCTCAATTCTGACAGGTTGAGACAGTTTTGAATTTGAGCGCCTCAACACTTTATAACCGCTCTAAACAATGCACAATGTGTGGGTTGTTGTCGTAGTAGTATGCATTATTGCTGTTGAGTTGTTGGTATTGCATTTGTATTTGATCATTATGGAGCCAGCCATACTAGTGAAACAATTTTTATGCATGCCAGCATCATCTGTTGCTTGTGCGCAAGTAAAGAAACCAGATCTATATCTGTTGAAAGAAAAATGTACATCCCACATAACTATGCGCAGCTCGTAGAACAGGCGTTTAATTTCCCTTATCTATATTCAATCTTAAACTGTACTATCATTTAAAGCCTAATAAGCCCACATTTCCCCCCCCCATCACTCTCTTCTCAATAACACATACACACAATCATCAATCTTTATTTTTAAATAGAACATGATATTCAGTCTTAGATGTGTGCGTCAAAGAATTTTCAAGGCAAAGATACATTAAATCCACTGCAGCCTTGCACTTCGCCAGTAGAGGTCACTGTACTTGAAGCTTCAAGTAATGAACCCATTTCCAAAACAATTGGCTGAAGTGGTTCAGTGCTTCACAAAAGCTTCATTTGCCCATCACTATCAATGACTGTCTTCTGGACAACTGTCAAGTCAGCAGTCTTCCCCATGATTGTGAAGCCTGCTGAACCAGATTTAGAGACCATGTAAAGGCTCAGGAAACCTTTGCAGGTGTTTTGAGTGCATTAGTTGATTAGAATGTGACACCGTGAGTCTACAATATTTAACTTTTTCACAATATTCTAATTTTCTGAGATACTGATTTTTGTGTTTTCATTAGCTGTCAGCCGTAATCATCAAGATTAAAACAAATAAAGGCTTGAAATATTTCACTTTGTGTAATGAATCCATATAATATGAGTTTCACTTTTTGAATTGAATTAGTGAAATAAACTGACTTTTCCACGATATTCTAATTTATTGAGATGTACCTGTATACATTTGACTATAGTTCATAAAACTTCCCAATATATAGTAAATACATCATAATAAAACGTAACATTATCCTCAAACGTAAATAGATCGCAAGCTATCCTCCATCGAGTCGATAGCTTGGTTTCCTTGAATGGTTATGGAACCCGACAAATTGTTCGATAGCTAAATATTCAATTATTTCTCTACTTGGACACATCGACGTCTGTAAAGCTGGATAACTTGATAACTTGATTCTTTCTCGAAGTTTCTGCGGTTGAGATTCTATCGTTGTGTCTGATGTCAAACGTCATATATTACGAGGCTGTATATAAAGCATTAGCTATTAGCTCACAAACAGACCGGAGGACAGTGCTGTTTTATAAAGTATAGTCTGTATACTGACCGTCTTACGGTTGCCTATAGTAGCCGGAACACTTACCAGATGTTCATGGAAGTTACGATGTCGTAACTTTACGAGAATTACGTTAAACGGGTAAAGAGTTGCTACTAGGTAGATCCGACCTCCGTACGACCTTAACAGGCTTATGAGCTGCTTACGAGCCTGTCGTGAAACACAGGCATATAAATAGTATGACAATAAGATGACGTTAATATTGACCTTTTTTCTGTATTTTGCATATTGTGTACATGTCCTTACCATTCTTCTTTTGTACATTTAGGTGTACATGTGAAAACTGTACAATTATGGAAGCAATTGAAGAGCTGCTGCCAAGAAAAGGATGTCATGGAGGAACTCAATGAATATGAGGGACATGGTGCAAACATAACCTGCATAACAGATCACCCAGGATTCTAATCAAAGTGTCTGGATGTTTGGGTGTTGCCGACAGCCTACCACAGGTATTCCAAGAGGGAGTCAATAACAAAAGAGTCAGTAACAAAACACAATGTCAGTTCAGTGATTGAATCTGCTTCTCTACAGCACAACAGAACCCCTCTTGTTTGGTTCTTCCACCGACTGCTGAGTGGATCTGGGACTTCGAAAGGTTCCTCATCAACATTGTCTTGGTGTTCTTGGTCATTGACGTGGTCGCGCCTGCATGGACTTGTGGTGTATCCGTGGAGGGGGAGCCGTCTGCACAGCAATTTCATTTTGACATGTCTGAAATGTACAAAACACAACTTTACTAATAAATCTTTCAAACCAGCTTGAAATTGTATTGCATGTTTATACATGTCTGCGTAAAGAAAATATCTAATAACATTCATAATAAAAGATGTGATTGAATTGATTAAGAGAGCAATGATATCAAATCAAACAAGTAAATATATGAATTATGTACATGCATGTGGTGATGCTATACATTGTATTTTTAACACGTCATGTGCAGGTCTACTGGTACTACAACTGTATTGTACAGATGACGTACAGTCTGTATACTTACTGGTGTACACACAGCTTCCTCCCCAGTGTGGATGTCCAATAGATGGTCGCTGATCATACAGGTATCCTCAGTTCTGTCAGTGGCTTCATTCACCAATGTTTCAATACCTCTGTAATAATAGGGTGATAGTTAAAAGTTAAATAGACTCACGCTTTTACTCAAACTACAGAATAAAATGGGGAAGCCTGTTATAAACATTGAATCTATACTTAATTAAGCTAATGAAGTGTAATGAATTAAAGTTATTAATACTACAAACAATAACACACAGATATCGGCTAGGGCCTCGGTTAAACTCGTTACATACAGTAGGCCTAGACCAATTATGGCTTTATGCTTGAAACAATAAATATAGTAAACAAGTAGCACGACTTACCTTCGCTCTCCCTTTTGGTGAATGCATTTCGTCGGCTCTTTGGTGGAGGACTCTGTATCGGCGGACGTTTTTGAGTCGGCGTGCTGACTGGGGTCTTGGCAGTATTGTAAGCACAGCATCTGCGTTCAGTTTTAAATTATTTTTTAATCTCATTTCCTTGGCGAGCATAGTTTGTTCGAAGCACGATCTCTCAAAGTGCTGCCCACAAATCGTCGGTTTCATCGACGCAGTTGTCTCGTCCATAAACGTGACATTTTATCATCTTTTGGCCACAGAAAGCTAGATTTGCAGACGGCCCCACATCCCCATACAACACATCGCTTCACAATTATCCTTGGCGATCGATTGTTGTCCGTTCTTTCTCGTAATAATTGACAGCAGTCTTTGCTGGACGCTTCAACGCAGACAAACACTGGCGGCTGTATTCTACTTGCGGCGGCTGTGTTCTACTTGTGACGTCATCGCCCGAACGTTGCCGAAGTGGATGTTCCCGGCGCAGCGACCGATTGTTGTTAGCGGACGTCATTTTTATGCTGTTATGATCGTGATTTATTAAGAATACATAAATAATAATAAAATATATATGGCACATTTCACAATAGAAATGCAACCTCTATCACAGGGGTCGGGAACATATGGCTCTCGAGCCATATATGGCTCTTTCGATGACGAGATATGGCTCGCAGACAATTTTGAGCTGACATTTTTAACAACATGATTAACAAGTAATAAATAATTATACGGTGTCATTTTAAAGTAAAACATTTAGCAGCGGATTTGTTTTAGTTCTCCCCTCTCCTTTTCGTGTGTGTGTGTGTGTGTGTGTGTTGGGGGGGCGGCACCTAGACAATGGTAGGGGAAACACTGATACCACTTTTAGTACTCGGAGACGTGATATACTTAAAAAAAAACTCAATTTTATTAAATATATAGCTCTCAAGGAAATACATTTAAAAATATTTGGCTTTTATGGCTCTCCCAGCCAAAAAGGTTCCCGACCCCTTCTCTATCATATACCAAGCCCAATAACACTGACGAAATATATAATATAATATATATAATATAAGTGTATAAAACTAAACAAAAAACACAAGGAAGGTTTTACAATTTTTACTTAAAAGTATAGTAGTATTAACATAAATGAACGCACAAAATGTATCAAAAGTAGCATTCTTGTTGCAGAATAGCCTCTTTCTGAGAGTTATATTTTGAATTATGGGAATATTATTATTAATGCATTAAACATGTAAGCAGCATGATACAGTTGTTGGTCAGAGTAAAGCTAATTCAAAGTACTTTATACTTTAGCATTTTATATGTTTTGATATGTGTAGAAATGGCATTGTTACAATATCACATAGGCCTAAGTTTCTTATTGCTTATCATTAATGTGGAAATCAAGCAGTGTGTGATAATATAAGCAAAGTGATCATGATGCATATCCATCCCAGGTGTTTGTTTAAGCTCGTGCCAACCACAGGAGAGGGCGACTGTCACGCCCAGCCTGACTGTCGAGCAGGTAATAAAAAAAAAAAAAAAAGACTGCCACCGTGAAAGGAAGGATCAAAAGGAGACACACGCGCACGGTGGGAGAGATACATGGAATAACCAACAGTGTCCACCGCTGATCTAGTCGTTTCCTTGTATCGATCAAGATGAAGCTTGTGATTGTGTTGGTCGGCCTGTGATGGTTGTTCAGGCCGCGAGTCAGGAGTTGAAACTGCGTAATTTGAGAACCCACATGGTTGAGAACAAGGCCCCACACCCACACACACACACACACACACACCACACACACACACACACACACACACACACACACACACACACGGTTAATAACGATTATTCAATACCTATTTATGTGTTTTCAGCATTGGAGATGGAGGAATTATCTAACGGAGTGAAAAAAACTAAGTAAAGGCCACAAAAAACAAAGCATTCAGTACACCAGCAACTGAGACAAATCAGAGGTACGGACAGTGTGCAAGCTGAACAGTGACAATGAAAACATACAGAGGGGGATTGTGTTTCTCTCTTCCTGCTTGAGACTTGTTTTGTATTTTCCAGTATCCCCTATTTACAAGCAATCAAATATCAGACATCTGACATGACAATATATTTAAAAAATAAATATTTCTCAATCATTAACTGTGCAACCAGGATACAGCCTGGTGGAGTATTTCACAACCTTGCGTCTGTTAAGCCACACACCCTGACTATTGTGTACAGTGTGTAGTGATCAAAGGTTAATGACGATCCTGAAACAGCAATACAAGGAGTACAATATGCATTGTGGTGATGTGTACTTAACAAAAAGTTCCTGTTACATTTTTTTCAGTCTTGGAATCTCTTTGAAACGTATGAAAAAGAGGTTGTAATACCTCATCACTGTTTAGGGGCCTCTGCTTTCGGTTCTTCTTGTTTAGGAGCCTCTGCCTTTGGTTCTTCTTGTTTAGGGGCCTCTGCCTTTGGTTCTTCTGGTTTAGGGGCCTCCGCCTTTGGTTCTTCTGGTTTAGGGGCCTCCGCCTTTGGTTCTTCTGGTTTAGGGGCCTCTGCCTTTGGTTGTTCTTGTTTAGGGGCCTCCGCCTTTGGTTCTTCTTGTTTAGGGGCCTCCGCCTTTGGTTCTTCTTGTTTAGGGGCCTCTGCTTTTGGTTCTTCTGGTTTAGGGGCCTCCGCCTTTGGTTCTTCTTGTTTAGGGGCCTCTGCTTTTGGTTCTTCTGGTTTAGGGGCCTCCGCCTTTGGTTCTTCTTGTTTAGGGGCCTCCGCCTTTGGTTCTTCTTGTTTAGGGGCCTCCACAATCACTTTATCGCCACACAGCTTGCTTTAAGAGAACAGACAAAATGTAGTGAATGCATACAGTAGATCTCTTTATGGATTTCAAGAGCAGAACTAATGTTATGTATTTTTGGTTTCATTATTATATTTTACAATAAGTCCAGTAAAGTAGTAAGCATACCTTGCTTCTTGTACTCCTACTTTCAAAAAGCCACACACTGGGCTCGGTGCCGCTAGTTTCTGTTTCAGTGTTTCCAATTCAGTTTTCCAGCTGTTCTTCATGTTGTCGAGTTCAGCTGCAGGTATGATCATATAACATGAGGAATTTTAAGTGTTTCACAAATTACAGCAAGGTTAGGACCATCACTTGAAGATCCATTTTTCAAGTTGAAGAGAAATACATGTAAATGCAATTGAATCAGCACACATGCTCTGTAAAAGGGTAACATTACTTTGTGTCCTCTCTGAAGTATATAACACATTTACACTTTTTGGCACTGAGACCAATAAATCTGCACCTACCTTGGAGATTTTTTAATTCTGTCTCCACTGTTGCCAGCTCATCTGTCGCAGTTTTCTGCACGTGGAAAAGCAAATGTCAACAAAACAATCCTGAGTTCTTCTGTACACAGACTAACATCCTGCATTTATACAGTCACCTTTGATGCAGCCACTTATTTCTGACTTACACAGTAAATATTTGAATACTCCTGTCATAACGTTAACTGGGACATTTTAACGTTTTGGCATTAGACACCAGTGTTAGGTGAAGTGCTTATTTCTCCCACATTTAATATTAAAATCAATCCCATTCACATTACCTTGTTTTCTTTGCCCTTAAAGATTATTTTCAGGATAACTATTTCCTTAGATGGTCTGAGAAACACTGAGGAATCACCATAATCTACACTAGATGAATGAAATAAAAACTGAGGTTCACCATGAATAAACCATAGAGTTAATTCTTCTTTCTCAGAGCTAGTGCTCTGGCTACTTGACACCACTGCAGAGGAACTTTAATTGTATGCAATACACATCTTCATGCATTTATTGCCCTTTTAAGAAGTTTAGTGTTTAGCAATATGAGCAACACATTTCAGTACAGGAGCACTTGGGGGACAGACATAGATTATATTATTATTATTATTATTATTATTATTATTATTATGTGTTCTAATTATTAATATAGGATAGTTGTTTTTTCTAAAAAACATGTTATATCAGCAACATCATTTGGAAGTAAAATAAGGAAATTGGACTATGAAACCATACAGGCTAAGGCCTGCCATATAGGCCTTTACAAGCAGGGACAGTAGATTAGTTTACATCATTTCAACAATAAATGTTTTACAGTAATGTAAGGGAAAGTAGGCTACATTAGAGTGTACTCTTGCCCTTAGGCCTAGTGTCAGTCCCTGCTCTGAAGAAGAGCCTGATTTGTTTTAGATGGTGAAACAGGTTGTGTGTGTTCTTTAGCTTGTGCTATATTTCACTTGAGAGTAAAATCCGTTGTTCCCTCACAGAAAGAGATCAGTGTTACATTACAAAGAATAATAAAATGGATATGAAGAGCCAGGTGTTGCATTTTAAAAAGGTTATAAGGCCTAATTATAGCATTTTGGTTTTTATATTTAACCTCTGAAGTTTCTCGTTTAACTATTGAACTTTTAATTCCCTTTTAAGATGACACAATGTGCTGCAACATAACTTTCCCAAGGGATCACTATTCATACTTATTCCTGTATTTCCCTACCTGGCCTCCCTGGCAGATGTCCGCTTCACCCTTCGCCTTATTTGCGCTGTCCTCGATTATGTTAAATGCGTCCATCAGCAGTTTTTGTTCACTTTGGGTCTTCTGCAGCTCGTTCTGCTTCTCAGCCTTCTCGTTCTCATAATCTTTCAACAACTCGTTGGTCACCCTCCGCGTGATATCCTGAAGCTTGTTCTGTTTGTTCACCATATCGTACTCCTTTTCCCGTATATTCATGAGCCCCACCAAGGCGATAGACATGACTGTTGTCAGAGGAAGCGAGATATACACCTTCATGTTTGACGGGAGCTGTAAGCTTTCTTTGTGTGAGCTGTTTATCCGTGATGTTTGATGGATAAGTGCATGCGAATGCGCAGTCTGAACACAAGGCTGTTCTCAGTATCGCCTTGGTGATACCTCTCTACGTTAGCCGGTTTCAAATCAATTAGTCGAGGAAGCAGACTCACCTGCGCTGTATGGTTGGACGTCACTGTGTGTTGATGTGGGAGCTGAGCAGCGTTCCCCGAGTGTGTCATTGGAAACACGCCTTCTTCCTGAATGGCATCTGAGTAGAGACAGGTAGGTGCTATCACCTATCATGTCCTGCACACCTGGATTAAACTAAATTACCTTATAAACAAGTCAAATGTACATAAGCAGGCAAGCTATGTTTGTATTTATGTGTGTGACTGTTGATAGAGAGGACCAACTGAAACTGACAGGAGACAGTTTTTACCTAGTGTAATGATCTCATTTTAACACGGAATACGCACAACTCCAATTGACTCATAAAATATTAGCCTATGTGGGTCAATATAAAGCCTGATGTTAATGTTGCACCTAATTTAGAGACAGCGGTGAAAGAAAATGTCCTTCTTAACCCTCATCTGATACATGTTATAGCATTTTATATGTGTTTTGATAGAAATTACATTGTTACAATATCACATAAACCTAAGTTTCTTATTGCTTATCATTAATGTGGAAATCAAGCAGTGTGTGATAATATAAGATATATAAGCAAAGTGATCATGATGCATATCCATCCCAGGTGTTTGTTTAAGCTCGTGCTCACCATAGGAGAGGGCGAGAGTCACAGGAAGAAATACGTGGACTGTCACGCCCAGCTTGCCTGTCGAGCAGGTAGAGCAGGTAGAGCAGGTAGAGCAGGTAAAAAAAAGAGACGCTAACTGTGAAAGGAAAGACCAAGAGGAGACACGTGCGCACGGTGGGAGAGATACCTGGAATAACCGACAAGTAACCGGCAGCAGTGTCCACCGCTGATCTAGTCGTTTCCTTGTATCGATCAAGATGAAGCTTGTGATTGTGTTGGTCGGCCTGAGTGTGGCTGTGATGGTTGTATTGATTGTTCAGGCCGCGAGTCAGGAGTTGAAACTGCAAAATTTGAGAACCCGCATAGTCGAGAACAAGGCGGAGGTCACGAGGAAAGAGAGGGCCGTCGTCGAACTGAAAATAAATATCGAGGAGATGACAAAAAATCTGGCGTCCGTAAACATTAAAATACAAGAGCTGAAGCTGAAGAAGGATACCCGTGAACAATCATCACAGGCCCTTATTAAGGGTCTGGAGACCTGTGAAACGGCGATGGTAACACACACACACACACACACACACACACACACACACACACACACACACACACACACACACACACACACACACACACAGGTACTCGCATACATGCATACACTACAATCATAACACCTCTGACAGGAAGGTACTGGTTTTCAGGATGCACAAGAAAGCTAATATTGACAGTGTGAAGTTGGTATGACGGGATCAACTCAGTATTCTGTCACATCCAAATTTATTTATATAGCGCAATATCACAAAGTTGTCTCAGTGGGCTTTACAGACTGTACAGCATACGACACCCTCTGTCCTTAGACCCTCGAACCGAACAAGGAAAAACTTGGAATTGATTTGTTTCTATTGTAAGGCTGCAACCTCTGGTCTTAGTCAAGTAAGATTTCTACTTGATTTGTCGATGTTATGCTTTTTTTTCTTGCTGAATAGCTTATTTCCAAGACACTTATAAACACAGTATCTAAAGTGACGCTTTTGCAGGATTCTTTGTTGAGATTCTCAGTTTTACAGATCTGTGTATTAAATCAATGTATCGATTAGTCAACAAAATGTTATGAGTGTTCTTCAGTGGACAACAGCCCTAGTCTACTAGGCTTTTTTTCTCCTTCTGTTAATCTAACTGCTGACAATTACTTTCACCTAGGGAGATGTAGAGAAGAAGAAGACAGCTGTGAGAGAGGCCATTACTAAACTCAAAGGTAAGGCCACTTTTTGTTTCACCTCTGGTCTGCTGATATCCGTTAAAAGTGTGCTTCTGTACATTAATATTGTATATTTCAAACCGATCAATAAAAGTGACAAACCATAATGAGTTTTTACACATCTTAAAGATGGAGTCTGCCAATCTGAAGAAAGACCTGGGCCGCGGTCGAATAGTCTCTTTTACTTAAGGTTTCTAAATTTGTGAAATGACCCAGAAGTAACTTAGTGCCAGCTATGATAAGAGCTGCTCAAATTCTCTAAATGCTAAGGAATGGTGCTTCAACACTTCATTTATTATCTCCTTTAGCATAAGATACACTGGACCTTCCTTTACAAAAGGAAAGGAGACAATGGAGTCCCACAATTTCACATTTAAAGCCGTCAATAACATCTGCCATTGCTGTTTAATTGTACACTATGGATCAATTGAAAACATCCTTCTAAGGAGGTGTGATTCTGTTTTGGACAGGAATCTTTGCTTGAATTGTACAGCATTGAGTTTGTTACTGTATTGATTTTTATTTGAATTATGAAAATAGTTTATTTAATTTTTTTTAAATAAAAACGCAATCTCATAATTACATAGCCTTGTGTAAATTCAGTGGGATTCTCTTAGCATTGCGAGTGTCTTTTATGATTTCTCTTTCACTTTTTTTCTTGATCTCCATGACGTTTTTCAACAAGGACATAGGGCGTAACTCTTTTGACTATTTGACCGCAGCCACAAATTGGATTGGAGCTGTTGGTTCAGTATGTCCTGCAGCATCTACCCAAACTCTGATGATAAAAAACCAGTGGAACAAGATGTGCCAGCACTACCTGCCTCCTGGCACACTGTCCTTGGTCTCAGTCACTTGTATGAGCTGATCAAAAGTAGCAGCTCCCATTTCACTCATTTATTGTGTATTAAATAAGGAAATTCTTAAAATGTGTTGCTTTCTTTTTATACTCTGTCATTTCTTCAGCTGATAATGAAGAGGCTAAAAAGAAGGCCGAAGAGGACATTCAACAATTGAAACAACAGATTTTGCAAAGAGACAAAACTATTTGTGAATTTGCAGATACAACCAATGAAGGCGCACGGTAAGATACTTGCATCTTCAGAATAAGAGTGTGAATTTCTCATTACATAGCAGAAACACATAATATAGGACTGTAAAACCAATCACTTAAGGCAACGTTATCTCATCAAATTAACATTGTTTTTTTTCTTAATTTTTCAGGAAGCTGTGTGGAATCGTTGAAACTGCAAAATAAAGATAACTCAGAAACACTCAACTATGACTATGAACTTCTAAAATAGGAAGCATGCCATGCAAATGTAATTGATTTTGTAATATAAATACAGCTCTCTTCTGTTTCTTATTAAGAAGTAAAAAGTGTGATGATTTGAAAAAGAAAAACAGTTTGTACATTCATTCATTGGACAAATGACACAGACATGGGGAAAGGGGGAACAGGCTAAAGGGTTTTGTATCATGTTGTAATGTAATTGTGTTAATGAGATCTAGCAATATATTGTGTCTCTGTAAAACCCTTTGATAGATACTTGTGATTACATTCTTTACAATTAAATTAACTTGACTGTCATATAAATGTGGTCTTCCCCTGATTGAACTGGTAAAGTTACATTGTGTAGAACCTGTATATTAGTCTCTGAAGGTCTTGTATGTCTGTGGAAGAATTTGTTAACCAAATATACCGCACTGAGCGTCATAGAATCAGGCCCCATGTTGGAGTGTGAAAAGGGTCAGTTGATTAAAACACTCGCAGAACAAATGCACCTGTTATAATTATGTCACAATGACCCCAAATTTCACAATTGTATCTGTTTTTAACAAGATGAAATATTGTAAGCCTGACTTTCTGGTGTTCTCTCCTGGTTTAAGAGGGATGTTTATACTGCAGGGCCATAACCAACACACTTGAACTGGAAAATAAATGTAACGTGCACACATTTATGAAACATTATTTTAATCTATATCATCTATTCATCAGAAACCAAAAGATGATTAATGAATACAAAAAAATGTAAACGCAATTCATGAACGAGATCATCATACCTGTCAACCCTCCCGTTTTTCCCGGGATTATCCCGTATTCTTCCTTCTATCCCGCTGTCCTCCCGTTTAAATATTTTCCCGTAATTATCCCATATTTTGAACCTTTCAAAAATAAAAATAGGCCCAATATAAAAAAGTGTACAGTGGTAAAGTGGCCTCCGGTAAAGCAGGTGGCAGGATTATGTTTAACTTTAGTTGAAAAACGTTATCTGCCAGTAAACACACAGAAGAAGAAAACAGGAACAATAACACAGAAGAAGATGAAAACACATGGATGAGAGTCAGTGAACGGGAGATAGATGGAGACGCAGTTGTACCTGCCAAACAAGTTAAAACTTTATGCAAGTAACTAGACAAATGAGAGGAGACCTTCCCTTATTTAATAAAAAGCAGAATCGGGCAAACTCGTGCTTTTTGTAAAGTGTGCCATTCAGATTTTAGAACTGTTTCAGAGGCAAACCAAGTGACCAAAGCTGAGGTAAAGATGTCAATGTTTTTAAAAATAATGTAGCCTTCAGCTAGCCTTGAGGCAGGCAAAGTCTGCAACCTATGTTTACAACAGGTCCCTTGCAGATGCTAGGAACTCCCACACTGAATAAAATGTATATATGCAATTAAAATACATACATCTTATAAACATGTCTGTACAAGTAATACATACTTTAAATAAAGATGTAATTCCTAACCCTAACCCTTATGTGTTTACATTTACATTATATGGGTTGGGGCTGGCTGGCTCAGAGCTGTAAAGGTATGGACGGAGTCCGCCAGAAAATGTCCCTTATTTTGAAATTCCAATGTTGACAGGTATGGAGATCATCGTCAAACAACGAACAGCCAATCACAATGAAGTTGTAAACCACGTGATCCTACCGGAAGTTAACAGGGGCTGATGTTATGACACATGAAAGTCACCGGTAAAACAAAAACAGAGGGCGCATTTTTATTTTTCGAGAGAGCTAAAGAACAGAAACATGTGTTACACTTAAACATGCTTACAGTATAGTATATATTATACGGTTAATCAGTGTTTGCTGAAACGATACTTTGTTACGGTGTTACAAAATGGCACGAAGCGTCGGTCGAATATGTAAGGGCTTTCAAAGCCTCGGCTCACTCTCATCTATACAGGCTCAACTCAGCCACCCGTTTACCAGCGTTTCAGTCAGGACTTCCTCATGTACGGACCGTTATGGTACTGTAGAATAAAATCACTGTTTTGCCTAAAGTGGCCGGGTTTTAATCTGTGTGCCCTGTGAACTCACTCTCCTCTCACTCGTTCTAGATGTTTCTCAGTTCAGGGATGGGTTCAGATAGCTGCTGTGGTTCAATGTAAAGCACTGCAGTGTTAACTTTATTCGTGTACAAACACTGGAGAAATCCAGGGGAACTAAAAATATAAGAATAACACAATACTAGTCAATTTAGTCAAAAACAAAAAGTCTATGCATAATCATGCAGTCAATATGCAAATGTTAGGCCATGTAGAAAGATTATTTATCAAACTATTGTTTAGTATTTCTATATTTGACTGTAACTGGATGGGGTGGGCAACATATATACAATTCTTTATCACAGTATATGTCATTTTAGATTATAATATTGCTTTTTTGCATAAACCTGTAAAACACCTCATGCAAATCCAATTCAACAGTTTAGCCATAAATTATACCTTTTACAAAGACAATAATGTTATTCAACAGATAATTTACTATAACAGTGATATGCAGTCATTTTCTACCACATACTGTCAATCAAAACTGAACATTATCTTTGTAAAGGTAGAATATATGGCTGAGCTGTTGCTTTGGGTTTTACAGGTGAACCTAATTCAGTGCTTTCTTTTTTGACATTGTGCAATTTGTAGAAATTAAATGGATAAATTGTTTTATAAGAAAAATAACATATTGGAATATCTATTTATAAACCAATTTATTTCATCACATTGATACACATATTTAGACTTTTAGACCAAGATACGGAAGTAGACTAGGGTTGTAAAGCCTTTTCATGTTCAGCAGACGCTGCCATCGTTCCTTTCTTTCAAGCCCCGGGACTTCAGCCTGCCTAACTCCTCATGGGGCTCAGAAATGATGCGGATGTACGATCATTATAACAGCCAGTGTGAGGTGGAGACGGAGGGAGGAGAGAAACAAGAAGGGAAGTGGCGAAGACTGCCAAGCTACAATCGCCTCCTCAAGTATGCTACAGGTAAATGCTTGTAGGTTCAAACTGCATTGGTTTTGCTTGTATTTTAACAAAATTTCCATTTATTTTTTCCATAATTTTCTTGGGTACAGTTTGGTCATGACACACAACCTATCATCACCTACTAACCTACTAAAGTATAACTCATACTCGGCTTAAAGGTGCAATGTGTAAGGTATAGATATAGATCTTTTTGATAGTTTATTTATTGGATTAAATCCAAGATGGCAGAAACGAGAAAACTACTCGTATTTTTTGTTTTTTCCTTCCCGTTGCCAGGAAACAGCTCCGGGAGACAGACCTTTGGCAGTTAGCTCAAACCAGTCTGTCTACCGCTCTGGACCTAGTAGTAGAGGGGAATTGCTGCTTCCTATTTCTTTGTAGCCAGGTATTACACATTGCACCTTTTTAAACAATGTATTGTACTTTAACCACTTTTCAGACACTATAATCAATATATAGAAATATATGTATTAATAACAATTTAAATAAATGTGGAAGGGGTTTCTCATAGATATGAACATACGGATAATTATCATTTGAATCAGCAGCTCATTGTTTAGCTATCCAGTCCATAACTTTACTGTTTTGGTTCACAGGTGCTTCCAGTTAAAAAGAGCTAAAGGAGAGTGAATATTGGACATGCATGTCGCCAGAAACATGACTCCAAATAAATGATAATGTTGCTCTGCAACTGCTGGATCTCTAACAATGCCCCTGTTTGCTAACATGTTGGCCATATCAACTTAAATGGTTGGGTTCACAAGTTGTTTTTGCTTCCCCCAAGTGGCAAATAATAGTTATTGCAGGTTTAACTTAACTTAAAACAGTGGTTCCCAAAGTGGGGGACGCACCCACTAGGGGGGGGGGGGGGGTCACAGAGCTATTGCAGGGGGGGCACGGCAAGGCTTGAGCCCTGCTAGCATAACATGGACAAGTTTGCGACAGGGCTCCCAGGGGGGCCTGAAAATATTCTTACCTACTAAAGAAAAAGTTTGGGAACCACTGATTTAAAACATTACACACATCAGCCCTGCAAGTGTAACAAGCTATATGTGTCCAGCGAAGCAATATGATTGGACGTGTACTGACGATGGTGAAATAATCAAAACTTCATGTTTGTCCAGGCATCATACGACTATGGTATATAGTATATTTAAACCACAATAAAGTTGGATCTAGGCATGTGCTGAACATTCAACTAATAAATACAGTTATATATAACAACCTGTAAATACACTTGTATTTATTATGTTTTATTTCCCTGGGATGCCCTGTCAGTGGCTGAGAGTTAACGTGTGTGTTTTTACCATCAGGTGGACTGTATCTTAGTAAGATGATCCAATCAAACGCTCGTCTTTTTACCCGGCACATCAGAGACCCGGGAGCAGCATTTGAGTATGTTCTGTTTGTTAACAGTGAGGAGCAGAAGTGTGTGTGCATTTTCCAAGCCGGACACCTACTGGAGGGGCCGCCAGGGTGAGATAACTGTTAATTGTTGCACAAGTTTGTGTATAAATGTATGTGCTTGTTGTATTTATGCATACTGTTCCTACTTAACTGTTCTCCGCACTGAAATCAACACAGTAATATCACCTGGAATACATTTGCACATTTTATGGTTTTTTGTTCTGAAATATGATAGTATGGAGCGCCTCTGCAGCCGATTCCAGCCACAGACCTTGGTTGCATGTCATACCCCTCACTATCTGCCCACATTTCCTGACTGCCTCTATATTATCAGCTTTCCGATAAAGGCACAATGCCAAAAAAAATACCTTACAAAATAGGCTGTTTTTAAATCCTCGAACTTCAAAAAAACTTCACAAAACTACACTTTTAAACTTTGTATTTGATGTCTAAATGACATGTGTGTTTGTGTGTATGTGTTTCCAGACATGTCCATGGGGGGGCAATAGCCACTATGATTGATACTGTGACAGGGACTCATGCTACTGTCCTTTCTGGACCTGTTATGACTGCCAACCTTAACATCAACTACCGCAGGTACAGGAAGAACGTCTTTTTATAGACACTTAATTTGTTGTAAAAAATACATTTTATTTTTGGCATAATTTAGCAGAATCAATAGTTGTAGCTTTGTTTTAAATATTTACCAAAATGTAAAATTCCCTAATGATAGACGAACTAACATCTTCATAGTATTATCATTCATGGTCAGTTTTTTCTGACACACACTTGTCTTGTCCCCAGCCCCATCCCACTGGGAAGCACAGTGTTGCTTGAATCCTCTCTAGATAAGAAGGAAGGCAGAAAAACATTCATTAGATGTAGAGTGACCAGCACCGATGGCTCTAAACTGCACTCAGAAACATCAGGTAACGTACATTTTTATATACACAACGTGTCTGATGGGACATAAAAGCTTGTGGATGGTCACATCTCTGCTCTCTGACCTTCTGTATTGTCACTGTCCTGTTTTCTTTCATGCTTCTCATGCAGCACTGTTCCTGTCAATCACTGTCAGCCACCTACTCCTGGGAGTGTGACACATACACACCAGCATACCGCCAACACTGAAGCCACAACGTGTGTGTGTGTGCGAGTGTGTGTGTCATTGATTTGGACTATTTTTTAGTGTATACTTATTTGCCAGGTGATTTAAGAGATGGCTTCTCTAAATATGACATTGTTGACTTTTTATCATATCTTAATATTTATACATCTGTACTGGCCAAAATGTTATTACAAACAAACTGTACAGTTTTATGAAATATCTCTACTTGACTATAGCTGCTTCCTGTTACTAACACATCAACAGTACAAACAAACATTATTTATAATGTTAGGGATTATTTATCGTAACTTTTACACTATTGATGGTTTGATAATTGCTGAAAATGTACTGATAATGAATATTTTGTTTGTATTTGTTCCAATAAAGCCTTATCTATTGGTATTTGATCAATTAAGAAACCTATGTGTTTATTTGTTTGTCAAGAAAGTCAATTGCTTACAACGGGAATACAAATAGCACTCTGAACCTTCAAACTAAAAAAACTGTGTCTTGAATTGGATGTAAGATTGCACCTACATTCAAAATGCAATTGTAAGTTTCTGTTATAACATTTTAGAGCACCATATATTTTTGCCAAGAAAAAGCACAAAGTATGTATATAAAACATGTTTAAATGAATCCCTTGATCCAACTTGATAATTTTAACTGCTTGAATAACTAACAGAATAGTGATTTCATAAGGTTTCATTGACAAATACTAAAATAAAAAGTCAGAATTTTGATTAGCCAAAGATGAATGCAGAATGTCATGTTCTAATTCTTGTCTTTCAGTAATTTAGGCATTTAGGGATTAAGGGTTTTATAAACCCTGTTTGATAAATTGGTGCAAACAAGGGCATCTAACAGTTGTAAAATTTCAGTTAACAAAACAGAGTTTCACGCTTCTTACTTAGACATTTGAATTTAGGGTTGTTAACTGTTACCCCACCTTGTGGTGGATGTGGTTATACTTGAATATGAGGTGTGGATTTGCATGCCATGAGAATATCATGACTTAAAATGGAGACACAAGGGGTTCAAACTCAAAATCATCATGATAGCAGTCTACAGTCTCAAATAGCTGAGGTGTCACGATATACCATAATAAGTATCACAGAGATCTGTGCTGCTGCACCAGCTACTGCAGACCACGATGCTGAAAAAATGCACTTATGACAGACCTGAAAGCATATAGAGCACTATTTTGGGTTATATGTGTACTGTACATGTTTGTGATTTTAATTATCAGACCATTTCTAACTATATTTTGTCAACTACCCACCCAGCCAGCAACAACCAGGCTTTAATATTTCCAATAACTCAGAGACAGTGACATCTTATGTTGAAGTTCCTCAAACATGGCAATTAATTCAGCTGGATTCAAGCTAAATGTAAAAAGGAGCTTAAAATGTCTCAGTTTTATTTATGTTTCCTGTTATCTTCAGTCACTACTTGTTAAAAGCTACAGATGTGTTTGACTCTGGCATTTCTTAAAATCACTTTTCTTTAGTAAATAGCTATAAGCTCTGAATAACCCTAAAATAAATGTCAACGTTCGAAAGTAAATTCGTATTGCATCCATTTAAAATGCAGTGTGTTAAGTGTTGCTTATTAGCAGGTGCTAGTTTTTGTTTTTCAGCAAATTATTGGTTAAGAGTATACAAACCTTGCACACATTGAACTACAGTTCTCACACAGCTTGGTGTGATGTGTGGTTTCCGAGTGTATGGGCTTATCATAGTGCAGGCCTGGTGGTCTTCTGAGGGCCCCTCACATCTTTAACCTCAGTACAAGTGCAGATAGAAATGCTATTTTAGTTTCTAAAAGTGTGTGTGTGTGTGTGCGTGTGCGTGCGTGCGTGTGCGTGCGTGTTGGGTGGTGGCGGGTGGGGGATGCAGGACAAATGAGCACCAGCAGTTATTTATTTTTTATTTCACATATACTTTCTCTTACATTACTGTAAAACATTTATTGTTGAAATGATGTAAACTAATCTACTGTCCCTGCTTGTAAAGGCCTATATGGCAGGCCTTAGCCTGTATGGTTTCATAGACCAATTTCCTTATTTTACTTCCAAATTATGTTGCTGATATAACACTCAGTGTGTGTGTGTGTGGGGGGGGGGGTGTTTTCGACTTTCAGTTAAAACCACCTGCAACAAGCTCTGTCCACTGTAGCACTTCCAAGTACTGATTTGTACTTAGATATTACTCTCAGAGTACATCTTCCACTTGGAAAGGTTAATTTGACCTGTAATCTTTAGTCTAAGTGGAGGCACCTGACAGGATGGTGTCAGTGAGCAGTTGTCTTTTTAAGTAACACCTTTGGCAGAAGAGTATTTTTTACAAATTGGCATCCTGACAACATAATTGGCCTAATATGTAGTGTCGAGCTATCAACTAGTCATTGGACAGAACATTTATTAAAGACAACTGTGATTAAGTAAAATAATAAACATTTCTTGTTCGCAACCTCTCTCCTATAAAGATTTATTGACTAACGAGGAGCTTAGAAAAATGTTCTCTGTTTTTTATATATCTAATGAGTAATTAGTACAGGATTTTTGTGGGCCCCTATGGTAATCAACAGCTTTCAACAGACATGCTGACCATGGGACATGCTAGCTGTGGATTATTTTATTCATGCTTGGCATGTTGCAGTGCTGGAAGAAGTATAGAGTAAGTATTAGATCCTTTACTTAAGTAAACTAGCAATGACGCATGGTAAAAATACTTATAATTAAAAACCCTACATTCAAAACTTTACTTAAGTTAAAAGTATATGAATGTTACCATCACAATGTACTTAAAGTATCAGGAGTAATTTAGTATACATTACATACTGTAACGTTATTATTAATGCATAAACATGTAAGTAGCATTTTGATGTTGTGGCATGTTGATGTGGAAGAGATTTGAACTACTTTGCACAGTTTGAGTTCATCATATGTTAAGAGGATTTGTCTGTATATAATAATCTTTAAAGTAATTACTTACTCCAGCTGTCAGATAGATGCAATGTAGTAAAAAGTACAGGATCTACTTCAGAAATGTGGTGAAGTAGAAGTATAAAGTAAAGTAGGGATACCTCTTGAGTAAAAGCACTTGGACACATTCCCCCCATTGGCATAGGCTGTCCAGCACGTGTGTCTGTAAGCTCCACTTCTAACAGGAGCATTTATCACAATGCTGTAAACTGAGAAGACATATCGATTATTCATCATTTTTCTTTGTGTGTGAAGTTGTTTTCCTACCTCAGATAAAACGAGGTATTGCATACAATTATTTAAATAATGCACTTGCATACATGTGCATGTACAGAGCCCTGCAGGTGGTTTGAACAAGGTACTAGAATTAGGACCAGGCAATGTTTTTCAGCTGTCAATGTAAAGTAAAAGGCCAAAACCTGCGCTGGAATTTAATGTCTTCTCTAAGCATTGTATTTTCTCGGCGGAAATTTGTGGCAGCACCATGGGATTATATTTCTCAACTGAGCACTACAAAGCAAAACCCGATCCGCTGCTATTACGTAACAGCCGGTGACATAACTCTCTCCAGCCTGGGACGGTCAGGGCGCACGGAGCGCGCGGGGAGGGAGGGAGGGAGGAAGGGGGAGACCGGGGCGCACGGCTTTTGAACGGCCGGCCGGTCCAGCTGCACTCTCTCCCCTCTGCTGCTGCAGCCTCAGGGGGAATTAAATTATTTCAAAACAGCCTCACAAGAGGAGGTGTACTGTTGAACAAAAGCGAGGCTGACACAGGGGTAAGAAGATGACGGCCGAGTTTTGGGACCCGCTGTAAGGACAGGAAGGAGACGACATGGCAGTGCATGTTTTCAAATGCCTCCGCCGGCCTGGGCGCGAGAGCAACCAACAGGTAGTATGAGCTTGAGTTTTGTCACGTTACCGTCTGAGTCAAATGGCGGCAGGGGGAGTTCAAAGCCAACTGACTTGGCAGGCGTTTTTGGTTTGTGTGTGAGAGGTGAGTGCGTAGGACCACCCAGTGTTTTAACAGGCGAGTTATGGAATATGAGGAGCCCGACGTGCCCCCCACTGACAACCCCATAAAAAGAGGTAAGAGGATCCATCACTGAGGTTTTATTTTTGCAGCATGCGTGGGCTATTTGAACTGTAATGCCTCTGCAAGAAGTGCAACTTGTTTTAGCTACTTATAGCTGATATTTAGCCTCATATTTACATTATAAAGTGTTATTCTGTGTCTTTATGGCCCTCTCTCTTTTCCACAAAGCAAGCCATATCTCCCAGCATGCCATGCTTTGCCCACTCCCACCCACATCTATCTCCTCCTTCTGACTCTTTATCTCATTTTGTTTACCTTGTCCTGCACTGGCTGTTTCTCTCTTCCCTGACACAGTGTTCACAATTATCTCCTTTCCCTCCACTCTCATCCATCTTTACTCATTTAACCCTCCTCATCCCTCTCACTGGAGTGTGGTTAAGGTGCTGTGTGTGGGTAAGAATGGCAGTAAGCCGGAGTAATCCTTAGGGATTAGTTCTTATTTTTGCTTCTGTTTTTGGTCAATGCTTTACTATTCAAAGCCTCTCTCCGGCTAAAATCAAACTGGCAGTCACTTGATTAAGACACCTTGTCCCTCAGCCACGGAAACCCACTGCACACCTTTCCTACTACTCTCATAGCGACACAGTTTACTAGAGTTTATCCGCACTGCTTCACTCATGGATGTGAAGTGTAGAGTGAAGAAAAGGAAGAGTCTCTTTCTTTTACAGCGGTGGAGCAACATCTTTACTTAAAGGGATAGTTCCACCTCCACTTTGTTTTTAGTCATTTATGTATTTTGACCTTAATATAGTAATTTGGTGGTTTTATAGTACAAAGATAGAGGTTAACAGAAAGGACGAGAGCAAAGAATACATGTGTCAGGTATATTTATAGACCTGTACATAAATATTAGTAAATAAATTAAATTAAATAAGTGGGGCTCTCACAATATTATATTTTCACTACACAATTGTGGTGGCCAAAATAATTCACTATAAGGATGTTATCGCGATATATACAGAACTTTAAAAAAACTTTTGACTTTGTTTATTGTGCGTTCTGTCTCTTTGTGTGTATTTGGGGCGCTGGGGGAGGAACACAGCTAGAATTGAAGGAAACTTATTTACACAATATTATCATATGTGTATTATTAACATGATCAATATTAAAAAATTATAATATCATGGTTATTGTCAATACCGGTATATTGCGGCATCCCTAGTCCAAAATGTCAAGTGGTAGAGATTTGAACATATTAATTGAAATGTAATCATATACTCAACTGTACTGCAGGGAAACATGTTTGCTTTAATATCATACCACATTAGTTATTAAACTCCTTCAACCTCACTGTCCTGCCTTGGGGCAGTTGAACTCGTGATCTGCAGCCAAACAGTGTTCAAACCAACAGGTTTTTTTATTTTTATTATTCTTATAAAGATGTGAAAGATTACAAATATACCAAATATGACAGGTGACATTTTAGGGAATTTTGTTGAAAATTACCCACAAGACAGCCGGAGCTGGATACACGATATGCACGATACTGACGCAATACTACGGAAAAAGCGACATTGAGGGGTTAAAGGTTTTTGTAAAAGAATAACATCAGCTAATTTATCAGATACTGAAATTGCTGTAATGATGTTTCAATCTGGTTAAAGTAGAGTTTCAGTGTGGTTGCACAGTTGTTCATACTGCTGAGATGGCTCTTCTTAAGGTGATGAGTGTCTTGGTTTTAGTGGCTGTTGTGGGTGTTTTCTAATTTTTCTCGAGTGCTGAGTTTGAGTATCTGGTACTGCTCCACATTGCATTTCCTCTTGCCTGTAGAATAAGACTCTGCTCCTGTTCATTATTGGATGCAAATCATTCACATCATTGACAGCCAGTGTGCTGTACTTTAGGATCGAATTAAAACATTTTTGGCAATTTCTTTTAGCAGTCAGAGCTGAGCTGCATTTCTGCCTTCTTGGTGATTTATAAACCCAGCCCCCGCAGACAGATCTTTTAGCACAATAGATTTAAGGCTAATTCCACTTTTTATTCAACAACCTACTCTTACCCTAGCCAACATCTAAACCTTCTGTATCGGTTGTTTTTTAAACTAAATGTATACATATGTATTTTTGTTTCAAGTATTCAGTGTGTTGTTAGTATATATTGACTTTTTATTTTATTATTTTATTATACTCACTCTTTTATTGAATTCCTCATCCCGACCGTCATAGACTTAAAACACCATCTGCCTTTGACTTCTTTTACACTACATGTATGTTACATTGGCGTGAAAGTTGTAGAGTGCTGAGAAGGTAATTAAGTAATTAATCTGATTTATATTTTTACATTTTGTATCTTTTCTCTGCTGTATGCCACGGTTTATATTTAGAGTGAAGATGTCTGCGTTCTCTCTGGGTTCAGTAGTCTTCAGAGCAGTTATGTAACGCAGCAACTGTCACTTCAGCAGGCAGCTTAGATGTTAGAGTGTAGACACGTTAGTGAGATTTTGACTGATGAGTGGAGTTGATGTTTGTGCCTCTGTAATCAGTGTGTGTGTGTGTGTGTGTGTGTGTGTGTTTGTGTGTGTGTGTGTGTGTGTGTGTGTGTGTGTGTGTTTGTGTTTACATGGTGGTTGCTTTATGGGCTGTCTGACAGGTGTATTTTGATAAATGTTGTACATGCTTTGTCACATTTAGTTTGGTCAGAAGCCGATGATTCGGTGATTGCATTAGTTGTTTTTTCCACAACTAGCCATCGACAGCAAACCGTTTTCCATTCGGCGTAGAATGGTAAATCATTTATACCACATTTCAGAAATGACAGTACTGCAGCCCGAAATTCAGCATGCTGCAGCTGACTTGAAATACTTTCACCTGGCTCATTTCTGTTGTTAAGTAAGTGACTTACCAAAGAACAAAACCAACCGTCAACCAACAGCTTTAATCTTTTAATTGTGGGTGCAGTAATTTGGTAATCAGAAAAAAGAACACCATTTATAAATGATCTTTATATATTTTAGGGAAGACACTGTTGTGCATTTCTGTAATTGACTAATGAAATGAATGCAATGCGTATGTAGTGTGGTAACATATAAACTTTAGAAACATTTAAAATCCATCAATTTAAAAATAAAATGTATTTCTCTTAATTTGGAAATGGTGCATGTGCAAAGTGTATGAATTCAGTCAACATAGGTTGTGTACATTTCACTTAGCAATCCCCTTCAAACATTTGCTCAGTTAGTGTTGACATTTCTTTACATTTTCTGCATGTGCGTGTACTGCTCTGCTTTCTTTCCTTGCTTTCTGCTTATAAAGCAAAACTGATTTGATGAGGGGAGGAAAACAGTGGAAACCACAGAGGGCCTGATCTGACGCCAGACAAAGACCGGCTAGCTCTATGTCTTCCATTGATACTTATCTCCCCTGCCTTCAAACCTCTCTGTCTCACACACACACACACACACATACACACACACACACACACACACACACACACACACACACACACACTCCAGAAATATACCCCATGGTTCAGAATCGACCCTCCGTGTATTTACTCAATGCAATTCAGACATTCTCACAATTGCGGTCAAACAGGCAGACAAAAAAAGAGGACCTATTGCTTCACAAACACCCACCTTCCTCTACCTTTATCTCCCGTGTGTGTGTGTGTGTGCGTGTGTGGGTGCAGAAGAGTCACACTAACATAATATAGAGACACAGCAGTGTAAGTAGGAATCCTTTAATTTAACCTCTCTGTTATCAGTAAATGCTTCTTATCTGTCGAAAGGCCTTTTTACATTGGAAAAAATACAAAAAAAAGTAGTGCATTCAGAAAACCCTGTACCAAACTGCCATTAAGCATTAGACAATGAGGATTCTCACACAGCTGAATCTGTAACTTGAAGACAGGATTAGCTTCTGTCACATTTCATAGTTTAATTTAATCCCTTGATTTGAATTTTCAGGATTTTTACAGATGCTCGTTTGCATATTCGATAGGTTTTGATGTTACAATTAAACATCGCAATGATTTAAACTATTGTAAGCATGGTGTTGCAATGCTAAGCTAACTCTGCTACTGTGCAGGTTTCAGTGGTGGAGTATTGAGATAATTTCCTCAGGTAAAATTAGCAATAGGAAATGATAAAAATACTTAATTATAGATAAAAGTCCTTCAAATGTACTTCAAAAATAGTAGTATTATGCAGAACATCCCCTGTCAGTTTGATATTATATTATTACCATAATTATTGGTGCATTAACATGTAAGAGATGAAAGTACTGCTTACATGTTAATGGAATAATAATTATGATTGTGTTGTAGTTGTTGGTGCTGGTGGTTATTTAGTACATTTCTCTGTGAAATGTGGTGAATTAGAAGTGTCAAATAATAAGTGTGAAAACTGTACTTGCAAATGGACTTTGCTATTTTCCAACACTGGCAGGTTGAACCAGTGTGCTGTTTAGTCCTGGGTTCAGTTTGGGGTTCAGCCTGAATTTAAATCTAATCTGTAAAGCTAATACGTACACTGCGTGTTGTGTTTCTGTTTGTAAAATATTCACCCGGATGCTCGTATGTAGTACAGCTTGTAGTAAAACTTAAATTTACAGTAAGTGCCGTGTAGTTTTGAATCACTAAATACATTTTGTTCCCTCAGGAGGAGCCGTGTCCAAGAAGACTCATTTGAGTAAGTTCTCTATGAAACTCTGTGTGTTAACGTGTGTGTGTGTGTGTGTGTGTGTGTGTGTGTGTGTGTGTGTGTGTGTGTGTGTGTGTGTGTGTGTGTGTGTGTGGTAATGACATTGCTTGTGTTTGTGCTAGATATTTGTGCATGCATTGTGGTTAACTACATAGTTACTGAACATACAACATTGCACCTGTACAGCAAACACACGCACTGTGGTGTCGCTGGAGTTGGGCCATTAGCAACACAGTGTATGTGTGCTGTGTGTCGCACCTGTGCTGCCACACACACGCACATACACACACACACACACCGCATACACCGGTGATGAAAACACCAACTACTTTGGCTTTGGCATATTGGCATTTTGGCATCTGAATGCAGATGACAGCGATAACATCACGTCTGTTTTTAACTTCTTTGGTTTAACACTTTCTGCCACAACTTTAGCACACCTGGGTGTGTTATCAAAGGGTGGAGATGCTGCGTGTAACACACCACCAACCTTCGTGTTAGGTGGTGTGATGAGTGACAAAAATAAGCATAATTAATGAAAACTTTATTGATTGTGAGTTAGAGTACATGTATGTAAAACCAGACTGAGTGGAGGAATCATTTTGGATTTTGTTTGGGAGGTTAGCAGTAAGGATGGGTGTGAGATAGAGGGCCATGGTGGTCTTGTGTTGTTGGGTGCTGTAGATGGAGGGATGATTGAGGGGGAGAAAGATTATGAGGCACTTGTACTGTACTAGACTATTTCCATTTGCTGCTACTCTATTTGTATTCCACTACATTTAAAAGGGAAATGTTAATCTGATAGATATAGTTACTTTTTACTTTAAAGATTTTAAACATAAAACATATAACCATCTTATAAAATATGATGCTTTGTTATAGATTAAACTACCCAACAGAATACGACATAGTTGAAATGAGCTCCAACTCTAACTTTCATGTTTTACTGGATCCCCCGGTGAGTCCTGTTGAAAATGGTTTGTTTTAAATTCTCAGAGTCTTAAAGGTGGCAGATACTATAAAGTGGATTATTATTGAATATGTGGTATAGACTGAGGGGGTGAAGGATAACAACAAAGGTTTAAGGAAAAAGTACCTTTGAGAAAAAAGCAAGAGCAGGGGACATTCTCCCCCCCCCCTTGCTTTGTCTCTGTCTCCTCTCTCTCACACTCATTCACACACACACACACACACACACACACGCACACACACACACACACACACACACACACACACACACACACACGCACACACGTGCGCTAACAAGGAAGGTGAGGCGGTGACTGACACTCAAAAGTTTCTGAATATGTGTGTTGAAGCTGCAGTGAGCACCGAACCCGCTTAAGGAGGAACCAAAGAAAGAAGAAAGATTGAAAGATTGAAAGAATAGATGGTGCGGAAAGAAGTGTGACAAAAGAAAGAGTATCGTTAGACAAAGTGAGAAGACAAGTGAGTTTGTGAAAGTGGAACAAACGTCTGAGACAAGTGGAGGAGTGAGGATGATGCGAGGTAGGGATGAAGTTCTTTGGTGTGTGTCTTGTTATGTGTGTGTGTGTGTGTGTGTGTGTGTGTGTGTGTGTGTGTGTGTGTGTGTGTGTGTGTGTGTAGGCAATCCAATCAAAGATATTTGATCAATTAGATCAATAACATGTTTTTTGGTTAAAGTTTCTCTCCAGTCCACCCTCATTTTATAGTTTATCGAAAGTGATTATACGACTGTGACGTGATGCACTTTATTGTTTCCAAGACGTCTGATAATGTCACGCTTAGGTTTTAACAGTTGTATTTCTTTTTTTAGCTTTTATGAAATCCCTGAAATAACTGTGTATTCATGCACTTAGACACCTGTTGCTTCAAACACGTCAACTTTTTAAAATGTATGTGTTTCACTTTATCAGTGTGATGAAGCTTTTTTAATTCAGGCTTCCACTTTTCATTTCGTTCAACACGTTTCACGATTTTACACTCATGTCAAGCTAATATTGACGTTTTGTTTGATGTTTAAGCTTCAATCAGACACATTTTTGAGTAGCTCTGTAACATATCCCATACAATATACACACACACACACACACACACACACACACACACACACACACACACACTTGTTCGATCGGTTTAAAGTACACCTTATGAAGGCAGAGCTTCCAGAGTTCTTGATTGGCTGACTGGTACGTTCACATGAATATATTTGTTTCAGTTGTAGGGTTTAGTAACATGACTCAATGTTAAGCTCCCTTTGATTGATTTCAGATTTGAATCATGTCTCAGATATTTCTTCCCTTTTTGCCTCCCACATACTTGGTCCACGACGCTGAGCGGACTTAAAATGTTGAGAATCAACATTAGAGAGTGCAATAAGTTTAAATATATACTTTTTGAAAGAAGTGTCTTACATTGTTAGTTGATCTGCAAAACACCTTTTGTTTAGAGTCATCATATATCCATGATACGTAATATAATTAACAAATGAAACTAATTAAGATTGAAGGGACCAGATTATAATCTGGCATTTGAAATGCTGCAAACCCTTTTGCAAACACTTCCACTGAATTCTAACCAACGTAGAAACGAAAGAGATAGGAAAACAGGATGCTTCACAACCGCAGTGCATCAGTTTGAATGGACTGACTTCAGACCCATATAGTAGACAGGATGCAGAGAAAATGCTGATATTATAAAGTGTTATATTTAATTTGTATTATTGATTTCTTATACAAAGTATCAATAGAATCAAAACACATAGAGGGGAAGAAGAGACAAACAATGATAAATGATTTATCTTCTCTCTTTCTCTCTTGCAACATGCAAACACACACACACACACACACACACACACACACACACACACACACACACACACACACACACACACACACACACACAGATAGATGCAGAAGCACACACAGATCCGCAGCTGCTTTTTAGATGGCGTCTCGATATAGCATATCTCAGTCCTGCATCTGTGTGTGGATAACGTGTGCATGAAAGAGAGAAAAGGAGGCACCCATTGCCGAAAATATAACGTGCATTCACCTCAGCAATAAACCTTTAATTATCTAAATGTTGCACACTCACAGTGGGCTTGATATGACATTTAATATGGCTTTGTTGTTGTGTTCGGGGGATTCCTGTGTAGATTCTTATACAGTTTCTTTTTTAGAAAGGATTTCCTTGTTCCTCTGCACAGCACTTCCAAAGCAGCAAAGGCGGTTGGCTTTAGATCAAAGCTAACATCAAAATCGCAGGTGACACATTCCCCCAAAAAATATGCTAAACGAAATACAACAGTTGAGCTGATTCATACATATGTCAAAACATTACCTCTTTCAAACACCCCCAAGTTCAGTCTTCACTTCAAAGTAAAATATAGTGAATCTGATGCTAATTGGTGTTAAAATCATAATTACCTTCTCTAATGAATGAAACTCAGCAGTGAAGGAGTTTATGTAACAACCAGCACAGTTTGATAAAATCATACAGTTATTTGTCATCTGTAGATCTGAAATATATGTAACCAAAAATATTTAGTAACAAAATATTCAATACAGAAGAATAGTAAGAAATACTTCTTATTAAAATACCCTAGTTTGTAATTATGGGTAATAACTTTTATTTGATTGCTTTTGTTTCTTTTGTCAAATATTCTCAAATACAGTTTGACGTTAGATTAAGAAATTCCTTAAATCATGGTTTCTCTGATTCTGACAATCATATTTTAATTTTGTTTCAGCAAGTCTGAGTCATTTCTAAAGCTTTTACAGATCCTTTTTTGTTTTCTACGGCAGGACCAATGAACCTAAAGTGTAAAGATTTGGTATTTGACATTTACTTTAATTTACTGGGTTTTTTTAATGATGAAAACATGCATTTTATATATATCGGTATAATGTATACTATTTTATTTAGTTAACTACAAGGAATTACTTTCCACCACAATATAAATGTTGCTACTGTATAAAATATATTGTGTTATTATTACCTTTGGATGATGAGTGTTTTAAACATCAAGCCTCAGCAAAATACTAAATTAAAATCTTTAAAGTTTAATGTGTTTGAATTACAGTAACAAAAAAAGCTTTTCTTTATTATTAATAATAAATACAAATATTAAAAATCATTTTACGTGAAGTTATTTAAACATTTATCCTGTAATGGTGTTGTAGATAAATAAAATGATCGTAAATGTTGTGTATAATCCTCCTAACCTGGGTTTAATAACGTGTTCTTTGAAAACTAACATTAACCATTAATCTCTCACAAACACACAATCTCTTCGTTTGTGTGTGTGTGTGTGTGTGTGTGTGTGTGTGTGTGTGTGTGTGTGTGTCTGTGTGTGTGTGTGTGTGTGTGTGTGTGTGTGTGTAAGGGTGTGAGGTGTGTATACAAACTTTGTTTGCGTATGTTTCCGTCAGAGGAAAGTTGAGGTTTTTTGTTCGTTTACAGTGCAAAGAACAGACTGCTGACGGAGTGATTTTAGGCAGAGACTCAAGAGACACACACGCCCACTCACACACACACACACACACACACACACACACACACACACACACACACACACACACACACACACACACACACACACATAGTTTCATGTGAAAGTGGTGAGGGTACAGAAATAAACTCTTTCTAGGTTGAAATCCAGACAGCAATGTTTTTTTTGTATGATTTCGTCATACATTTAATGTGATGCATATTGAGGACTTTTCTTTTGCCTTCAGGCTTGTTTGGTGTGATTTATCATACAAGAAGGTAGTAACCTTTACTTTTTCTTGTCATTAAGCTTAAGAATTACAAAAACTGAGAACCAAAGTTATAGTCCAGCGTTCAGCAGGAAGTCGTTACGAGAAACCTATGGATGTTTCATAATCTGTATTTTCTGTTATACACGGAAGCTCTTCCGTTGTTTGTACGACAACTCTGACGAGTGTCATTGATAACTCTAAAACTAAACTAAATCCTGATCAAAAGACGTGAATCAGTCCATCTCTGTGTAGCCGTTTCTTGGTATACTTTGTATGCGGAAGCGTGGGAGGTGGAACTCTTTTATTTTGACAGACAAAACAGAACATTTCCACCACCGCACATCTACTGTACTCAAACGTCTTCACGTCGTAACATCATCGACGTTAGGATGAGCAATTTAAATCGATTGGATTGGTTGTTTTGTTGAAGTGATCTCACTTCAGTATGAATATCTTACTTCAGATTTGTGTGGTGTGTTTATGGTCGGTTTCATACTGTAGGATGTTACTGAAACACAGTGGAAATATAAAATGTTGAGGGTTTGACAAGAGATATTGTAAATCATGACATAATGCAACTAAAGTAAATAGTGATGCTTGGATACTGTGAAGCAGAAATAATCTTCATTACTGATTGAGCATATCAGATCTACAGTAGAAATATGTTTCTACCTTAGTAATTGGGTCATGCTGAGCGGTTGAGCAAGTCTGTAAACCAACGTACAGTATTTAGGCATTTGCCAGTCAAACAAAGTGCAAGATTTAGATTAAACTTACATGTATTTGTAAAACATGCACTGTTATTTAAACACAATAACCCTTTCTCTGACACAAAAAAAACACAAATGGAAGAAATAATGGTGGTTTGGTTATTTTTCAGTATTTTATCTCACTATCTCACTATCTCTCTCTCACACACACACACACACACACACACACACACACACACACACACACACACACACACACACACACACACACACACACACACACACACACACACAGCAGAAGATTGGGGGGTTTGATTGGTCTAAGCCTGTGGCTGGAGATAACAAGGTGTACCAAAAAAGGTACTGGAGCTTCAGTGTTTATCTGCTGTTAGGTTAATTTCCACGTATTTACTAGATGCTGGTGTCTACACTCACAGTCCATTCAAAAGCAGACTCCCTTTTCTGCGTGTTTTCTATTTTAGTTTGTCACTAAAATATAAGTCATGACTTAATGCTGCTTTAGATACCATGCTGTTTGTGGTTAGTTCGTCATATAACACATTTATCAAAGCTATGACTGCATGTAAAGGTGATGGAGGAGCAGTGCATGTTATTGCTGTGTGTGTGAGTGTGCGAGTGTGTGAGTGATCAGTGAAAGATTGTGGGTCACAGTGGATTTCCTGTTTTTTGAGGTTAACAATCAGAAGTGAAATAGAGAAAAAACAAAAACAGAGACCACTCAAGTTCTCTCCGCCTATCCTGCACGCAATCGTAGTCACAGCTCAGTAACTTTCCCTCATGATTAGATACATGATATATGATGATATGTGATATTTAGCTCACAGTTTATTTAAACTAAATCATTCATCATCAGTTGAATTTTGTGAAATACACTAATCGTTATCATGGTGAATCTTGAGGTTAATCAATCAGCTCTATTGGTAGCAGCAGTGATCTCATATCTCATTTCTGCTTCATCACACATGTTTGTACTCTACGTGTGTATTTGAAAAGTATATTTTACACCGGCTGTCCTCCTCAGGAGCCTTCAGGTGATCCCTGTAGCACCAGATAAAGAGGGCACACACTGACACACTAACACACACTCGTGAGAAGATCTGACACAGTTATACACGGAAATGCAAGCACTGCTGCCTATAAGCATCAGACGTACAGTAAGAGTTCGTCTCGCAGAAAACAATCACACACCATCGGGTGCATTTGTGGAAGGAAGAGAGAAGATGACAGGAATAGATAAAAGGAGAATATTTAGAAAGAAATTACAATACTGTATGCTGTGCTTCCTGGATGTGTGTCATACATTTGTTATGTATCATTATACATCGTCCTCTATCATTTTACAGGATATATGTTTGTCAGGACATACTATAAAACTGTTCACACCTGTCACCAACACAGACATTAGACATTTCTGGTACTGTAATGAATCAAATAACATCCAATTCTGACAGAAATCGCCACTAAGCAAAAGACTGATTGGCGTAAGAGCTCACGGAGATCAGGGGCACGGGGGGAGGTGAGAGGGGGGAGGGCCGTTACTGGCAGTGATGAAGGTAGAGAGAGTGCATTACTGGCAGCTGTGTCCTTTATGAGCGAGACAGAGAAGGATTCACAAAGAAAGAAATTACATGAAAGAGGGACAGTCAGAGTGAAGAGATGCTAGTCAACCACTTGAAAGGACTCTGAGGTTGACACCTTCGTATTCTCCGCCTTTCTCCATTTGCAAATATTCCACGTCCTCAGAAGACTCCTCTCTTTGTTGTATTTGATGGTATTTTGTTCTTTATTATTAAGACATGAGGTTTTTGAGAGGAAAATACCTTTGGGTCACATTGGTCACACAACAGTTGATAGATGTTTAAGGGGAATTACAGCATAAGACTCAAGTTCTCACCGTGGGAATCACTTTTCAGTTGACTTCTTTGGGTAAAAATATGCAGTGTCATTATGTGACACTTCAGTGAGAAGCTGTGTGCCATAGAGGTTAAGAGTGATGTTTTATGGGATATTATTTATGAATCAGAAAACATAAATAATTGTTTTAATATTATTCAAAGAACATAAACTACTGTATTGTTTAATTTAATGTTTTAATTCCCTGTTCAGCTGCTGCATGAAGAAAAGTGATCATTCTGATTGAGTTGTGTTGTCCCTCCTGGTGTGTTATCTGAGTGAGTGGGAAGTGGCACCTGTGTGGAGGAAAGTAGAAGAGAGCTGCATTTGAAAATATTAACATAAACTCTTTTACTTCTGTGTTTGTTCAGCCCAGATTGAAGTTATTCCATGTAAGATCTGCGGAGATAAGTCCTCTGGAGTGCATTATGGAGTCATCACTTGTGAGGGCTGCAAGGTGAGATGACAGCATCCGACACGTACTTACTGTGCAAACGCACACGTGTATGACAGTTAGCTGAGGAGATTGATACCACTCTCTCGTTTGTCCATTCAATATGAAGCTACAGCTCGCAGCCTGTCGGCTTAGCTTAGCATAAAAAGTGGACACAGCGGGAACAGCTAGCCTGGCTCATTCTAAAGGTTAAAAACAAACACCTACCAGCACCTCTAAAGCTCACTAATCGACATGTTACATCTGGTTTGTTTAATCTGTGCAAAAAGATGAAGTGTAAAAACAACCCCATGCGGTTTTATGACCATTTCTTTATCGGGTGCAGTTACTTCTTGTAACTACTCGGTTGCCAGAACCAGCCTAGCTGTTTTCTCCTGAGATGGTAGGATGTTGACATTGAACAAATGCGAGTAGTATCAAACTTTTCATATAACTCTCAGCAAGTATACTTCCCAAAATGAACTATTCCTCTGAAAATGAACAATTAGAGCTTGCCTGATATACCGGCCAATATAATCTTATTTTTCATTTATCAGAATAGAAATGTGAGAATAGAAATGTCCAAGATATGTTTGAGGTTATTTAGAAACAATGTCATAAAGTTTGTTCATCAAAGACCACTGTTATGTTTAAAAATAAAAATCAAGGGATCCTTCTCCAAAATGTTTAAGTATGTTTTGCGTTTATGTTCAACTGCATGTACTTGAATCATATTTTTGTAAAACTTGAATATCAATATTTGTTTCTGCCTTAAACATCCTGCTTCTGTTGGGCTCTGTTAACCATGTGGTACCCGAATCACCCCTCAGGGATTTTTCCGGCGTAGCCAGCTGCCTACTGTGTCCTACTCCTGCTCCAGGCAGAAGAACTGTCAGATCGACCGGGCCAGCCGCAACCGCTGCCAACACTGCCGTCTGCAGAAGTGCTTAGCACAAGGCATGAGCAGAGATGGTGAGACACAAACACACCGAAAGACACACGGACAAACTATATTATTCACTCACAGCATTTTTTTCTTATATCATCATGTATTCACGTTTTTGTCCTCCTCAGCCGTGAAGTTCGGACGGATGTCCAAACGTCAGCGGGACTCTCTGATCGCTGAAGTGGAGAAGCACCGACAGCAGCAGCAGCAGCAGCAGCAGCAGCAGCAGCAGCAGCAGCAGCAGCAGCAACAGCAGCTCCAAGGAGACGCCCCGTCTCTCTTGTCCTTCCCCGCCAAGGCCCGTCAAGACCGCTCTGCGCAGCTCCTTCAGCCCATGTCCTCAGTCTACTCCTTCACCGGGGAGGCCGAGCTGTTGTCCTACACCGCTGATGTTCACCCTTACCTGGTGTGCTCCCAGAGCGAGTCGCAGGTGTCGGGTATGATCTACCGAGGCTCTGCTGTGTCTCCCACATCGAGATCCCAGGGGAGGGAGGACAACAATGGACACCCTGAAATAAGAGGTGAGGCACTCATGTGTGTACACACGTCTCTGTGTTAAGTTCCCTTTGTCCTCCTTTGCTTATTCCTCATTATGTTGTCTCTTTTTTTCATGCCAGGATTTGACTCCAGACAGCCACCTCATGATCTGGTGACAATTCATCCCTACAACCCTCTGGAGGATCCTTACAGCCTCTATCCTCACTCTCTGAGAACCATAGGTGAGCAAAAACAGCACAGTGGGCTAACGTGCATGTACTTGTATTGAATTCTTGATATTTATGAGTGTTTCTTTTTCATTTTTTTTCAGATGAGCTGTGTGCGAGCATTGTGCGCTCCCACAGAGAGACCAGTCAGTACAGAGTGGAGGAGTTGCAGGCTCTCAGATGGAAACTGCTCGGCAGAGAGGAGATCCAAGCCTACCAGAGCAAAGTATACCAACCTCATGATGCTTTTTTGGTTCTCAGACTTCCTCTCGTTTCTCAGAACAAAACACGACATTTCAGAAGGCTTGAAGGCTATTTTTGATTCATCAACAGAAAACTGAGAACGCTTTTATCATTTTCCCTCTGCTCTTCTTCTGCCTCTTTGATCACACAGGAAGCGTATGTTCAATTTAAAGTTAATTACTTTGTTGACCCTCCAAAAATGTCTTTTTACCAGCACATAATAATGCTATAATATTGAATAAATAAAGAGATAAAATACAGAAACTCTGCTATGCTAAATCAAAACAAAGAGCAGTAAAAAAGCAGAGTAAAAAATGTAGTCCCAATGTTTGGTTCATTTGAATATTATGTTGAAATAAACTCACCCTACGAATTTCTTTTCTCTATGTTACTCTCACTCCCAGTCGGTGGATGAGATGTGGCAGCACTGCGCCATCCGACTCACTGATGCCGTGCAGTATGTGGTGGAGTTCGCAAAACACATCCCAGGTTTTCGTATGCTCAGCCAGAACGACCAGATTGCTCTCCTGAAGACTGGTTAGTTTACTCGTCACAAGAAGTCGCCTTCACCTTCAATCACCACCTGCAATGGTTTTAATTTCTCTTCTGCCTTCTTGTAACCGATCTCTTTTCTTCCCTCTTCACTCAGGCTCCATGGAGGTGGTTCTGGTCAGGATGTGTCGCTACTTCAACACAGAGAACAACACCGTCTTCTTCGATGGGAAATATGCTGGGACTGAAGTCTTCAAGTCTTTGGGTGAGGATTTTACAAAGGCAGTTCTAAAACATCCGTGCGGTGAACACAATACATACATTTATTTTTATCAATGCTCTGTGGTTTCTTTTCTTGCAGCATGTGGTGATTTAATCGCAGCAGTGTTTGACTTTGCTCACGGTATGTGTGCTCTAAAGCTCACCGAGCAGCAGATCTCTCTCTTCAGTGCTCTGGTGCTGATCAACACAGGTAAGATCAACTCGCCTGTCTCTTCATTTTGTTGCATGTTATTCCTCAGATTTGAAAAATAGAAAGTGTGAAGACACTACACAACAGTTGGTCACCAACAGGATAGGCAACATATTCCCTGCTTTGCACTCTGCATCGCCTGATGACATCTATTTGATTTTGTTTGCCTTTTGGAAGCAGATTTGTTCTGCAGGATTTACTCTGCTCTACGTTTTCAGATTTTCAATGATGGTTCTTCATGACTATACCTAGTCAGTGTCATGGTCAGCTTTCAGACCCTAAAGTTAACATTTTGAGAATATAGTTTATTTATTTTGGTCTAAATTTAGTTAATTACATACATATTTAATAAAATATTACAAAAACGTTCAATATTAATGCCAAAGCGGTTTTTCCATTACATTACGCCCTGTGATTTCCTTCGTTCATTCCCACAAAATGAGCGTCTCTGCTCCCCGGTGGCTGTTAAGGGACATGGTCATTTAACAGGCCACACCGTGAACCAGGACTATCCCCGCATATGTAGAGTGATTCAAATCTATGGTAAGGTGTTCAAAATAAATCGTTCTTTGCTTTTTTTGTTTTTGTGTTTTTGTGCAGAGCGCCCCTGTCTGGAGGACAGAAGCAGAGTTCAGCGAGTGCAAAGAAGCGTGGAGTTTGGACTCACACACATTCTTCACAGAGACAACCAAGAAAGTCTAATGCACAAGGTACATGTCTCAGTACGGAGCAGATACTTTCTCTTCATTTATTTTATTCTTTTACCTGCATGTTCATCACTGTAATAGAAAGAGGATGTCTAAATGTGTCTGTGTCCTCCCTGCAGCTGTACCAGAGGATGGCAGTGTTGCGTTCACTGTGCAGTTTGCACATGGAGAAGCTGCGCTGGTTCAGTCAGCGCTATCCGCTCACCGCTCACTCTCTGTTCCCTCCACTCTACAAGGAGCTGTTCGCCTGTGAGGCAGAGCTGCTGCCAGGGACCACTCACTGATATGATTCATTAGAATATGCAAAGACACACACACACACACACACACACACACACACACACACACACACACACACACACACATTATTTTAAGTCTCCTCATTACTTCCTGCCAGAATCTATTTTTCTAATAATGAAAATAAATGAGAAAGCACAGTAATTGTAGCGTGTTTAGTACTGTATTACATGAATTTAGCAGAGCTTTTTTGGTAGATTGTGTCAAACATAAATTTCAATATTTTGATAGTTTAAAACTATTTTGATTATTACAGGGAAACATGCGTTTTGTTGTTGTTTGACAGCACATTGTCCGTGGGGTACAGCATTCATTTTCTCTCAGGATGTGCTACTACAGTGTACTACAGTGCATTCGGACACAGAGATTGACACCCAAAATCTATCTTTAGAGTACAAAAACACTGACTTTCAATTATTATTTTTGTCCAATTATCTCTGATGGTCCAGAGTGGCAACCAGTTATTCCCATATCACATTCACATTTAAAGGTTATTATATTGCAGAACAAGTATTCCCTACAAAACATAAAATATTGGTGTGTGACGATTACATATTCAGTGTTTGACACACCCAGAAAACAAGAGACAACCTGCCTCTTTGTATCTGTGTGTCTGTAGAGAAATGTCTCTCCTCCTCGGGTCCATGTTGTCACAGACCATAAGTCGAACAAAGCAGCAATACCTCTGAAATGTTATCCTTTTTGTTTCAATAAATCCTCACAGGCTTTTGTATTCTTCAAACTTTGAAAAGATGTTGCATTACATGTAGACATTTAATTAAAATGTTGAGAGATACAATAGAAGTCTCTTCCTCTGTGTGCAAATGTTCCTTTTTTCGCTCAGATTAACTTTCTTATTATGATTATATTTCTTCACATATCTTTAAATAAAGCCATGAGTAAAGAGTTAATGATGAGAGGTTTCAGCATTAAGATATAGTCTTCCCTGTTCCCAGAACGGCTGAGTTTATAATGAACATATTTCTATGTAAATCTTCTAATAAACTGCTGCGGCTCTGATGTCAAGCAGATGTGGTAACTTTATTTGTCTTTTGACGGTGTAATATAAACAGTGTAAGATTGAGACATGCAAGAAAATAAATAATCCTGTTATGGTACGATAAGAAAAGCATCAACACAAAGGAAATGTTAGTCACTGCGCGTGACCCTTCAGCACTGGAAAGTTATTTGGTTGTCAAAAACTGTTGCTAACCAAGTTAAGAGGAAGCAAATTAAAAGAGTGAGTCAATTGGATGTGGTAAATATGACACTTTTCCTACAAAAAGCCACAAAGATGTTTTGTCAAATGTATCTCCTGTGTTTGACTGTTTTCTAAAACTTTCTAGAACTTTCTGAATGCAGGGATTTTTGCTTTCATATTTCAGTTTGGTTTGGAAAGACATCAGGTAAACAATTGTTGTTGTGATGTTCTTTCTCGTATGTTGAACAGAGGAAAACCACAGCACAACTTAATTGACATTTTCTCACTGGTGGCTGCTATTGCACTCGTCAGTAATCCCTATTTTAATTTCCTCTGCTGTGGTTTCTTCTGGGCTAAAATACTTTTGCTGTTATGGACCAGTAAAGTGTAATTGAGCTATATAAATAAACTAGACCTCACTTCTGAAGGTGACGGTAAACAGCCAGAAACATGTTTGTTTGTTTTCTTTTTTACCATAAAATCATTTCTCTGCAGCCTGAAATGAAGACACATGTGTTGCATTTGATTGTCTCAATACTTTCAAACCACAGATCTCTTTCCAGTGTGAGTGAGTGTATTGCAGCCCTCTCTGAGTCTGTTTTTGCTCTCTGGCCTCTCTGGGGAATTTCTTCCCGGGACAAACACTTCTGTACAGTTTCCGACACCCATTCCTTACCACCACCAACAGAAAACTTTGATCCTGATTTCTACTGTTTATGATGGGAAAGAGCTGTGAGCAGAGCATAATCCTCCCCATTTAAGCTGTGGCCTACAGAGGGCAAACTGTGGAAACTCATTAAATGACAGTCTAGCTGCACAGGGAGTTCTTCTCTTGTCTGATTCGGTTGTTGCTTTTTAACGAAAACATGGTAGGAGGAAGAGGTCACAGTTAGTCCTTCAGACTGGAATCTGTGAGGCCACGATAACCCAGGACACAAACACAGTGTGAGATAACAAGGAGATTAACAAA